>NC_083774.1:15179971-15512471 GCF_963514075.1 Conger conger | reverse complement strand
TATGAATATAAACATGCACCCCTACACATTGAAACATACAGTACACACAGACATACAACAGTGATTATAACAGACACGTGCACACAGAAACGTGCACATACACACACCCCCGCACGCAGAAGTGTATCTGATTGCCCTTGAGCATGGTAAAATGAAAGTTTGTGTTTTCAGCTTGATTTCATATCCATGATATTCAACACCAGCTGAGAAACGAAGCTGAGCTCCAGCCATCCAGGCAGTTCCTGTCGAAAATAAACTGGAGATATTCCCCTCCATACTTCACCCGTAAACAGAAATAAACATGCCCTTATTCTACACATACAGTACGTTCACATTAAGACGCATACAAACACACAAACGCAGAAAAACACACGCATGCACGCACGTGTGCTTCCAAAACACACTACACTTACACCACATTCAGCCTTGCCACGTACAATAACGTACAGTACCGAAAAAAGAACATACCATTACTTCCACGTCTTCATGAAAGCAATTCACCGTTTCGCCAGTGCTAAATGGCGGCCGTGTATTCCACACCACGCCAGAATGCGAGCGGAGAAAATGAAAAATAAAGAAAGGTAAAGAATAATTATCCCAGCTGAAGCGGGGTAGGGCTGAGATGTGTGATTGCCATCGGAGGCACGGCTAAGAGCACTCCTGCTCTGAATGCTAATGTGGCCCTCGGGCCCCACACAGGCGCAAGAGGAGCTGGAACTGAACCAGGCCCGGCCTGGGGAGCGTCCTGGGGCAGGTGAGGGGGTGTAGAGGGGGAGGATCCTCCTGGTGCTACGAGGGGGGGGGAGAACATCTGGTGCAAAGATAGACCAACTTCTTGAAACACCCCAAAGCCAGCAGGACCGCTGCAGCACAAGTAGCACAATTCCTTTCTCCGAGGAGGCCATCAAAATACTTTCACCTTCACAGCCCTCAACGAGACGATTGGCTGAAATCAGCCAGTCGCTCATGACAACCCGTGACAGGTCTGGCTCTCGGCTAGTTCAAGGTGAAGCCACAACACTAACGTTACAACGGTGCTGTAAAGTGCACTGAGAAGCCAAACGCAGCTTCAAAGAGGTTTGAAATGTCCTCTCTCTCCACAAGTCTCTCCTCTCTCGGAATAGAGGCTTCTGTGAGATTGCCATCTCCGGCTTTTCAGTCAAGTAAATTATACAGTTTACTGAAGACACAGCTGCCCACATATCTGCTTTGAAGACTGGGGAAAAGAGAAGATCCAACTTGTCCGATTAATTTTGCAATCATGGAGATATACATGTAGTCCCAGCATCCATATTTAGCATTTTCAATAATGATAAGATGCAGACTTCTTTTTGAAATTTGAAGGGGGGGGGGGATTAAATAAAATGTATTAATGCATATTCATTACACAGATTGGGACTGATTTTAGCCGATCACTGCTTAAAAAAAAAAGCAATGACAGGAGAGTGTACCTTGTGAACCCAAAAATGAGCGGAGTTATCACGCATCAGTGACTCAGTTACAGGCTTTTTCAGAGTCAATAAAAATATGAGACCAAGATCAATTGGAGATATTAAAGATCACATCACTGTAATCCAGTCTCCTTCTCCCACTGCTGGCGTGCTTGCCTTCTAACCGAGGGGCCCATCCAGCAGTCTTTCATCCTCTCATCCTCTCACTCTATCAGGGATCTCTTTTTATGGTTTCCCAGTGATGGAGGCATGGAGTGCAATTGCTTTCTTTCAGGCAAAGACCTTTTCCCCCAAAATGCTCACGTTTTTTTATCAATATGGTCACAATAAACAAGAACAACCGAGATCCTGGGAGATTGAAAAGCCTGTGACTTTAGTGGAGCCATTAGTGAGATTAATGAGGCTAGTATAATGGTGAAGGAACTGGGCTTGTAACCTAAAGATTGCAGGCTCAATTCCCAGGAAGGACAATGCCATTGTACCCTTGAGCGAGGAACTTGAGCAGAATGGCTTCAGTATATGTCCAGCTATACACGTGGACACTGTGGGGAAAAATGGAGGGAAAAAAAAGCAGTGCGAGTCATTCTGGAGAAGTGCTTCTGTTAAGAGCCTGTAATGTAAATGCAATGTGATATTATCCTACAAGCACTCTGCTTGAGTGGGTTCCATAATTAGTGTGTGTGTATGATGTGCATTTGTGTGTGTGTGTGTGTGTATGTGTGTGTATCCAATGAAAATCCCTATTTTCTCTCACTCCGAGTCTCCAAACACAGGCTCACACCTCTGGGCTGAATGACAGTCAGAGTGAGGTTTCTAATAACCACTGTGTACAGGGCACACTGAGCACCAGTGAGGTCCCTAATAACCCCTGTGTACAGGGCACACTGAGTACCAGTCAAGTTCCTAATAACTGGAGTGTACAGCACTGCTGAAGATTCTCCCGTTTTCTGTCCAAATCATTATCCACTCCACTGAATCATTTATTAGGCTAAATGAGGGCAGGGGGCTGAAAATGTGAATGCGTGGGATTGTGCTTTGAAGGGAACAGGGTCGTCAAGCCCTTGTAAAGACTGTGTGTGTGTGTGTGTGTGTGTGTGTGTGCGTGTAGAAAAGCTTGTGTCTGAATGAATGAGACAGCAACTGCACAGTGACTCATCGCGTTGGGGGTGCTACCGCATCCATCTGTGGGTCCCTGGGCACTGTCCATGATACCCCCCCAAGCCCCCACCCCCCTCTCCAGCTCTGACTCAACCCACACCGCCACACTCCAGCGGCCTCCACAAACACAGGGACCGTGTTAAGCCAAGCAAAAAATCCAATCTGGCATTAATCCAACCAAAAAAGGCAATAACGACAGCACAGACCAGACTGCTGAATAATTCACGCGTTTGATAGACCTCCGCGCAGGTGCGTGTGTTGCGGTAAGGCCCTGTAGCAGCCGTGTAATCTGATACGGGAATGTCAACGATAGCCACCCGCGTGTAAAAGGCAGCTAACGAAGCGCGGTTGGGGTAAACATACGGGGCGGGGTGGGGTAGGGTGGGGGGGTGTGGCCTGAGCAGCCCCAGAAACGTCTGGCGCACGGCGAAGCCCGCCGGACCGAGAGCTCTCACATCCCGCCAACGCCGAAGAGCTGGTTCTCTCCGCGCTGCCAGACCAAGCCCGGCGCCTTCGCGCGCGCCCGCGTCCCCGGCCGTGACATCTCCCAGACATCTCATTCTCGCCTTCAGAGAGAGAGCCGCCCCGGACATCCACACCTGCGATTAAGCCGCCTTTTAAAAACTTCTCCCCGTTTCACTCCTTTTTAAAAATTTCATTTCCAGGGTAACTTTACGAATTCTTTATTTCAGCCCTGAGGCGTGGCATAAATGAACCCGCAAATGGCCTCTTCGCTCCTCTCATGAGCGCTCGGCAGGTGCTAAGGACTACAGACCGACCCCACAGCCTGTGTGGGCGAGCTGGGCTGTCGCTGCCGCTAATGCTAATGCCAGCACTGCTGCTAGCGAACCGCCGCGGACAACACCTGCTCCCTCCCACAGCCAAACGTGCGCGGGACTGGAGCCCGCTCTGAACTGGAAAGCAGGCCAGGATAATCGGAAGCAGGGCGGACATTTTAAGACCCGGTTTAAACCCGGTGGGAAGATGATAGCGCTGGATAATACAACGATCGGATAACACTGCTTTTTTCTGCTATTTCAATTCTTCCAGCATTACCAACGGTGTTATGAACCTCTCAATCCGGGCACATGCTCTGTGGTGTTAGTCTGCCATTATGTTTAAGTACATGCTTTCTTTTTTAGCCAATCAAAACTTACAGAAATGTCAGAACGGCCCAATGGGTGCTGACCTCTCACGGTTCTGAGTGGCTGAAAGAGACAGTGCCCATTCATCAAGGCTTAATTAATATTCAAATTCAAACATTTGCACATAACCTTTAGTTGTCCAGGACTTTCCATTAGCATCTCTTTGACAATGCAGCAGGATATTATGAGATAACGTACACTGTAACATAATGGGTGTATCTTTTGTTCATATGAATACAAATGAACTCTGGGTTGGGTATCATTCACGTATGTACAGGCCATGTTTAGAGCAATACAGATTGAAGTATAACATCAAGATGCCTTGCACACAAAGCTAAGTTTCGCCGAAGTATTTCTGTGACCAAACAAAACATCCACAAAGGCCATGGGGTGTGTTAGACTGACCCTTGCGAACATGGATGCCAACAGATGTGATAAAACACTCAAAAAGGACTGTGTTCACAGATATTGACACGGATCTGGACTGTACAGATCTACAGTGAGCTCCATAATGTTTGGGACAAATGAATGTCTTTTTTTTCTTGATTTGGATCTGTACTCCACTATCGGATTACACCCACAGACATCACCAGGTGCAGAGCATCTTCTCTGGTGATACCCTGCCATTATGGTGCCCTGAAATGTGGGAGGGGTCTATGTATAAAAAATATAAAAATAACTCATTTCTATATGGTGAAGCCAAAATGTATAAACACACTGATAAAATCTCCACGTGTGGAATTTGGGCCAAGATAGTTAGAGAGGTGGATCAACAGGTCAATAATTGACCTGTCAATAATTTACACTTCACGCATTCCAAATACTACCGCAAAAGATGCACTCGAGTGCCTGAACCATCCTCCACGAGTGACCTCGCTCCTTCAAGGAGCGTCTAACAGATTGGAACGCCCTTAAAGTTGGCGGACCTCGATCGATTTCCAGGTCAGATGAAGACAAAGACAGATAACATAAGAGACTGGAATGAGCTCAGGGTGTGTTCCTGCCTCATGCCCACTGCATGCTGGGATATGCTCAACCCCCCCCCCCACCGCGACCCTGACCAGGACTGAGAGGATTAGATAATGGATGGAGGGTTGGGCTTTGCAACGATGAGACGAGACAATGAATAAGACTGGGCATTCAAAGTTTGAAACGTAAAACAGGATTCAACGTTTTTAAACGTCAGGCACTTCGCGTTTCGACCAGCCTGCCTCTCCAGTCATCTCCTCTCCGTCCGCTACGTCTGCTACGTCTGCTACGTCTGCTACGTCTGCTAGACATTTCACCTGTCGCCTTTAGAAGTGAGGATTTGTCCCCGTCCATACGTTATTTAGTCGTTTAACTTTACAGACACGCAGAATTTGATTGAAGCGTCAACGAGCGGGGGCCGCGTCAGCGGGCAGGCTGCCCATCACAGCGTAAACAACAGGATTACTGTGGAAATGAGCGGAGGCAGACTCACAGCGGAGACATCAGAGGACCGCCATGGAGCCTCACGTGCAGTGCGCTGTCACTCCTCCCCCGGCAGGTGAAGGCGTTCTCTGATCTGCAGAGAGAGAGAGAGAGAGAGATGAATTATTCTTATTATAATTATTAATATAGTCATGACGCATTGTTTATTCATGTGTCACATAGTGCAGTGTGGTGAAAACACACCGCGGATCTGTAGATGTCGTCTTGTACATGACTGCTTTTGCAACACTGTGGACTACTAATGGGAGCACAAAACTCATATGTGAGAGAAAAGGAGGAAGAGAGAGGGGACGAAAGAGAGAAGGAGGAGGAGAGGGGGAGAGAGGAGGAGTGGGGAGAGGGAGAGAGAGAGAGACAGAGAGAGTGGAGAGTGGGAGAGAGATATAGAAATAGTCAAATTCATCCAGCGTTCCTTGCTCTGCAGGATATTCACAAACTGCCCATTTTCATTTGAGGGGAAAGGAGGTGTGCAAAAAGTGCACACACACACAGGCACAGGTACAGGCACAGGCACTGGCACAGGTACACGCACACACACACGCACGCGCACGCGCACGCGCACGCGCACGCACACGCACACGCACACGCACACGCACGCGCACGCACACGCACACGCACACACACACACGCACACACACACGCACACACACACGCACACACACACGCACACACGCACACACACATGCACACACGCACACACACACACACACGGCAGCACACATTTACAGCTTCTTCTGACTAATCATTTTTATAGCTTTTCACTGTCAGCACATATTCTTATTTGAAGAAACTTTGGCTTTTTTATTACTTTGTCAATTTTGACTGGCTAATTTTATTTGTCTACTGTATTTTAATGCGGTCATTCATTCAGTGTTAATAAAATAAGGTTCATAATATTTTATGGGTTTATAATGTCCCGAGATGTTTCTCTGCACAGCCGAGTAAAGCCACGTTAATAGAATGTTGAGAGATATCCAGACACAACTGGCAGATAGAACGGGAGAAAAGAGGGAAAAAGAGGAGAGAGAAGGGGGGGGTGCGAGACAGAGAAAGACAAGCGCCAAAGAGAGAAAAAGTGAGACCGAGAGACAGACACATAGACTGAGTCAGACCATGAGTGGATCCACAGGTTGATCTCAAAAAATGTGAATATCGTAGAAAAAAATACAAATAAAAAAAAAATCCCAAATTTAATTCAAAAAGTGAAACTTATATACATCATATATTCTAGATTCATTAAAGTGAAATAATTCAAGCCTGTTTTTTGTTTTAATCTTGATGATTAAAAAATACTTCTGCAAAAGGATGCGCTCCTGTTTCCTTGCTGAAGAACAGTTTTGCTCCAAACCTCTGGCTGCTCGCTCTCAGAAGGAACATTTAACAGGTTGGAATTTCATTAAAGATTTTAAAGATTTACGGATCAGGCGAAGAGCAAAGAGACAGGAGGTGAAAATTAAGAGACTGGAAAGAGCCCCAGTAGCACTTCATTGATCGATTAATGCCACTGATTGGGAAGATATTACAGTGACCTGGTGTCCCAGGGTTAAATCAGTCCCCGGTTAGAGAGGAAGAAAGAAACCCAGCTGTTCTTCTGGCCTCAACGACCAGATACGAGCATCTATGCTCCAATGATTTATCCATAGACAAAAATATGCCCAACCCAATCTGACTCTAGGAGTCAAACATTTAGGCCATTTGTAAAGCTATTTATTTTCACATCAAAAAAATGAAACTAATAAAACCAAAAAACAAGAGATGCTCCCCAGCTGAGCCAAATCTCTCAGCTGAAATCAATCTCTGTTAGCCCATTAGTGAAATACTTTATAACAGTCCGTGTATTACAAGTTCAATCCCCCTTTAAATTCCACAGTGTGTTTAGCTCTTCCTTTCCCACAGAAGACAAAAACTCAATTGCAGTCAGCGGATGTGTTGGGCTGAGAACAGCTCCAAAGGGCAAAGCACACATCTTTTTCAATTTCCAGCTTCCCTGTTTTTCCGGCTGTAGCCCGGAGGCATTCCCGCGCAAGGCGCTCCGCTCTGCCTGCTAATAACGGACACTGGAGAAGGCCGACGCGTAATCCACGCCCGTGGGAAAACGCCTTCCCCGAGAATAAATGAGCAATTAACGGCTTTTTGAAACTGGAATGGCAAATGAGCTGGGGCTGCACTGTCTGCCGGGCTGTGGCAGGGCAAAGCCTCCAGTACTGCACCGGCCCTCTCAAACATACCTATATGAATACTAGTTACCTATTATTTTTATTGGTTTTCTTGGTTAACCCTTGTGTAGTCTTAACATTCTGTCTACTACCCTTGTCCTAAGGGTCAAGAATGACCCGCCTTCACTAAACCCCTAAAATAAAGCAGCTTCATTGAATTTCTGTTTTTCAAATCTATTTTGCATGAAGAAACAACCTGTCACTCATCACAAACTTTGTCATCAATTTTCAAGTCGAAAAAAGATAATTTAGGGGGTTTTCTCTGCTGTTAAACATAGTGGCGGGTCATTTTTTACCCTTTAGACAACACAAGGGTTAACTAAGTGAGTTTTATCTGTGCCCATTGTTGACTGTTTTAGTTCCTTGGTGAAGCAGCAGTGTGGAGGTTTCCTGCAGATGAAGTCCTTCACCACTGCAGACCCTGTGATTATATTTCCCACAACACCACCAGGTTTGTAGAGCACATCGACCCCTTTTCCGCCTCATGACCACAAGTGTAAGTGTATAGACACACACACAGACACAGATACAGACACACACACACAGACACACACACACACAAATACACACAGACACACACATCACACCCCCCCCCCCCCCCCCCACACAGACACACATACACACACACACACACACACACACACACACACACACACAGGGTAAAGAGCTCAGATAGCATTATGAGGGGGTGATTTCTGGGAGCGCTCCCAGCAGGTGACTGCCTCCTCCAGTGAAACACAATATTTACTGTGGAATTCGCCCATGGCCGTCTGGCTTCCATCCAATCAGCACGCTGCCATGTAAATCTACGGTGAGAGTTGGCCCTTCGATGTATAAATACACATATTATATACTATACAAAATATGTACAGTATGTAAGTTTAGAGAGAGACCTAAATCTTAACAGCCATCCTCACCTCTGGGTGACTTTGACTTTCTTTCAGTCTCAGCTGTGTGCTTGTGGTTGGGAATAAACTGAAAAATGTTTTCAACATTCCCATGCTTTCAGCAAAAGCATAAAAGAAAAGAAAGGAAAACCACCCCCTCCCCCCTTCAGCAAATACAAAAAAAAAAACTAAAAAAAAACCTTTTCAATACCTAAAATTGCCAACATGGAGGACGGAGAGCGGGGGTTTATTGACATTTGTGCTTTCTCTGTGCTCAGAAACCAAGTTACGCAAGCTGAATGTGTTATTGTGGCTTTGAAGTGGCTGTAATTTAAAATTGAGAGCTCTCTCAGGCTCTTATTGCACAGGGCCTTGCCGTGCAAACCGAAGATACCCACACATCAAACCTCCATGCTCAACGCTGCCATCACTGGAATTCACAAACACACAGCCGCTCCAGGTCAAAACAAAGACCAGTTCTAGTGCTCTCCTCTACAACAGCCAATCCCTGCACTGAATGTAAAACCCTCTCAACACCTCCTTACAAACATGTCTGCTTTACTTTCATGCACATTTACCAGTAATTGGTATTAATTAATTGGGGCCGGACTACTTGAAGTGATACCTTGCGCAGACTGCACGCATGCCACCCGGACGGCAAGTTGGCCAAGAATCCAACAATCCTTCCAATGCGATACACAGCTAAATACTATGATTATTCAACAAAAACCTTTCAGGGAAATACTCCATGTCCTTCCACATCCAGAGTCAATGAGGGGCATCCATGAGGGGAGGCGGCAACCTCGTGGATAAGGTGCATGACTGGGGCAGCCTGTAGCCTCATGGATAAGGTGCCTGACTGGGACAGCCTGTAGCCTCGTGGATAAGGTGCATGACTGGGGCAGCCTGTAGCCTCATGGATAAGGTGCCTGACTGGGACAGCCTGTAGCCTCGTGGATAAGGTGCCTGACTGGGACAGCCTGTAGCCTCGTGGATAAGGTGCATGACTGGGACAGCCTGTAGCCTTGTGGATAAGGTGCATGACTGGGGCAGCCTGTAGCCTTGTGGATAAGGTGCATGACTGGGACAGCCTGTAGCCTCGTGGATAAGGTGCATGACTGGGGCAGCCTGTAGCCTTGTGGATAAGGTGCATGACTGGGACCCCAACGGTTGGTGGTTCAAGCGCCAGCGTAGCCACAAGAAGGTCTGCACAGTCGTTGGGCCCTTGACCTAGGCCCTTAACCCTGCATTGCTCCAGGGGGGATTGTCCCCTGCTTAGTCTAATCAACTGTAAGTGGCTAAATAACAAATTATTATAGTAATTATTATGATTTTCATTATTATTATTATTATTATACTTTATATTTTGTTTATCTGCAGCATTACAGGTAAAACACACTACAAAAACATACATTTCTAACGTCAAAACAGAAGATTCAAAGTGAGCAGTGTATCACCGTCTCAACTCAAAACCGAGCACTGAACACAAGGTTGCAAGCCTGCAATCTGGAAACGCTACGGCAAGAAGAACTGTCACCATGTACTGCAACACACTGCAGTCGCAGAGGGATCGGACTCCGCTGCCACACCCAAGCAGATGGGAGTCTGACTTGGCTCCCGCGAGCCGTCTGTCACCGTGGTTCCTGCGATGCCACGGGAACGCGCACGCGTCCGGCTCCTTCCCAGCCGTTACCATAACGACCAAGGTCTGGTGTGGATACAATCATGCAATGCACTGCCTGTAATATCTGTGTGTATCTGTGTGTTTATCAGTGCGCTTGCGCACGTGTGTGTGTGGCGACTTGCAATAAACTGCTTAATGTTAAAAGAAACCTGATCATAAATCTTGCAATATTCAGTGCGTTTATCAGTGTGTGTATCAGTGTGTGTATCAGTGTGTGTATCTGTGTGTGTATCTGTGTGTGTATCTGTGTGTGTATCTGTGTGTGTGTGGCGAATTGCAAGGGGGAGGGGTAACAAAAATTTATTCTCATTTGCTTCCTAAAAGAACCTGGTAAAATAATCAGGAGAACCATCCTCCTTGTGAAGTCAATGACTGCATATGGTCATATTATCTGATGGAAGGTCTCATACAAACATACGAAAAAAGACTTTGTCTTTATCTGGAATAAATGCACGTGTATAAATCTGTATGCACATGTATATATGGCGTATGTGATTAAATGCAGCAGTTGCTTAATGCTGAAGGAAACCTGATCATAAATCTTGCAATATTCATGTAAAACTGGTACTCCATCAACTACGGTATATGACATATTGAACACGAGCAAAAAAAACTGCTACATTTTAACAGCCCTGTCTCTGACCCAAACCTGGTTTACAGGATGCCGTGGGCTCATGAGTAAAAGTTGTCACACTGTAGTTGTGCATAGTGCTGTAAACTTTAGCTCGTTATCATGGCAGAAAGCGGTGCTGGTAATATTTCTGTCATGACCTGAGGTTATACGTGTATGAGCCCAAGAAGCCTGACCAAACAAGATGTCATCGTGAAGATGCCTTGCTGCATTCGCCAATGGTAGGTTTAATTTGCTTGGCAAACTGAGAGTTGCTGCTACTATTTTTATGTTAAGGTACATAGCGAGCGAAGCAAAAAGACGTGTCTAGCTAAGATATCTTCTTCTGCAGTTAACTTTACCTCTTGGGTCTCATTTCCCAGGAACTCTGCTATTTTTCAATCACAGAATACGGTTACTCTTTTGCAAGAAAACATTCAGACTCGGATATCCCCCTTTCAATGAATTAAAGTTAGGTTGCCTGCTGGCTGGCTGAACAAAAATAGCATTTTATCCAGGAACTCAAGCGGAGTTGTTAATATTGCTTTGGCACTAATGCCATGGCTGACAGTGCCCTGAAGATATGCATTATTGCAAATTCATGGTATGCTGGTCAACCTTGGCTTTAAACAACTGAATAACAGCAGGAGGCTACAGGCTACAGGAAACACTTTAAAACCTGTGTCCTTGCTGGTGATGCCAGGCAAAGCTTTCCTGCGGAGGCCTAGTTTTCCACATTTCATTCACATCTCGAGCCTCATACACATGAATAAATAACGAGGCATCCGAGCAGACTGTCCTTTGTCAGTCGGTCACAGAAGAACCGCAGTGAGAGTCAGCCTTGCTTGCATCTGCATATTATTACCCAAAAAAATTAAATGCTCCCAGTGCACTTGTCAGACACTGAGACGGTGGCTGAAAAATTGATCGTCTGTGGTTTCGAAACACTTTTTATACATTCCATCAAATTTGCTCTGTTTGAACAAGCGGGCTTGGGGTGCATTTTTAACACACACTTCACAAGCGTGAATACCTGAAGCATTGATTATGTGACACCGCTGCTGGGGAACTGATCTGAGGAATGCGTCATCGCTGCATGTATGAGGTCTGGGGAGGTTCTGAGAGCAAGAGGAGAATTAGAAAGTCAACACTGCAGAGCAGTCTAGTTATGGCGGAGCGAGGTTTCAGCCCAAAAGAAGTGGTCTTTTGATTCATCCAGACGTGAAGGTTGCCAGCCCTTAATGGGGTTCTGTAGACGGATCACGAGTCCAAATGCACTCCAGGCCCCTCCCTTCCTAAAAAAAGGGGTATGCTGGGGTCCCTGAGAGCCGTGCAGGCCCCTGCAGTAATCCCCGTTTGGCTCCACGAAGCTTCAGTCTGCAGCCTCTAAGTTCTCCCAGGCTTTCCAGGAATATTCTGGAGACTAAGCAGTTTTTTTTCCGGTTCGGTCACTTTGTCAACTGAAACTCTTGGCAGTTAGAGGACACCCTAGCTGATAATATAAACGCGATAAGAGCCAATTCTACTTCCAGATCTGGGGGATGATTTTGAAAGTGCGTGTGTGTTTGTCTTTGCGTGTTCGGCGTTCAGGCGTTCACACACAAGGCAAATATTTTCCACGCACTTATCGCTAGGGCTGAGGCTCTGGGGGGGCATTGAGGAGGGGGCAGTTGAGAGTTGAGATGGGGTGTTTATCCATTGAGGAGGGGGCAGTTGAGAGTTGAGATGGGGTGTTTATCCATTGAGGAGGGGGCAGTTGAGAGTTGAGATGGGGTGTTTATCCATTGAGGAGGGGGCAGTTGAGAGTTGAGATGGGGTGTTTATCCATTGAGGAGGGGGCAGTTGAGATGGGGTGTTTATCCATTGAGGAGGGGGCAGTTGAGATGGGGTGTTTAGCCATTGAGGAGGGGGGCAGTTGAGATGGGGTGTTTAGCCATTGAGGAGGGGGCAGTTGAGATGGGGTGTTTATCCTGATGGGTCTGTGTTTTCATTCCGCGTGACCTTCCTCCAGGGCGAGTGCAGTGCATTAGAGGAAGCTGGGCCAATCGATACACTCCGGATACACAGCCATGCAGCTTTCAGCTCATCAACGGGCAGAGAGGATACCGCCAACTCCCAACACGAACCGCCGGCGACTTTAAAGGCATGATGAAACCCTCACTTTCCCCAAACACCCAGGCCCCCTTTAACAGTTTAGGCTGAAAAATTTGACCAACCGTTGCTCCTTATTATTCAGCTAAATATCGCCAAGGCACTCTTCTCAATTCAGAAACGGCATTAATAATACAGCATGTCTACTGAGGAGATCTTTAAACACATCCCACCAACGCTACAAACCTTTCTCACGGTTTGAAACAGGACGTGCCAATTAAAGCCAGCCAGCAAGTGAGTAGTACAGTAACAATCAAAGGGTGTGAAATAATAAATTAGGAGCAGACTCCTTCCTTATTTTTGAAAGAAAACTGGAACAGGTTCATTACTAGCAAGTGGCACTGCTAACAGAACTTCAAAGGAGCAGACGGAGGATGGCTAAGCTCCATGTCAGTGATGGAGACTGTACTCTCTCTGTCCCAAACTTTGGAGAGAATCCCTCAATTATCTCGAGTCTGTAAACAGAGGGCGCAAACCTTCACTGTGAATAATTCACCACCGACATTAATGAGCCAGTGTAGGCCACAGGAGACGGTGATGCAGGTTTTCCTTTTTGAAGCTCGCAGCCTCAGTAGCCCGTAGCTGGTGTGGAGTCTGGAAGTTGTGAGAGTTGTTCAGCCATGGTATTGTGGAAAATAAGTATTCATCAACCCCACCGCTGAATGGGGAGAGGCCTCACTGACCTGACTATGTCCACCGGTCTGAGGGTGAACCTTTATGAACTCATCAGTCAGGACCTGGCTTTCCTCTAGCATGCTTTAATGCTCTCGTTACCAGGAGTTTCTCAGCTACCTGAACCTTCATCTTCACAGCCGTACACAATAACCACCCTGATGGCAGCACCATCCATGAACACAGGAACCCTAATTTAGTACCCTAACCCAAGCACTAAACCATTACTTGCTCATTCAATTTCTAATGTTAACTACAGTACCTACCCAGAGTCCCCCCTGAGTTTCTGCTTGGTTTCCAGGCATTTGTGATGATTTGCTGTGTAACGAGTAAATAGATGTAAAACTGAACCATTTTAAAATGCACAACTTTAATTAAAACACATAAAAAACATTTTCTTCAGATGAGCAATGTAATATGCTTCAGATAAAACAGCACGCTTTGTACTTTTAGTAGTTTTATCACTTGATTTGTGTTCAGCAATTTCTGCTTTGTGTGACTGAACACCATCCTGCCTCCAGACATAAGCCTGTATGTTTCTGGGGGGGAACATAAAAGAAAACTATTTGTGTGTAAATAAGATTTCTTTTAACCCTTTAATGTGTAAGAGTTTTTTCATTTATCTTTTTCTAAAAATTCTTAGTCAGTGTTTTAGAACTTTTCAATTACCAGTAGTGGTTGTTGCATCAGCATTAGAATGTACAGTTCAGACCATTCCAATAACATATTTGTGTTCATGAAACCAATAATGTGCTATTAGGGGCCACATGCATTTCAACTTTGGTGTTGTTCAGTGCATAGGGAAAAGTGTTTTGATTGGCTGGCTTTGGTGACTGACAGCGTATGTCAGCACTGCCCATTGTGAGGGCCCTGAAGTCTCAATCTCCCATCACCACTGTCAGCAGCCCTTGGAAGGCGGGAGGGGAGACAGCTGTCAGCTGTCACGCATCACCGTGGCAACAGCAGGGTCACAGAGGTCACATGACATCACCGTCCTTTGAAACACGACCTTGTGGGAGAGGGCGCATGCAAAGAGGGTCATATCTGGGACATCAGTCCGCATTCTTGTGGTTATAGCCCGGTTTCAACCAACAATAGCCGTCCATAGCTTTGATCCGATTAAACGCAAGAATGTTTTCTTCACAAACTAAAAGTTTGACAAGTTCAGTAATCACCAAAGTTAAAAAAATCATTTAAAAAAAGCAACCCTTGTTTGCTGGAAGAATTTTGATCAAACCCAGGCTAACGTGTCACCTTCTTAGTTGTTGCCATGGCGATGTTACAAGCAGTGGGAGCTGCTGGGAGAGCGAGTCTTCATGGCCCACATAATGGGTGTGGCTACCATGCTGTCAATCACTGATTCATACTTACCCAAGCAAAATGTGCTGTCCATAACAAAACTGTGATTGGTTCAAACTAACGAGTCACTATCAGTTCTGCCCATTTCTGGGTTTACAAATCCTCTCTCCCATAACAAAATGACAGTGCCTTTCACCACCTATTACTTCCCATTACCCATTACAAAAAATATAATGCATGCATGTATAATGCAAAGTGTCACTTCAGCGTAAAGGTTAACCACATTGAACAGATGGTTCAGATATTTTCTTTTCTAATTTGAAGGCCAAGTGAAAATGCCAGCAGAATTCACAGAGGCAATCATATCAGACGAACACTGGTGGTAGACTTCATCACTCAAACATCAAGGTAATCCAATTCAGCAGGCAGATGGTACTTGCTGTCAACAAGTGGTTTTTAAAATCCGTTTTCCGGACACTGATTAAAGCCTTTCATTTTTTCCATTGAGTTTCACTGTAAAGAACGGACTGTTCTGAACAATAAACTATGTATGTTCAGTTCTACAGTTTAACTGAAAATTAGGGCAACACTTACAGAACCAATAAAGATTGAAAGGAATTCATATTTTCGAGATGAATCATCGTTTAATGGAATTCCTAACCTTGTTAAACAAGCATCCTTCTTTTTGATATTAATAACAGCTTCATAATCCTGAAATAACATTTCACTGGAACACAAAGAATGATAACATTGGCTTAATTTAATTAAAATCAGGCAGGAAACAGATATTTCAAAAATGCGTTATTTAAAAAACAGAACCCCCCTAAAGAAAAAAAAATATATATATATATACTGTATATTGCACAACCCTTTGCTCATTCAAGAAAAGCAAACACGCCAGATAGTCTGCGAGCAGAATTAAATAAAATATACGCCAAAACAATCTCAACTTAATTTATAATTCATTAAAGCAGCGGCTGGGGAGGGGAGCGTCAGGGTGGAAATTAAAAAACGTGTCACGTAGCTTTGCAAGCATTCAGTAGTGACACTGATCAGCGCTGTGACTGAGACTGATGCAGTGACAGCCAAACAGAGCGCTAACGGAAGTGGCACGTGCGAACGCCTCGTTAGCATCCCCCCCTCAGAACGGCAGGCACGCTCTACAACACAGCCAGTCTCCAGACCCCGGCAAGCCCCCTCCGTCTGACTGTCTGTCCATCTGTCTGTCTGTCTGCCTGTCTGTCCTTCTGTCTGTCTGTCTGTCCGTCCGTCCGTCTGTCTGTCTGTCTCTCCATCTGTCTGTCTGTCCGTCGGTCTGCCTGCCTGTCTGTCTGTCCGCCTGTCCTCCCATCTCTCGGTCTGTCGTGTTTCACGCGCGGAAGTGCCAGCAACAGTTGCTCTGAGCCGGCGCAGGAGAGAAGAGAGAAAGGCGCAGAAAAAGAAGAGTGTAACTTACGGAGGGGTAGAGACGGCGTGCGGACTCGGCATCGGTGCGGAGGGAACAGTTAGGCTGAGGCTGCAGGGGGAGGGGCCGGGCAGAGCGTGCTACACTCGGCCTCACCCCCTAACTGCCTCCCCACGCCTCCCCACGCCCCCCCCCTCCCCCCCCCTCTCCACCACTGTACTGTACATCCGTCGAATACCCGAAACCCAATACACCCGCGCTTTCTAACAGGGTATCAATAATTCAGCTACGGCTAAAAGCTCCGATATTAAACAGGCTCGGACAAAGGAGGGGGGAGAGAGTAGGGTACGAGCACAGAGCTGGAAAGCCGGAGAGAGAAGAGACGGCGAGAGGGAGAGAGAGAGAGTGAGAGAACGAGGGAGCAGGAGAGAGTGAGAGCAGGCAAATGAGATGAGAGGAAGAGAAAGAGAGAGAAATTGAACTGAGAGAGAGAGACAGAGAGAGAGAGCGAGAGAGAGAGAAAGAAAGAAAGAAAGAAAGAGAGAGAGCACATCTGCAGCGGTCTCCCAATGGAACGTATCAATTTCATAATGACTCTTAATGAAGCACTCTTACGCCACCAGCTGCCAGAGTCACGGTGGGCAATGGGGTGCAGGGGGCCACACAGGCGGAGAAGGGGGGAGGGGGGGCCGAAAGGGTACTACAGCCACTGGCAGCAATCTCTTGTCCCAATTCTCCTCAGAAAAATAAGCCCAAATCCTGGCCAGTCAATCCATACACATCACATCTCTCTCCCCCTGTAGAGACTCCCCGATCATTCACCAGACTTGGTCTCAAACACAGAGATACTCCCCTGATCAGTCACCAGACTGGGTCTCAAACACAGAGATACTCCCCTGATCAGTCACCAGACTGGGTCTCAAACACAGAGATACTCCCCTGATCAGTCACCAGACGGGGTCTCAAACACAGAGATACTCCCCTGATCATTCACCAGACTGGGTCTCAAACACAGAGATACTCCCCTGATCATTCACCAGACTTGGTCTCAAACACAGAGATACTCCCCTGATCAGTCACCAGACTGGGTCTCAAACACAGAGATACTCCCCTGATCATTCACCAGACTGGGTCTCAAACACAGAGATACTCCCCTGATCAGTCACCAGACTGGGTCTATCAAGAAGCAGGTTTGTGCTGCATAAACTGCGACTCCCGTCGCTTCCTTATTTGGGAGTTGCGGCTCAGTCTCTGCCCCTTTGTCTTTTTTCACTTTCAGTTTCCTCCTTTCTCATTTTCCTCCTTTACTCCTTCTCGGCACAAAATGGCCGCTCAGCGGATCTGGACGTGAATCTCACCCCGCGCCCGCACGGCGGCCGTTGGCCGGTTCCGTTGTGTGGAGACCCTGCGGGAACGGAGCGCTGATGAGGAGCGGACGCCAGCGGCAGGCGCGGGAACGCCGTGATGTAACAGGAGGTCCGGGGCCCCGGTCCCACAGCCAGGCTTATTCAGAGCAGAGACGCAAAGCCAAAATCAATACCCCCCAAAAAAGGGTCTATTAAAAATACATCTAGCTTTGCTTTTAAATTTCATATCTATAAATAAATCATAGACTGGTCGCACGCTGGACAAAGCTCTGTGAACCGAGGAGGACATTCTATTAGTCTTCAGAGGCAAGTCGTTTATCACGCCATCGTTTCGGAGCTGATTTACATTTCGCCTCCGAAGATTAAGGGGGCATTTCTTTTGCCCCAGCCTGAGCCATTTTTCTCATTTGGACTCATCCAGGAGAAATGCCCGCCTCCCCCCTCCCTGCGCTGAACCAGACGAGAGAATGCCTTCCAATTCTGTAATGAACAGATGGGAAAGGGCTGGCAACGCTTTTTTGAAAATAACTGACCATCGGCTCAACCAAACCCGCTTAGCTACAGCTGCGTTGTGAGGAAATGGCGGTCTAGCAGTGTCCACCATTACAGACCCCGTCTTGCTGTAGTTTCGTAGGTTCTGTTGGGCTCTGAATCCTGACGCACAACTCATCATATGCCAGAATGAACTTCTCGTGAGCCTCCATGTTTGTAACGGTTGGATACTTCCCAAAAAGTTAAAGTCTCTCTAAACTTTTTCCATTTTCCCAGACAGTGTTGAATGTCTGAAATGGCTTATATCTCTCCTCTCTGTATAAGTAGCCTACCCGGAGTTAAACCCAATCCGAATAGGACTCAAAATGAAGAAAGAGCAAAACAATCTAAAATCCATTACCTCAAGATAACTGTTAGAACTGAAATGAACCGAAATGAACTCCAAGTTAGCGACTAAACCTGAAGCATAATTCCTAAAAGCTTAATCGTTAATTTTGCTCTCCATAAAGCTGCACAAATAATAAAAACACCTGCATATTAAAACATTAATTTTTCATTTTTCATTAGAATTAAGTTTTTCTTCATTCTAATTACAGTCGTATGCAAAACTGTGACCACCCCTGGTCAAATGCCTTTTACAATTAATATCTCCGTGAACAGAAGCGAACCTAATCTCTAAATGGTTAATAAAGTTAATCATGACACATTTCTGCAAATTTCAAAGCAAGATTTCTTTTCATTTATAGTTTCAAAATAAAATAAAAAAAAGGAAAAAGTTAGTTATTACCTTGTAAGACCTCCTAGAGCAACTATAACAGTTTGTAAACACTTCCTGTAGCCACTTTGGAAGAGTTTTTCAGTTCTTGCTTTTGCCAATTTTTCCCCATTCCTCCTGGCACAACATCTCTAACTCAGAAATATTCTTCGGCCTCCTTGCATGTAAGGCATGTTTAAGATCTCTCCACAGATTTTCAATAATATTCTAGTCTGGGGACTGTGGTGGCCATTCCAAAACCATCAGTCTTTCCTGGAGCTACTTCATGGATGATTTTGAGGTATACTTTGGATCACTGTCTTGCTGGAATACCAAACCTCTCTTCAACTTCAATCTCTGAACTGACCTTTGAACATTCAACTCTAAAAACTAAATAAAAGGCAATGTTGCTTTAAAATGTGCAGAAAGGTCTCGTGCAACATTTACAGTTCAGGTTTGCTTTTCCCTCCATACAGATTCATTGCAACCCACACTTTTTATACACCCCACTGTAGTACAATTCCATCCCCCCCAAGTGGGTGTGCGTGTGGGGGATCCATTCCAAAAAGCCCTGGTGATTGAGCTGAGCAAACAGACAGACAGCCAAAACTCTACATAAAGAGGTGAGCAGTGGCTGATGGGATACAGGAGTGTTTGACATGTCCCACTGAAACTGTCAGTTGTGTTTTCTTGTGCCTGGGTGCTCCTCAGACTCAGACACGGTCAGACTGCTGAGGTGATGCTGGGCTGGGGCTCCGGGACTCAATCACACACAGCTGATACCTGAGCTGAAGACCGGGGGGTTTCGCCACGAACGCACCGTATCCCTGGCAACAGGGCCCGGCCAGAGGGGCCGACGGCAGCATCAATCACTCCTGCGTCTTTCAGCAGGGATTATACACCGCTGTACAGTCCATAATCCTGCGAGACAACACACACACACACACACACTTGCACAAACACGCACAAACACATGCATGCGTACACACACCCGCACAGGAAACCTACCTACAATAACATCACCTCAAAAAACCCTATGACTATCACATCTCTTGTTTCATACACCACTAAATCACTGTGACACCCCAGACATACCATACCGTCCCTCCTTTCCTTTCATACCTCCTGTAATATGGGCGCCTCACCCGGTTAAGACACTGTTCTAGTGCAGTGATGGGCCCCGCCAACTGGTTTTGAATCCAAATTGTAGCAGTGGCAACTGTGGCCAGTAGCCCTGCAGGGTGGCACTGGGGTTGGCTCAGGCATCGCCCAGGGATGGGATTAAATTAGGTAGAAGGGGAAAGTATATAAAAAAAAACAAGGGCACAAGCGCAAGGTTCTTCCAGGAATGCTACACAAGACAGACGAGCAAGGCACTCCTTTACGCCTCATGGGAGAGGAAAGAAGGTTCCGGAAATATTGAACTGCAGCAAGACAGACGGGGCTCAGGGAAAACTGAACCCAAGGGAGCGGACACCTCGTCATGTAGACTCACCGACCAGCCCAGGCTGCAGCTCCCTTCCAGTCGGGTTATATCCACTGTAACTCACACTGTTGGATTTGCACATGCCCCATTAGGGATTTGCCGGTATTGCCCTTTGTAAGGGAGTGGGGGGGGGCGTAACCTCCCTGTGTCTCAGATACCAATCCCACCTTCAGTAGCATGAGCCAAAGGCTAGCCTGGATAATGGCTTCAATCTCTCATGCCGCCCCCGTTCTGACAAACCCTCAGCCGCTCCTCAAAAGACCACATATCCTTCTCACTGTCTGCAGCCTTCCAGCTGAGGAATACAGCAGAGATGTGGGATAACCACTCCCCCTCCATCCCTTTGACCCCCATTAGCGGAGGGCAGTAAATAAGGAAGGACGTGGTTCTACGGGCAGACATCAAACGTGCTGCAGGAGGGAGGGCAGCATAAATACTGAAGCAAGGGCATCGGGTGACGTCAACCGACAGCGTGCCCGCATGCCTCCCCATCTCTTTATTGAAATAAGTGATGGATGGGATGAGGGACACTCCCTCAAAATCAATCTGTGAAGCCCTCGGCCGTTTCTCATTAAGCTCTGGCTTCCATACATGGATGACCTGCCTGTAACCAGCAAGCTAGCGTGACAGTAAAGGTCTTCTCCGTGACTTGCTTTCAGCCACACTGACGACGCAGCGCACTCAGAGACGATATGACGAGCCAGCGAGCACGTCCGGCTCAAAGCACGGAGCTACGCGAAGCAGGATGGCCGTCTTCTCGTTTACACCAGAGACCCGACCCTGACGGCTCATTACTGCCTTTAATTATTCAATTAAATTAAGATTAGCAATGAAAACCCAGCGCATCCCCACTGCTAAAATTCCGAAAGCACATTTTGTGAAAGGTGCCGATGGAGAGAGGATTCGAGTTATGCTGCAGAGATGTTTGTGGTGCCAGCTGGAGGCCTCGAAAGGCTGCGGAGATACCAGCTCATCTGAGAGAGGCGATTTCCTGCTGCACTGACCTATGAAAGCCCCCGTCTCTGGAGCTCACAGCGGGCTTAGGGCCAGAGAAGCCCTTCTTTCATTCTGTGATTGATTTAAGTCCCGGCTGCAGCGTATCGCAGTTCCCAAACACCGCTACGGCGAGGGGGCTTTTGATACGTTTTCGTTTCGTTCCCTTTCTTCTTGTTTATCAGGCCTTTGCATGGAGCTCCCTGGATTCCCTCCTCCAGAAAAGCGTGTCTGTGGTAATCTGGCGAAGGCGTGTGGGGAGGCCTCCAGCCCACAGCCCCGTCCCCGCCTCTTCTCTTCCCAGACCCCCCCCTCCCTCCCACTGACCGACGGGGCGAGAGACGTGCAGACGCGCTGAGCCCCGTGACGGATTGGGAACGGGACAGGGTGAGGAGGCGGTGAGGGCCGGCAGGGCGGCGTGTGGCAGGGCTTGGCTGGGTGGGAGGGTCCCGTCAAACGGCAGCTGCCAGGAAACGCGGACAAACAGACCTCTCAGAGGACAACGATTCCCCCCTCCTTCAAAAGGCCCTTTACACTGGAGCAGACCTCAGAGAAATCACTTAAGACCTTGAGCATGGCGGCCAGGTTGGGAGGAATGCTGGCATTTGGCTGCACCTCTCATAATTTGAATGCAATGTAGCCACAGGCTGCCAGCCCGTGATTTCGGCCAGGGAATTCATTCACAACACAATGACTGCCTCCTGTCCGACCCCAAAACCTGGCCACCACCTCTTCCTCTCCCTCTCTCGCTCTCCCCTCTCTCAAAATCTCTCTCTCCCTCTCAATCAACACACACCCATGCCCCTTGCATCGGCCAATCCTGCACACGGTCACCGTAACAGTTAAAACAGTTGAAGGTCCAGTCCAGGCAGTCTTCACAATCTCTCCCACACGCTCGCTGTAGAGTTTAACAGGGGCTCCCTGAAAGTCGATCACACCTGCAGCAGGTTGGTCTACATTTCCTCTTTCTAGCGTCACGCTCAGTCCCAGGTGGACCCAGGTGCAGCAGCACCACCGTTACGGCTCACAGCAGCTCAGCTCCCAGAGGCCATCGGCTCAAATTAATTCACATGGAGGCCCAATGACAACACATACACAGCAACAATATCCATTTAAAATGGTCTCCACTGCAGTACGTTTTGTACTATGAGAGTACATCCAGTCTGTACTGGACTTAGGAGAGCTGGATGAACATGCAGTGTTTTCTTGACTGCAACGCGGACATGAATATCTTTTGTCAACGGGTAATGCTTCAGAAGCATAGGTCAACTGCCGTCAATATTGAGAGGTTGTGTAAGAGGTTTGTGAAAGACTGAAGATGAATGCTAACCATATTATCTAGGGCTATGGAGGAAGACATTTTGAAATGCGCAGCATGTTGAATGTTGAGCGTGAGGTGGGGGGGTGGGGTCACTTGCATTAATGGATGGAACACGTTTAATCCCCCTGGGGATTGACTGTGGTTAGTCTTACATCCTGTCAATTACCTGCTGTGCTGTAAGAGGATTTGTCCCTGTAAGTGGGTTCCCTGCTCACACCTCCCGTTCAACCTCTGGAGCAAGACAGAGAGAGAGAGAGAACAAGAGTGTGAAGCGTGAGGCTTGCTGGATGATGAAAGGAAGACGAAGCGATTAAAAAACAACTCTTCCTTCCCCTCCAACCCCCCCGACTCCCCCAGGCTGACTGTGGGAGGCACTGGGGTCAACAAGGGGTTGTGTTCTGGGAACTTGAGTTCAGCTGAGTGCTTGAGTGCAGGAGAGCTACAGTCCAGGAATCAAGGGTCCATTTCTAACCGCTTTACCTCATAGCTCTTACCCAAGCCAGGGAACCACTGGATGAAACCATTACCGGCCATTACTGTACGAGTTTACCCCCTTCGTGAGCCTCCTCTGGTCGGCCTGTAGCGTAGTGGTTAACGTACGTGACGGGGACCCGTAAGATCGGTGGTTCGAATCCCGGTGTAGCCGCAATACAGCTGTTCGGCCCTTGAATGAGGCCCCTGAACCCTGCATTGCTCCAGGAGTGGATTGTCTCCTGCGTAGTCTAATCAACTGTACGTCGCTCTGGATAAGAGCATCTGCCAAATGCCATTAATGTAATGTAATGGTCCTGTACTGTGCACCTGTGTGGACCAGCTGTGGAATTTAACTCCCACCAAATACATATCCATGGCTATCACAAATTGGGCTAGAGTTATGCCTGCTTAAATTGTAGTCACTCTTCCGCTGTTTAGCCTGTGATTGCAACTCCATGTGGTCAATCAGCACTGTAATATTTGTTCAGTGACTGTAGTCCAGTACCCTGCTGCTGATAGTCACAAGTGGTTTCATGGTGTTACTGAATCTGTTTGTTATCTGCCTTTTTGCAAGAAGCCACACCAACCGCCATGCCCGCATTTGGCCAGTTAGCGAGAAAGGCGGAAGAGGTGGAAATATTTTGCCCACAGACAGACAGACAGACAGACAGACAAAGAAACTGCTACAGTTCCGGTATGGCACAATTACACTGCAAACCAGCCAGTAATTTTCAATTTGCGAGTCACAAGTTTCAGGAATTCTCATACATCATGTTGGTCACAACACAATGATAACTGAACCACTGTTCTCGCATAACAAACCACGGCTGCCATTTTAAGTTGGCACATTCAGGATTTTCTCTGACACTGAAAACATCACACACAGTAATTCCTCCTTACTCACATCACAGAGCAAAGATACGAGCCCTATGAAGGAGCTGGACTGCTTTAAAAGGTTTATTGAAAAAAAAAAAAAAAAACCTTCTGGGGTCTCTCAACGCTTGCAAACCATAGATTCATCTCCTTACGGCTGTGTCTGTCCTCGGAGTGACTGGCCCTTAGACTACACTTCACAGCATTCATTTCCAGCCTCTAAGGACCAGGTGCAGGCCATGGATTAAACACAGCCTTTTCAAACTGAAAGGCCTTTGGAGTGCAGTGGGTATGATTACCCCGTTATGGAAGGAGAAAGGTTAAGCCGAGGTCTCTGCCTGAATATCAAATTCTGCAGTTCAGTGACATTTTGATTAACCGTTCGCATCCTCACAATCGGCTAACCGAGGCCCCTCCAGCCGGCACTCGTTTTGACAATGAACACCGCACCCTCCAAACAAGTTTACGCCGCCCCCGAATCATAAGCGGGACTGAAACGCGGTGGCACGTAGACCCCGGCCCGGCTTGTGTCGAGAAGGGCAGTGGACTGTCAGACCGAGCTTCGTCATAGGAGCCAAGTGACTGATGAACGCGGGCACAGGTGTGAAGCAGAACCATTGTTCAGCAGCCAAAGCCTACCTGGGACTGTAATCAGTGAGCACACTGCACAGACATACGTAGCAGAAGTGCTCCAGGACTCCTCATAGGGTAAATCGGTTCTGTACTGGATACACTCAATCACAATTTAGTGGCAGACAAAGGTCCACTCCCCACTGCAACTTCCATTGCAGCTGTTCTCCCATGATGCACTGGGAAGAGGTCAAACATTAAAATGTTTTGCCAGCTTGCTGACGCCTAGGGTTGCCAGATTCTGGACCGAAATGGCCGGTTTTCACATTATTAGGCGGGGTCCGGTTTGTGGTCCCAACTAAACAATATAAATGTCCGGTCTGATCAAGCTACAAGCCACCCTGACGCCCAAGTGTGCGCGTGCACAAATTCTAAAACAGGCAACCCTACCAATGTCCAATGAACAGCACAGGTGAATTCAGAGCAGCAGCAACAGCTCGGCTGAACAGGTGCAGTTGATAATGAAATGGAACTCGCTCAGAAACGAGTTGTGTTTTGTGAAATGGGTAGTTTTAAAATGAGTATCGCAACGTGCCAAAAACAAGTTTCAGATAAAATATGTTGTAGTTTATTGTTGTAGTTAAATTGAGTTTCAGTGCCTGAGAACAATGTATGCAAACAACTAAAATGTACGGTTACCCTCACTGGCAGTGACAGGAGGGGACTGTAGGACCCTGACCCTCACTGGCCGTGACAGGAGAGGATTATGGGACACGGCCCCATGTTTTGCTCTCGTATCACACTGGCTCCACAGTCTGCAGAGGAGACGTTTCTCCGGGCGGGCAAAAGCGCGTGAGAGGAATTCTCTCTCAGGACACTGTGAGATTGGGGGAGCTGAATGGGGGGTTGTGTTCTCCCAGTCGGCCACGGAGGCCAGCGGGACGCATTCCACAGCGGAGTGCCACCTCCCAGGCCCAGGTGCTCCTCACCCCCCGCCCCCATTGGACTACACACACTCTGCCCCCCCGCCCCCATTAGACTGCACACACTCTGCCCTCACCCCCGCCCCCATTATACTGCACACACTCTGCCCTCACCCCCCGCCCCCATTAGACTGCACACACTCTGCCCTCACCCCCCGCCCCCATTAGACTGCACACACTCTGCCCTCACCCCCACCCCCATTAGACTGCACACACTCTGCCCTCACCCCCCGCCCCCATTAGACTGCACACACTCTGCCCTCACCCCCCGCCCCCATTAGACTGCACACACTCTGCCCTCACCCCCCGCCCCCATTAGACTGCACACACTCTGCCCTCACCCCCCGCCCCCATTAGACTGCACACACTCTGCCCTCACCCCCCGCCCCCATTAGACTGCACACACTCTGCCCTCACACTCCCGCCCCCATTAGACTGCACACACTCTGCCCTCACACTCCCGCCCCCATTAGACTGCACACTCTGCCCTCACCCCCCGCCCCCATTAGACTGCACACACTCTGCCCTCACCCCCGCCCCCATTAGACTGCACACACTCTGCCCTCACCCCTCACCCCCCGCCCCCATTAGACTGCACACACTCTGCCCTCACCCCCCGCCCCCATTAGACTGCACACACTCTGCCCTCACCCCCCGCCCCCATTAGACTGCACACACTCTGCCCTCACCCCCGCCCCCATTAGACTGCACACACTCTGCCCTCACCCCCGCCCCCATTAGACTGCACACACTCTGCCCTCACCCCCGCCCCCATTAGACTGCACACACTCTGTCCCCCCGCCCCCATTAAACTGCACACACTCTGCCCCCCCGCCCCCATTAGACTGCACACACTCTGCCCCCCCGCCCCCATTAGACTGCACACACTCTGCCCTCACCCCCGCCCCCATTAGACTGCACACACTCTGCCCTCACCCCCGCCCCCATTAGACTGCACACACTCTGCCCTCACCTCCCGCCCCCATTAGACTGCACACACTCTGCCCTCACCTCCCGCCCCCATTAGACTGCACACACTCTGCCCTCACCCCCGCCCCCATTAGACTGCACACACTCTGCCCTCACCCCCGCCCCCATTAGACTGCACACTCTGCCCTCACCCCCGCCCCCATTAGACTGCACACTTTCTGCCCTCACCCCCCGCCCCCATTAGACTGCACACACTCTGCCCTCACCCCCCGCCCCCATTAGACTGCACACACTCTGCCCTCACCCCCCGCCCCCATTAGACTGCACACACTCTGCCCTCACCCCCCGCCCCCATTAGACTGCACACACTCTGCCCTCACCCCCCGCCCCCATTAGACTGCACACACTCTGCCCTCACCCCCCGCCCCCATTAGACTGCACACACTCTGCCCTCACCCCCCGCCCCCATTAGACTGCACACACTCTGCCCTCACCCCCCCGCCCCCATTAGACTGCACACACTCTGCCCTCACCCCCCCCGCCCCCATTAGACTGCACACACTCTGCCCTCACCCCCCCCGCCCCCATTAGACTGCACACCCTCTGCCCCCCCTCCGCCCCCCCCAGACCCGCACGCTCGTATTCACACACCAGTGACAGCCACTACTGGCCCGTTAGAGCGCCGCCATGAGCTTCCTCAGGTTAGTGTGAAAGGACATTGCGTACGGCGGTTTAGCGTGTCTGTGTGTGTGTGTACACGCATGTACAGGACGAGACTCATCTGTGTACACATGACAGTGAAAACACGCCCCTTCAAACTGCACCTTGGCTGAACTCTGAACATTCTGAAGGAATTCACGAGCAGGGACCCATTTGCTTCCGAATAATACAACAATTTCAATCCCCCTATTGAATCTACTGCAGCACTTAAGCTTCTGTTGTGAGCGTATGAATCGACTGCTGCTGTCAGTTATGACCCTGATAACCTGGCATCAGCATAGCTAGTTTGCATGTATGTACTTGCAAGCACATATGCTCTGAAAAATGTATAGGCAAAAGTGTGTACATGCAAGTGCGTATGAGTATATGTAGATCTGTGTGTCTGTGTGTCTGTGTGTGAGATGCAGATCAGCTCATGTGTGTCAGTACTTCACTGCGTGCGCGTGAGGGAGAGGGAGAGTGATTGGCAGTTCTAGGAGGACCTTATTAAGTTAAGTCTGTGACCTATCGCTCGGCGTGTTCGCATCAGTGCCACATTAATCATTGGGATCAGTCACGCGGTTGGGTGCCAGTGTGGGGAAACCGTGCGCCCCTCCCATGGGCGGCCGGCCACAGGAGTGACACCGAAGCCCGGAGTACGAGCAGGACCACCCAGCAGCCCCGCGTAAAGATGTTTTTAATTCAAATGTATTTTTCTGGGATGTGCCTCGGACAGGAGGGGGGAGAGGGTGAATACTCAGGGAGCTTTCACAAAGGCAGAGAGACTGGAGTGGAGAGGCACGTGCCCGCCTTCGACACAGAAATCAGGGCTAATCACCGCGGAAACGACAGCCCATCAACACAAGAGGTGAGGCTGCAATTCTCCAGAGCACTGCAGAGAGAGCGAGAGAGAGCAGAAGAGATGGAGAAAGGCGACGAGAGAGAGACAGAGAGAGGGAGGGAGAAAGAGAAAGCGAGAAAGAGATGTTGGGAGAGCGGGGGGCGGGCTCACAGCTGACAACAGAAGACGGTTCTTACACCCCCACAGTGAACCGACAGTTTCGGGGAAAAGAACGGATTTATTAAGCCTCCGAACGGTGAGAAACGCACCAGACGGAGGCCCTTTTGTGACAACGCGGCTCGGCGGTTATGGCACATTTAAGAGCTCGTGGCTAATCTTATCTGATATTATGAAAGGGCAATTGTCAAGCAGACTTACGCGTCTGGTCATGGAGCTGCACTGCCATTATCCGTCACCTTGGAGCGCCAGCTTTGCCTCACGCACACATAATTGACCTTTTCCAGCTCAGTCTCAGTGGCAAGCTAATGGAATGGGTCTTCAATTGTAGGCTCAGAAAGTAAATGACAGGACTCTAGAGAGGCAAAAAAAGAAAAACACTTACTGCTTTGCCTGTTACATATACCGTATACATCAGTCAAAGCCAATTCTCTATGCTTGACTACCGCTTTGCTTCTTCGGACGTGGATTAGCTTAATAACTCGACCCGATACGGTCGAGACCAGACGTCGAACTTCAAGGAGCGGGGGAATGAACAGTCGAGCGCTTTCGCAGTGCCGCCCCGTGCCGCGCTCTTATTCGGCGTGACTGAATCCACGCTCGCCCATTAAGCACGGCCATCTTGAATTTGCCGATGACGAACTGCGTCTGTGGACGGGGGAATACTTTGGGCCAGGAAACTCGCCGTGCTTCATTTCGCCGAATGGCTTATTATTCTAGCGGTCGTAAATCATCCGTTTGGAAGAAGAATGTACCTTTGCCTGCTGATTTACGGTTTCCCCTCACGCTAAATGTATTACACGTAGCCAAACCGAATGCATCCCAAATGTTTAGCTTTCATTTAAATTTCATGTGCAACTTGTCTCTTTTACCTCCCATTAACTTCACAGTGGAAAGAGTGACATGACACCGTGTAACTTCATGCCCATTAAGCAAAGAGTAGCTGTGCACTCATTAGGGAAAGAGGGTACAATGGATATCAAATAGGGCTGTATCATTTTTCATCTGCACAGAACTTAAGGGAGTGATGGGCTTGTTTTCCATTGTGACTGCCAGGAGTCCTCTACCGCTTTTGAAGGAGACAAGGTAGCTCCAGATTAACATTCCCCACATGGACTCACCCCCATTAAAAAGTAACAGCTCCAGATTTCCCCAATTTATTTTATTTGCAAGATATCGGGAGTGGTGAAATATTCATGAGGCCACTCTTCGAAGAGCAGAGAACATGGCAGGAGTGTGAGTGTGCATGATTGAGTGAGCGAGAAAATTGTGAGAGACAAAGAGTGAGAGGTTGAGTGAGAGAGATCAGAGTAGGAGCTCTTCAGTAGAGATCAGAAAGGATGGGGGGTTTAACCGTTTAACTGCAGAGGAAGAAGGCACTCCAGAGACAGTCCTCCAAGCATCTTCCAGCCAATGGCAGAGGCAGGAAAGGAGTTCAAACTGATGTCACAAGGCTCCATGAAATGAGACTGATTCAGCTTGGCTGACCTGCAGACTTAATCACAGAGGCAAGTGGGGTGTGAAAGTGTGCGTGTGTGTGTGTGTGTGTGTGCACCATCTTCATACATGAACTTGCACTGGACGATTCCCTGAATTTGACGCAATGAAAATGGCCGTGTGCTTTGAAATGCTTCACATCAAAGCCACCCGGCACACCTGGCTACTCCGTGGGTAACTTTTCAAACCCGACTCTAAGATCATTATTTCATGAGACGTAGCACCGCTATCGCCTCCACCGCCACACCGGTGTCCCTTATCCATCACTGATGGAGCAGAGCAGCAAGGAGCGAGTCAGGGCGCGTTGCGCTTTAAGCTGCGGGACCGAACCGGACATCTCCGCGGTGTGGGAAAAAACTCCGCTGAAAAGACGACTGTTCTGGAAATCCTTCAGCGGAGATTAAGCGTGAGCCTGTTGCCAGGTAATGAAAAGCACAAAAATATGCAGACCAATGAGCCCAGACCAGTCGTCGGTGTCAGCCAATCAATCCGCCAAACAGCAGGCAAACAAGACAGCCTATTGGAACCAGACCACAATGACACTGTTCTGCTGTCAGAGCACAGGCACAGACAGCCTTCAGTTCTGGCAGCAGCAGTGTTTAGAGTATGTTAATGCGCTGGCAATTAGCGCACGTTCTTTCACAACTGTAACAGCCTTCCTTTTTAATAAGGGCAAGATCTGTGCTCAACAGTCCGAATCACCGATCGTACCCATTTACACAAGTAATATACCCTCTGCCTACCCCCCCATGATGATTCCCCTGATGATTAACATCTTCAAAAAATATTCTTTTGAACAGATCATAATTATGGCTGAATCGGTGCGGAAAACCGTGGGAAAGGAAAAAAGGAGAAGAAAGCTCAGCCTGCTGAAAGAGGAGATAATGAGTGACTCCCAGCGCTCCACATTAAAGAGCTCACATCACCTGGATCCAGGGAGAGGGAGGGAGGGGGAGAGAGAGGGAGAGAGGGAGAGGGAGAGGGAGAGAGGGAGGGAAAGAGAGAGGGGGAGAGGGAGAGGGAGGGAGAGGGTGAGGGAGAGAGGGAGAGAGAAAGGGGGGAGCGAGAGAGAGAGACAAAGAGAGAGGGGGAGAGAGAGGGAGAGAGAGGGGGGGGAGGGGGGGAGGGGGGGAGGGGGGAGAAAGAGAGAGACAAAGCGAGAGGGGGAGGAAAAACTGTTGAGGCTCCTGCCTCCTTTTTACGTAACATTGTTCCTGCGGTGTCTTAGGGGTGCGTTCCAGAAGGAAAAGTCCTCCTCCTCTTCCTCTTCCTCTTCGTTCGCCCGGCCTCCCACCCAGGCGGTCCGATCGGCGCTGAGTGCAGACCTGGCTCCGGGCCTCGCCCCGCCACGGAGCACATGAAAGCACATCCTTCACGCAGTCGCTCCGCCAGGCCACGGCACTCCTGAACCAGGCCCGGTTTCACTCTCCCCCCCACATAGCCCCTTCCCTCATCTCCTGACACATTGAGGTTAGGCGTTATGTCATGACAGTTGAGCACTGGATACATTTTTTTAAGTACATTTGCGACAAATATAATTGATTGAATCTCATTTCAAGAGTGAATCACTCGACTGAGTCACAGACTTTCCGCATTTCCAGAGGATTTGATTCGAGAGCAGCACTTTCTGCTTTGCTGCCCTATGGCACAAACAGCTTCAACAGAGCGACAAGTCTAGAACTTGTAATGACAACAGAGAAATGTTAGACCCTGGATATCCATATAGATAATCCAAGTATTTCAGGCCTCTCAATGAGGTGGAAAGGCCAGCTGAAGCATAACCTCCTAGTGCAGTGACCAACCCAAAAATCCTGAACCAAATGCTCAGCTGTGGTCAGGATAATGGACCCGACAGTCATGAAAGGAATGATAGCCATCACGGTTTCATTTCAATAAACTGTTCATCTGGCAGAGAAGGGCCCGAGATGGGACAGCCGATGAGAAGGTGGGGGCATCTTTAAGATGAGGGGGGGAGTGAAAGCCCATTAGTAAGTATACTGCACTGCCAACCCAGAGGACGCAAGCTCCATTCCCCAGCAGGGCATTTTCGTTGAACTCTTGAGGAAGGAACTTAACCTGGAAATGCTTCCATAAACATAGAGCTAAGTAAGACACGCTGGATAAAAGAATCTGCTAAAACCCGCACTGAAAATGTCACGCAATGCGGAAAGGCCAATCTGGATACACATGTACTGTGAAAATAAAACGTGTGGAGCACGTTTGGACAGCGGTAGACAGCCTTACTAAAGACGTGATGTACAGCGTATCTGTTTCACACACTGGACACTACACGGCCTCTGCGGTTTCACAGCTAATGTCAGGTCCCCACTGGATGTTATATGACCAACAACGGGCGGCCAAACAAAGTTAGACGGCAGGAGGATTTGACTTCCACTAAACAAGCGTGCGGTTAGTATATTAATAACAACAGACAATTAGGAATGTGAGGTCTCTCATTTTGGAAGGCAGATGGACTGGCAGGCACCCATCAGACTGGTGGGAGTTGTTGACACTACGTCGTCAACCCAGACGATTGAAACCCTCCCACCCCTAGGTGGCACTAGTGAGTCGCCCTGCAGTGTGGCAGCCTGCAGCCGGCACTGTCTGGCACCATTTGAATTCAGTACCAGGCCGTGGGGTGCAGCCATGCAGAACAGTGCCTCGCTCGAGCGAATCAACAGCCCATCGAAGTTACTGTTTAACAAACCAGACTGGGATTCACATCATTGCGTGGCAATAAGAGCCAAAATGGCGCTCATTTTCTTTCCCCACAAGTTCAAATCCCTTGGGATAATGCATGGAAACATGCACTGTACTCGTAGGGTAAACTCGCAGTCCTACATGCCCCTCTTCTGAGGAGCTGGGACTGTAAAAACAACTGGGAGCCCACAAGCTGCAGAATGAGGGGCACTGGCAGTCTCATAGGCGGTTATAAAAACAAACAAAAGTCTTCTCAGACCGTGAGCGGAAATATAGCAAAGCCAGTTCACCGTTAGCACGTGCGCGATTACCTGAGGGCTCAACCTCACACGCTTTTTCGATGACATTCTACAACAATCAAACTAATAAAACCCTTCTTAGCAGCGATGATGCCTTTCTGTGTTTACACATTCTGAATTTATGACATAACGGATACGATTTGACGGCGCTCATCTTCGGATGGCAATCAAACAAGACATAGGGGAGCGGGAGCTTTGAGCTGCCGTGTGGCATGCCAATTACTAGTGTAACCAGCAACCGCGCAGTAAACACAGCAATGAGTCACGCGAATCACGAGCAGTCTTCAAGCGCACGCTAAATATGAATCCATATTCATCAGCGCTTAGCATATAAATCAAGTCATAAAAATGGAAAACGCCGTCCCCTGGTGTGCCTCCAGAATCGCATTCCAGGTTTTGAGCGAAATGTCACAGCGCAAATTAGCTCTGGATTTATACTTTTTCAGAAGTTTTGGGAGAAAACAAATTAAGAGAGCCGTATCATTTATTCAGCTGCAGTGCCTTCGACTACTTGACAGGAAATCAAACCTAGCTGGCTCCAGTGAGTTTCTTGTTTTTGTTTAACTTTTTTCTCAAGGAGAGAAGGACAGTCCACCCTCCTTTTGCAGGTTCTGCTTTATTTAGACAAGCAGCAGTGGAGAGGGCAACAAATACATAATAAAGATAGAGATGTATCGTCATATAATATACTGTATAACAATCGCTTCTTCGGACATATGCTCAGTGAGGACCTTATTAGGTGGACCTGTACACCAGCTTGTTAATGCAAATATTGAAATCAGCTAATCATGTGGCAGCAACTAAATGCATAAAAACATGCAGACATGGTCAAGAGGTTCAGCTGTTTCTCAGACCAAATGTCAGAAGAAATGTGATGGTTGGTGGCAGACCAACCAAAATCCTGGGATTTTCACACACAACAGTCTCTAGAGTTTGCAGAGAAGGTGGGAAAAACCAAAAACACCCAGTGAGTGGGGGGGAGGGGGTAAAAACATATACCACCATCTGAGTGAACTTATGTTGTGTCAGTCATTTAGAAACTTGAGTTCGATATTGGAAACGAAGGATACGCCATTCTGTGGTTAGAGTGAAAGGGTCCCCAAGGCTGTTGGGTGACATGTTCAAACGTGCCGTACACATGAACACACACACACACACAAACACACACAGGGAAGAGCTCTGGGTTTCCAGCAGGGCATTCCTTCAACAGCTGAGGAGCAGGAAACATGTTCCAACAAAATCCCAAAACAATGATCCTGCTCCCAGGCCTAAACACACAGCCTACTCCGCTAAGAGTCAGGTACAGCAGGGGTTAATGTCAAGTACCACCACAAGCCAAATACACACACAGGTAAAATAACAGTTGGACGCAGGTAAAAATACACATTCAGGTAAAGAACAGTACTCATAGAGGTTAAATACTCTTACAGGTAAATGACAGTACATGCAGGTAAAATACTCGTATGGGAAAAGGACCGCACTCATACAGGTTAAATACTCTTACAGGTAAATGACAGTACATGCAGGTAAAATACTCATATGGGAAAAGGACCGCACTCATACAGGTTAAACACTCTTACAGGTAAATGACAGTACATGCAGGTAAAATACTCTTATGGGAAAAGGACCGCACTCATACAGGTTAAATACTCTTGTATAGGTATAAGGAGAAAACCGTGGCACAGGTAAAATCATGAAAATGCAGATTCAGATAAAGAACAGTTACAGGTAAGGCAGTATATTCGCAGAGCCGTGCGATTACACAGGGAGTAAAAGCCCTTTCATTCCGGCTGTATCAACGCGGGCGGCCCGATGTGATTCTGAGAGCCGTGCTCACTGAGCCGCTGAGTGAGTACGAGTGTTTCTCTTGGTTTCCTGACTCACATCAAGCGCACCCATTAGCTAAATGATAATATATAAAGCCAGCAAAACAGATGCAGGAGCTAACAAAACAATCGCTTCAAAATGTGTCACTTGGCATCACCATAAAGTATGGATGTTTACTACAGTACATTAACATCAATGAGCGAGACAATACGAGCAGCTGTGAGCAGCCTGCTTCTGTCATAAATCATGATTCAAAGTGATAACTCACAAGCTCATGGATCTGTCAGAGATATGGTGGGGCTTCTTCAGAATCTGCAAAACATGTTTACCCCTACTTGTGTCTGTTTTGGAGTGTTTGCTACTTAAATAATAAAGCCACACTGATTCTGGTTTAACACAGTCTGGGCTCCGCTGATGCCCTGATGATGTCCCTTCGTCATGAGGAATTCGGCAAACAGACCTACCACCATGACTGACGGGAGTGGAAGTGTGCTCCCAGACCATATCACCACAAAAAAAATCACCCCAGAGAGGTCTGCGCCCTCTTTAAACAGAGGCGGGTTTGAAATCCAGTCTTTCAGTCCAGAAAATTTTCTGGAAAGACAGATGCTTGAATGCGACCAAGAAAGAGGCCCAGTCTGAGCACTGCTGCTCTCACCCTGCATCTGTTTATGTTTTGCATAGGAGGCAAGACAAGTTCTGATGGTAGTTTGGAGATTAATATTTAATGACCGGTCTGAGCAGACTGAGATGTAGAGGGAGAGAGAGCGAGAGAGCGAGAGAATGAGAGGGGGAAAGAGTCAGTGGTGGAGAGAGAGAGAGAGAGAGAGAGAGAGAGAGAGAGAGAGAGGGAGAGAGAGAGAGAGATGGTGAAGATGAGAGAAGGAAAAAGTGACAGGGGGAGAATGAGAAAGGAAAATAGAATCACAAATCAGAATGAGAGTGAGAGCAAGAGAGAGAGAGAGCGAGAGAGAGAGAGAGAGAGAGAGAGAGAGAGAGAGAGGAGACGGAGACAATACCAGAATACCAAAATGAGTCCACTCTCCATCCAGGCTTAAGCTGTGTGCAGTTGTATTGGTGCGTCACCATGACAACCGCAAAAACAAGGACAACTGTCCAAATAAGGCCTTTCTGGAAACGGAGCCTTTCAAATGTACAACAGCAGTGCACTATCAGGGATTTGGCCCAGCGACGGTCTCAGTACGACCAGCCAACTCCAGCAGAGCAGGAAATCTGGCTACAGGAAGCGTGCACTGCTGTGCTGCGTATCTCCTGCTCTGCACAGCCCTTGACAGCCTGGCCGCCATGACACGTCATCAACCACATTACGGGCAGAATTCTCATGAGCCCTCAGCCACCTGCCCCGCGTGAACCAATCAGAAGGCATGCATCGGCACAGCAAACACACAATGACATACTGTACTGTCACACATTTTGTGATTATAAACAGATTTAGATTATTACTACAATATTGTGCAACAATAGAAAACTACCTGGTCCTGGGGTGCCCAATACTGCCCAATACTGCTGTTTCATATGTCTGTTAACAGTGTAAGACCAGAACCTCATACATGCCGTTCCACAACACTGGTAAACGAGAAATGTTAATTCAGTTAATCAACGTGATGAATTAGCTCCACACCACCCCAACCCCTTCCCATCATGCCCGTAGACACCTTCTCAAGATGAGACCGGCTCCTGCTCCAGGAGGGTCAAACCGGAGGACGTTCCCAGCAGCAGGCGTCTCTGCACGCAGGGCTAACAGGCCCCGACAGCAGCCAAACCAGACCCCCAATCACGCCAGACCTCCAATCACACCAGACCTCCAATGACACCAGACTCCAATCAAACCAGACTCCAATCAAACCAGACCCCCAATCACACCAGACCTCCAATGACACCAGACTCCAATCAAACCAGACCCCCAATCACACCAGACCTCCAATGACACCAGACTCCAATCACACCAGACCTCCAATCACACCAGACCTCCAATCACACCAGACCCCCAATCACACCAGACCTCCAATGACACCAGACTCCAATCACACCAGCCTCCAATCACACCAGACCTCCAATGGCACCAGACCTCCAATGGCACCAGACCTCCAATCACACCAGACGTCCAATCACACCAGACCTCCAATGACACCAGACTCCAATCACACCAGCCTCCAATCACACCAGACCTCCAATGGCACCAGACCTCCAATGGCACCAGACCTCCAATCACACCAGACGTCCAATCACACCAGACGTCCAATCACACCAGACCTCCAATCAAACCAGCCAGAGAGAGCGGCAGCCGCTAATCACGATTACATAATGTTTCACTTGCAGATGCCCTCATCCTCATCACACAATTTCTTCCTGATTTCCATTCACACAGCCGGGCACGGACTGAAGTAATTCAGGTCAAGTGCCTTAATCGAGGGTACAGCAGAAATTACGTGCAGGCGAACAGACCTCTTCGCTTAACAGTCCGGCTTGCTCACGGTTAGGCCTGAGTTATTATCGCTGCTCCGGGCCTCCAGTGGTAAAGCACCTCCCGAGGAGGAGTGGTCAGCCAATGAGGCGATGGCGACAAGAGGCCTCCCTGTGGCTGATTGGTCCTCAGGCTTCTCAGAGTCATCACACAGACCAGAGGTAACCGCCATCGAGATGTCTGCTCAGTGCCATACTTTTCAGCTCAATAACTACAACGATCGTGGAAAATAACAAACAGCTGCTGATGTCATCAAAAGAATCTTCCGTTTCTGTGCATGATACATTTTCAATGCTGGCAAGAGCACTATGAGAGATTCATTTTTCATTTTTAAATGCTACCAAGAGAACATCTCTTGGGAGGAAGCATCATGGCGAATTTGGCCTTAAAATTTGGCCTTTGTTTTTGCAACTCTCCAGGCTCCAAATTAGCTTCATCCAGAAAATAAACATTGATAGGACTGAATCATTTCCTGCTTCAGAACATTAGAAACCAAATCATATCATCCCACCTACCAATAACGGCTCCACCGCCCTGTGTACAGTAAGATTAATACTGGTGTTAAAAATGAAGACGGAGCTTGCAGGGTAAACGGCAGGGCAATGGTGCGTGGCACAAACTCACAGACAGCACAGAGAGGGTCATCACTGGGTGAACCCAACCAAACTTCTTCTTAAACAATGTTGATGCAGGTACGGGTTTAAGTGTCCATTACGTACAGTGAAGAGAGTGCGAATGAAGGGTCTCCATACGAGCGCCTGTTCTGCGGGACTTTTGCGCATGTAAACCAATTAAGCCTGACGAAATGGACACGGTTAGCGCAAGGCTAATCGATGCCCCTGGCCGGGTTCACGGTCATCCAGGCTAATTGCGGTGTGGGCCCATGAGGCCCATTGGCCATTAGCCTGAGCCTGGACATGGGAGTCATCAATAATACAGGACGCTCATGTTCACTAAGCGACCACCGCCTGCCCTCTCGCTAGGGGTCATAATGGAACTGCTAAGTGTAACATAAGTGAATTATCAACATCAATAATACTACAATGATGGCAATGCACTTGATTTTTTTTTTTTTTACTTTGGAGTTCCAAGTCAAATACAAATTGTACACGAGGCACTGGAGTAATAGCTTGACTAATGCAATTGCTTAATGGTGCTGGCAAACGCTTCTGATGAATTCAGCCTTGGCCGGGCAGAAGAGGACCCACTGCAGGAAAGCGAAACTCGGTGCACAGAGACAACCAACGGCTCATTACTTTGTGCTACATTCTTATAATAACAGTCATTTCTGCAGCTAGGCAGATAGACATGCGAGAGCAGTCAAAGAAGTCTCGCACCGCCCTCAGAAAAACGGTTTCAGAGTTTGAGAAGCTCAGAGTTTTCCCTCTCCTCCAGCGCGTGGGCTTAAGCGCAGTGTCTCCGGGGAGGCGCACTGCACACTGAAACTGGAGATAATCACTGCATGGCAGCACTGCCACAGGGACAGATAATGGGCTGGGGTCAGACCGTGTCTCACAGACAGCCCCCCGAGGGCAGGGAAGAGCACAGTGTCCTCATTCAGTGTGTGTGTGTGTGTGTGTGTGTGTGTGCATGTGGATGTGTCCGTGTCTGTGTGCAGGTGAGAGGGAGAGAGAGAGAGAGAGCGAGAGAGAGAGAGAGACAGAGACAGAGAGAGAGAGAGAGAGAGAGAGAGAGAGACAGAGAGAGAGAGAGGCGTGTGTGCACAAGTGAGGGAGAATGAGCAAGGGTGTAGTGTGTATGTGTGTGCATGTGTGGATATGTCCGTGTATGTGTGTGTATGTGTGTGTGTGTGTGTGTGTGTGTGTGTTTGTGTGAGAGAGAGTGCATGCATGAGATGGAGTGTGTATGTGTGTGCGTGCGCGCGTGTGCGTGGGCTCATACCTCTGTGTCGGCATGGACGTGTCGTGATGTTGATCACAAGTGAACACATAAACAGACCAGATACTGTGCATGAGGATTGGCCAGTCAGTCTGCATGCGCACACTGTACAATACATGGTCGAGTTGGTGTGAGTGAGGAATGTGAGCATTGCGTGTGTTCGTCTGCGCGCTCCACTCTGTATATGATGCATGAGCACAGTCTGTGACCGGACGCGCTGAACATGGGCGAGCACACGCACGTGCGAGCGTGCACACGCAGCGCTAAATATAAGACAATCCAGTTATTTACCCGCTTAAGAACCGTGACTGAACGCAATCGATTAGCGAGCCTAACCAATGGCAGCGCGGGGAGCCGCTGAAGGGATGGCGGTGTGGGAAGAGCGGCGCGCCGTCACAGGGGCAGGAGCGGAGAGGAGCGGCGGAGCCCGGAGTGAAGGAGCGAGACCTTGAGACAGAAAGAGGAGGATTAGCACCCGCACGTGAGCCTTACATAAGGGCGCCTCTTCATCGCAACCGACGCTTCTGCATTCCTCCAGCTCGTGCTTCTTTCCGTCCTTCCTCCCTCCTTTTATTCTTCTTCCTCGCTTTCCGCAGCGCGGGCACGGGGGCGACAGCCCTCTCAGAGACGGGCGGGAATTCACAGAGCGACGTTCTCGGGGAGGTCAACAACGCAGGTTTTCCTCAATTTTTCAGCAGGACGCATTCCCCTACGACATAAACAACCGCCCCCTGGAAAACAAAACGCGCACCAAACCGAATCCATCCTTTTCCTCCGTGAACCCGTCCGCTAATAACAGGCCTCCAAGCCGCGGCCCCTTCCGTAATGAAAGAGCGCTTTCGGCCGACCGGTTACCCGAGACCTCAAAATGATCACCTGTGCGCTGCAGCAGAACATTAGCTTGTTCTTCTGGCCACTTTTCCTTCGTTCTACACTGCGATACTTATGCAAACAGCACATCCAGTTCCCTTCCCGTCTGTAAACACGTGTAACACTGGCAGCGTTTGCGTGTGTTGTTTTTTGGGATTTTTTTTGTTAATTTGGCAAACCGTAAAATCCCTCCATTAGCATCGTTTTAAGCCTGGACCGCGAACGCAGGGGGGAGAAGTCAGGCAGCGGGGAGCGTGTAATTTACAAAGTGGCACAGATATAAATTATGCAGCGAGAGCAGCCATGGTGAGAGCCGCAAGTCTGTGGCGTCTCAGCGGATACGGTCGCAAAACACCATTTCACAATCCGTGCCTGTACCCATAAATCTCAGCGTTTCTCCAGCCGTGCCCTCTAACCTGCGGGATGTGCTTCATTAACCCGCTGACGTCTTCGGCTATTGTTCCCGAGTTCCTTTACGTTTCCCTTACATACAGAATCTGTGCGCGTCAAGTCTGAATGTACTGGATGGATCAATCAAACGCAAGAGCTGTGTTTGAGAACACAAGTCATTCACAGTGTTGTTTAACCATTTAACATCTGACCCTTTCATATGGTCTTAACTGGGGGTTTGTGTGAAAACTCTGAAAAATGTATTTAAAAATGGTCTTAACTGAGCTGATGTAGTTGGCTGGTAATTGAAAGCAATGGAAGTTCAAGACAACACTGCGAAAAAAACATTCCAAGAAATCTGCACTTCAAGGATAGGGCTACATTGGCATTTTATGTTACAAACAGGCTGCATGATAAACAACTACAATCACACAAAAGAATAAACAACTGTGCGGACAGCAAATTAAGGGGCTTCTTCACTTTTGGGAAGAGTCGCTAAAGGGGACGTTGGGGAAATTCATGGTGGGGCGTTTGAAACTTCAGCCTCGCCACGATCCGCAAGTGAACACGTCTCATTACAGTTCAGACCAGCAGCGCTGCCACAGGCTGTGAATAATGGCGGTCTGGGACTTGGGCACCATTTCTCAGATCTGCTTGTGCTCTCCCTCTTCCTGTGTGTACATTCCGCCTCCCTTCCTTTCCTCTCGCAGGCTGCTCTTAGGGCGCAGCGCGATACGTCGGGGGTTTTAAACTTTAATTCCCAGTGTCCGCCCTCTATGCAAGTTTAACTAAAGGAGGAGGGGAAAAAAGAACAAAGGCAACTTTCGAATCCGAATCCCCGGGACCAAAAATAAGCCACACGGAGGGGGGGGGGGGGGGGGGGGGGGAAATAAGAGACAGAAAAACAAAAACAGCAACAGACCGCCGCCTGAAAGAAATCCTTCAAAAATGATCAGATCTGTCCTTCCAGTGGAAGCGTGCCCGATTCCCATCCCGGGGAGCTCGGCACAGAGCGGGAAGAGCCCGTTGCTAGGATACTCAGAGCAGCGGATGTGCAGGCGGGGAACAAACACGCCGTGGAAACCGCGCCCGCGGGTCACACACCGAACGGCCTTTCAGCTCCGATTCGCCGGTACCCTCGCACCATTACGCCCCCCCCCCCCTCACCGCACACAGGAAGCCCCCGTGCTCGCCCGCGAAGCCGGGCCGGACGGGGAAACAAAAAGCACTGATAAAGCTTATCATCCATAAATTAACCGTGGTGCGGGGGCATCCATCACAGCCCTGGCACTTCCCGGCCGTAGCCATTTCCTCTTCACTGTTCCTGGAACGGCCGCCCGGCGCGGGCGGGGGACACGATCCGCACAGACTGCGCCCCCCGTGGCAAACATGCTCAGGTCAAGGTGATGAGCAGGCCCGGCCGTTAATCAGCAGGAAATGAGAACCTGTTCCTTTAAACTATGAGAGGAAGGGACCGTGATGGCAAAGACTACGCCAACAAACGTGGTCCCGTAGGTCTGCATGTAGCTATGAGCCTAACGTCAAGGTCACCTGCAACCTCATCCCACCGGCTAGCTTCCAACGCATACAGAGTTCAAATCCTCCGCTGTAATTTCTACTACGGAGGCAGAAGCTGTTTAAACAAAGAGAGAGACTCCAATCCTTCACGGAGCCAGAGCGGAAAGAAGATCAGCTCAAGCTGGCCACGCACCGCAGGCCCAGCGCATGTTTTGTGCTCTTAGCCCATGCAGCGACGGTTGGTTTCCCGGGAGATTAATTTGCGGCGGGGCCTCGAAGCGGCTCCGTTCCGTTCCTCTGTGGAAAACGATCGCGCGCGAAGCCCCGCTTGGCGTGACTTTTTCGGGTAACAGTCGCCGAACGCGAAGAGGCTTCAAATCCACTTCAGATGCCGCGGGGGCCCCGGGGCCCGCTCTGAGTGAGGAAACCTCTCCATCGGCCCACAGTACGGAGCGAATAAGCCACAACAGCACGGGCATTCTCTCAACGTGTCAGCAGGCCCGGGGAAGCAGGATTCATTACCAGCGCTGGCACATAACAGAGCACATAACTCGTTCTGAGTTATCGCTCACGTGGCTCTCCGCCTTGGCAGACTATACAATGTAGTCATCCACCAGTTTATCCTCCTTACCTCCCCGCTACCTTCCAGACAAATGGCAAAATGATTTACAATGCCTCGAATCTATCTATCTAGCTATCCATCTATCACACAGTGTTTGGACAACAACACAGTTTCTGTTGTTTTGGCTCTGCGCTTCAGCACACACGATTCAAAATGAAAGCACAAATATTAAGTTAGAGTGCAGACTGTGGCCTTTAATATGGGGCTATTTACGTTCATAACTTATATCTCCCCCCCCTGCTCAGAGCCAGGTAGTGCACAGCTGCAACAACAAAAAGAGAGAGGTGTTGGCTTGGGGGGGCGGGCAGCCCCGCTGTAACGGTCTAATGTCAAAGTTCAGTTTGGGCCGGGGAGGCAATAACAGAACTGGAGGCTGATGGGATTAAAGTGGGAACACTGGGACCCCCAGATAATCCCGGGGGAGACGAGATGTAACCCCCCCCCCCATCTACATCCCACACCAGCTGCCCTTGACAGAGGATTCGACTGGGCCACAGCAAATATTTTCACAGTTTCAGGGTGGATTAATAAGATTAACTCTGCGGGATTAGTGTTGGCTTAGCTCTGAGGTACGGGGAGCACGTCCCCACAGAGCACTCTTTCAGGGAATTCGCCAGCGTTCTTTTCCGGGAAGCCGCAGATTTGACAGGGACAGGAACACTGCCCGCTCCCGTACAGGAAATCTGACCCCTACGACGACAGAGATGAACCCACAAAGGCGTCCGAGTTCATCGATATGCCCAGGCTGACGGCCCTTTCACGTGTCTTCAGGGCAGCAGGGCACCGTGGAGCAGGTAATATGGCTGAATCTGAATAAACACTGATGGATAAATCCTGGACAGGTCCTACCAAGTCTGTTTCAGAGGTATGAATCACTCAGCCATCAGAGAGACAGACTTGGAAAGATAGACAGAAACCGACAGAGAGAGAGATGGAGAAAGGGAATTGAACATTACTTTCAGACATGATCGATTCACTTTGCAGTTTGTCTTTCTGAATCACTGATCCCAGAACGACATGGAATTGGACATTTATATATTTGACCAAGCCCATCGCTGCGTGGAATCTGGCGTCAGACTGATCCCAGAACAGTGGGGCTTCTGCAGCGACAGGCTCTCCCACTGCGCTGGCTGCACAAAAGAGCTCCAGATGTTGAGATTTTTAGACTGAATAAAGATGCAAATATCACAACGTTGCCTTCCGTCCCCTCGGCGTCTTGGTTTTGTCATTTTAAAAGCGATGCTGAAGGACTGCGGATTAAACCACATTAACTGTTGATATTGCACTTTGGGGGTTTTTGGTTTCAGAGATATGACCGCACTGGTTGAGATGTTATCTACCGGTGCAATTTCACAACGATAAAGCAATCTGAGGGAGGAAATGGCTGAAATTGTTTTTATGAGCCAGCAGCCAAGAGACTCCCAAAATTAAGAGTAGCTTTCGGTGATACGCAGCAGGCGGTTTTAAGAGGGCAGGGGTACGGAAACTCGGTGACCCGCTCTCCAAAAACGGCAGGATCCTGCTTTTCATTGCGGCTTCAAAGAGCAAACATACAGGGGCGCGTTTAAACAGCTGCTCGTTGGAAACCGAACCAGGAGGACCGGCCTGACAATGCCCTGATGAAAAACGGCAACAGACAAAGACCGGAGATTAACCGAGAGGCCAGCCGTTCAGCGCGATTTGGGAAAGGGGAGGGGGGGGGGCTTGTCTCTGATGTCTCTGATATTGCTACACATCCCCACAAATTGGGCAGTTAGCTAAAAAGAGTTACAGAGGCAAAACAAATACACGGCGATTGCTTACTCAAATTCGTTACCGCTAATTAAGGCCACAGAGCTACAGTGAGAACGGAATGCTTTCGTTAATTTAGAAAATAGTGGTTTCACGAGGTAAACACATAGTCACTAAGCTTTTCAAATAAATAAAATGGCTCATTATATAAACCTAAAAGATAATGACAGTGTTGCTTTACTTTCACATAAAATAATCTGTGCTTCGCTCCGCACTGACAGCAGAGAAGCAGCAACTACATTTCGGTTAATTAATTTCCCCAGCCAAGCCGAACTCTTGGAGCACAGACAGAGCAATCCCACCGAGCTATGTACCTTTCAGAAATATTACATTACAAGCTGCGGGCCATAAGGACACAACATAAAAATGCCTCTAAATCAAGTGTCACAACAGGTTTGAAACCGCCCCCAAGAGGAGACGCTCAACGGCATATCAAATTACTACCCCATCAACAAAACCCAGGGAAAATTAGGTTTAATATTTCATACTCCGTTTCAAAGAAATTATTTCCTAAACCTACCAGCCATGAGAATGATTCATCAATTTCATCGGCGCGGCGGGCGATTCCAATAACATTAGTAATGCAAAAAAAAAAAAAAAGAAAAAAAAAAAAGAAAGAAATCAAATGTTAAAAATAACAATGACCTCAGAAGTGAAAGGCCCGCTGAAGGTGGCGGCTGTAGTTGTAACAGTGAGATTTATGGCTGATTGAGGGGCACGTAGAGTACAGTAGGCAGCGGTTAAACTCTCACTTTGCCCTCACTCACTCCCAGGCTCCCCTGGGTCTCCGCTTCCTTCCCGGAAGTACAGGGTACACCCAGAGGGACCCAGGCTTCCCACAAAGCTCTGCTTTCATTTGTGCTCTTTATACATTCTGATAGAAGAACAGTGCTCATTCCGATCATGGCTTACAGTTGGGCTAGTTACAGCTAGGTGCTTATGTTTTAACTGCTCACAAGGCCACAGGCCTTGGTATGTTGGTTCACTTGATTTGTGAGTTTGTGCTGAATAAATCACTAAAATGTAATGTGTAATAAGAATAAGAACAATAATAACAATACACATGGCATTTATTATTATTATTTTAAAAGATTATGTCTGCAAGAAGTTCAAATTTATGGCTAGTTTGCACACAAATTCACATAATGTTACTGGCCTTACAATCATCCAGCCTTTACATGACATTACTGACATTACATCACGATCACGTAGCATTTACATTTCTTACGTAACATTACAACCGTATCGTATCTATCTTACATTACTTACCACATGACATTCTAACAACCGACGCTCCTACGTAGGCCAGTTACACATATTTCGGGCGTGGGGGGGTGCGGGGGGACCTCATTTTCTCTGAAGCGGTGACGGAAACAGCTGCATTATTCAGTTGGGGGTAACCGTGACGACGACGGGATCGCGGGCGGCCAGGAGGGACGGACGACCCTCGGGCGCGCGGGATCGACCGGCCGGCGTTATTGATGGCGGCGATCTGAGCGCCATCTGCAGCGGAGGGGAGAGGGGCCGGGCGCTCCGTCTCCGTCAGACACGCCGCGCCCCGTGTGCACGGGACCGGAACGCACACGCCCGCACGCTTTCATCGACTCCGGCTTATTGATGGCAGCCGCGGGGCACGCCGCTCAATTCAGGCGCTGCACGGGCGGCGGTGGAGGTCGACCGCGGCCGCCTCACTCTGAACACATCCAATAACGCTGAAGATTAGAGTTATGGATCGCATCTACGCGGCGTCCTCTATCCCGTGATCTCATGGAGCTTTACGGTGAAGGGGGAGGGGGCACTAACCTCAGTAACCGACAAGTACCGGCCCAGGTGCGCGGCAGCCATTTTGTGCTCAACTAGTCATCGTACATCAGCTGAGGCTGATGGGCACATTAAGCCAATTACATTTCCGATAAAATTTAATTAGTTTCAGACTGAAACTGTAATTAAACGCAGGAAACAAAAACCTATTTTGGAAAACATCCCATGTACTGTACCCCCTCCTTTGTGCTGCTTCTATCGAAATCCCGAAACTCAAGACACCACTAACGGGGGGGGGTTCAGGAGCAGTTGAACCAGCCCAGACAGTCGTGTGACCCGCAGAGACCCGGTGCCCGTCACTCTCTCACCCGGTGCCCAGAGAAACCAGCCCGCGCCGGGCTTCCCAGAATGCCGCGGGACAGCCGACAGCTGGGCCGGCGCGTCTCTGGTTTCGTCTCACAGCCCACACACGCTGGCCGCGGGGCGGGGGGGGGGGTGCAGTGTTTGCGCGGGCTCTCATGAAAGCACACTCTCAAGCAATTACGCGGCGTCAGTGAAGCGGTCGGCGCAGTTCAGCGGGAGGCACGGAGAGACCCCCCCCGGGCCGAGCCCCCCTCCCCCGCTCCATTTGGGGCCCCATTTGGAAGCATCGATCGCGGGTGTCCAGTGACCGTCTGCCTTACCGGAGACGCCAGGGCTACGCCCACGCTCCAGATCAAAACGACGTTTAAAGAAATGAGAAAAAACATGTCCAGGGGAGAAAGAACGGTGGAATCCATTCGGAATTAGATCAGGATTGACCCCTGGCCCGCACGCAGCTAGTGTTTCAGTTAATGACTGTGGAAGATATGAACTGCGTTGTGTAGCCTAGCAATCCGTTGTGAAAGGAACAGGGTGAGTGAATTGAACTGGACAAGTAATGCGTTCCTTCATAATCTGAATCCAACGCACACGCACGCACGCACGCTTGCATATTTCATAGGTACACGTAAAATCACAGGACTACACTGACTACACTCTACCTCTATTCAGATCCCCACAGAAACAGTTATACCCTTTTTGGAGATGCGACCAAACCATACATATTATATGACGTTTGCCTCTAGGCCATACATGTTCGGTTGGTCATTTGCAAAGGGTCAGAATGCGGCGTGACCGTTTACCCTAACGCTTGCGGTCAGGCGGTTCATGCACATATACGGTCATTACCCAGGAACGCCCTCTCCTCTCTCCCAGGGTCTCGGTAATGACCTCATTACCAGTGACTCACAATTTAGAAATAATTGGGTTCAGTCGAACAGACTTCCTCTCTCCCGACTCTTCCAAAAAGAACGTTTCTTTGTGCCCCAACGGTTGGGGGAATACTGTTTTAGAGCTAGATGCCTTCTCATCTTGGAACCGCCACATCCAATTTTACGGAAGCTTGATAAAGTGGGCCTTTTTTCATGGCCAGAGCAGAGCCAGGGCGACCCAGAAATCGCAAATTAAGACTCGGACAAGAAAGGACAGACGGACGGAGAGTGTGCCAAGCTCCGGTAACCTCAATTAGTCTGCAGCTCCTCCTAAAACAAACAAACAGCCTCACATCGCCGATAAGGGCACTGTGCTAATCTAATGAGAAGAAACTGGCCAATAACAAGCAAAGTAAATGCAGGCCTGTGCCTGAAAACGACCTCTGCCTGCATTCATGAGGAGTATTTAGTCCCCATGCCTAAACGCCATTCACCATTTAAACCATGAAATATGAACTTGAATAACTGAGCGTGGAGTGACTGTGTGTGTGTGTGTGTGTGCGCGCGTGTGTGTGTGTGTTCACCGGTTCTTGATTGTCTCCCACCACACTCCCCCCCCCCCCACCCCCCACAAGGAAAAAAAAAGAAGAAGAAAGTTTCCAGGATGAAGCAAGTTCCCACATCAGTCCCCTCAGCTATTTTCCCACCCACTTCTCCCAGAGGGCCAGAGCAGAATTCCAGACCTCACATTGTAGACATTCCCTGTCCTGGTGCGTGACATCACAGCGTGTCTAGGTCACGGGGGGGGAGGGCCCATGTTTGCTTATGGAGGGCCGCTCCGCTCCAGAGCGGTTATGACCCAGGGCCTTTTCTCAAAGCCGGGGGACAGCTTTAGACAGAGCACATTACCCATGAGCCTTTGCCATTATTTTTTTTTGGATGCATAATGCATACAACACAAAAATCATGTAACTGCAGCCTCATTTTAAATGGGTCTTGTTCGGCACTAAAACAAAGTCATCAGGTGTTTGTCATTACTACATGGCATGCCAGTTTAAGCAACAATTATTGTTGGGCTTTGAATATTTGCAAGAGAAAATCTATAACTACAGAAGTCACTTAAGAAGAGACACACATTAAAATCGGTTTGTAAAACCATGATTTTCCCATCAACGATCTTCAAAATAAATAGGCGGATCATATGTATACCATGTAAATGCGAAGCACAAGTTTCCCCAGTATTATGCATCCTGTTGGAAAAATAATAAATTAACTTGCATTACAAAAATAAATGTATTTTCTGAATGGTATTTACACTCAGTGAGCACTTTATTAGGACTTTATTTAGACTTATTGTTGAGGTTCTCTGCTGCTGTAGCCAATCCACTTCGATGTTTGACATGTTGTGTGTTCAGCTCTTCTGCTGTTGTAATGTGTGGTCATCTGCATTACTGTCACCTTCCGGTCAGCTTTGAACAGTCATTCTACTCTGACCTCTCTCATTAACAAGGCGTTCCTGCCCACAGAACTGCTGCTCACTGGATGCCTTTTGTTTTTCCGTACCATTCTCTGCAGACTCGAGAGACTGTTATGTGTTAAAATCCCAGGAGATCAGCAGTTACAAAAAGACTGAAACCAGCCCATCTCACTGAGATCCCATTATTCCCCCCATTCTGATGGTTGATGTGAACATTAACTCAAGCTCCTGACCTGCATGATACCTGCAAGATCTTGTGCATTGCTGCCACACGATTGGCTGATTAGATAATCACATGAATAAGTAGGCGTACCTCCTAATAAACTGCTCAGTGAGTGTATATTGTCCATAATGATTAAAAAACTGTTATCTTATTATAATTCATCATCCTTTCATGTGTGTGTGTATATGTATATATATATATATATATATATATATATATATATATATATATATATATATATTTATTATTTTATTCAGACAGATTGAAGACAGAGAGGATAACAGATGGATCACAGCTTAGAAGGTGTCAGAGTGGGAGACTGGACCCCGAGACATTTGGGGGGACCAGCGTATGCCTCCAGAGCCAGCCACCCTCCGGAACTGAGCGCGTCTCGCCATTCCGCCAACAATGTTGATAAAGTGTAAGCCTACAGAGGCGTGGACAATCAAACACCCCTGTCCTGTGAGACACAGCTCACCCCTGAACGCCCCCACCCCCACCCCCAAAACCCTCCCGGACTCACCTCACAGGTCAGACGACAGGTACCCCCCTCTCCCCGTTCTCTGAGGCCGGACGCTGGGCGGTCATGCGAGGCCCCCGGGGGCTGAGGCGGAGTCCGCAGTGCAAACACAGGCCCCTGAGGGAAAGCAGACGCGGGGAGGTCAGGTGGGCGGACGGGGCCAGAGAGCTCCTGTCGCTGCCAGGTTCCTGCACAGCCAGGCCTGGCGCGGAGCTCCGTCTAAGTGAGGTCTGGCACAGAGGGAGCTGCCCGTCTCCCCAGGGCCTCCCTGTGCAAACATGTAATATAAACACATAAATAACCTGGCCGGAGCGCGGCTCCGCTGGTGCCGCGCGCTGCTCACACCCGGCAAGCGCTCTCGCTCGCCCACAATGCGGGTTCCAGCGACGGGTATTCCAGCGTTATGGGTTCTAGCAATGTTGATTCTAGGGATGCGGATTCTAGTGACACAGATTTCTGCGATATGGATTCTAGTGATGTGGATTTCTGCAATATGGATTGTAGTGATACAGAATTCTGCAATAGGGATTCCTATTCCCAACAATCCCAACTCTGCTACGCAACTCCGATTGGCCTTTTGTGGATGTGTTGCTCTGCTAATTTGCCAATCTCTGATATCGCTGATAGACAAATCCCCTGCTGTCAGGCTACAAATTCAACCCCCATCACCGCCGGTAAATTAGCAACAGCGTGCGTCCTGCCAGTGAAAACTGTTTTTTTTCTCCTTGGAACAAAGTAACGACACGCTGTGAAGCTGTGCTCTCCTGGTGGCAGGCCAGAGAGACGCTCAGGCAGAGCTCAGCTCCAGTTATGGCGATGTTGAATCACCCGTTCTTCATCGGAGGAAGCCGGAGACCTGCGCCTCATCACCAGCGGGGCCGCTCAGCGCCGGGCCCCCAGCTCTGCAGGCCTGATATCCTGACCGTTGAGCCAGAGACAATACTATATAAGGCCTCACCCTCCACGCCGTGCGGAGGGCTGGGGTGGACAGACGTGGAAACAGGGGATGAGAAGGCGCGGGGCCTGAATGGTGTTTACACAGAGCCCATTAGTCTGTTTTCCTAAACTTCACCCAGCCCTCTTAATCCCAAACTCAACAATTGTGCTGACCGTGTTCCGCAGGCTTTGGCAGGAGGGGCGATGATATCAGTGTTGGAGAGGGGTGGGGGGGTTGGACGGTCCCCAGTGCATTAAATGTCTCTCCCTCCCTCCCTCCCTCCCTCACCCAGCATACCACCTATCCTGGTCTAGGCTTCAGCCCTCCAGCCAGGATGGCGCTGTGTGTGTGGGGGGGGGGGTTGGGGGGGTGTCGGAGACAGAAAGCATAGGCTACACCCGCTTTCCCATGCTCTACGCTCAGTGGGGAAACGGCAGAAGCAGCAAGGGAGCCCCACGTAATTTTTTCCGTCTCTAGTCATCTAGCGTCACGGAGGAGGAGAGGGAGTAGAGCGGAGGGAGGGAGAGGAAGGGGAGACGGAGAGATGGAGAAACGGGGTTCCCGGCCGTCTGAATCAATCATCCCCTGCTCAGGATGGAACAGAAATGCTGTGCGTTTGGCCGCTTTGAGGAGCGTCTCCTCCCACATCCTTCCTCTGGATACAGTAAGAGTCAGCCAAGATACTGAGGCCATCATCGCCAGCCCAACGCATACTGCTCATCAGCAACTCCTCCACAGAAAATACCTCTCAGCCTCTCCCAATCACTCTCTTCCTCCCACTTCTTTTCAGTCTTATTCTCTGCCCCTCACCTGCACCCTGTCCCTGCTCCATCTCCATCTCTCTCCCTTTCCTGTGCCCTCTTCCCCTCTTTTCCTCTCTCGCTCTCACACTCTCTCTCTCTCTCTCTAATCACTACTCACATAACAGCCAGAAAACCTGACACGTTGCTGATAACTCACAGATATTCATTCACATATCCTGATGCGTCAGAGCGAGTGAATACGCATCTCCTCCCAGTCATCCTGTACACAAAAAAATAATAATAACTGTGGTTCAAGCATCGCTCCAGGTGTAAAGATGTGAAGTTCAATTATTCAAATCTGCAGTCTCAGGAACCATATTCTTTATGAATATTGAATTCATAGAAATGCGCTTCCCCCAATGTGATGGAATGTTATTCAGACGACCTGAAGCATTCTCTCGCACTGAGCTGCTGTTCATTCTTAACTTCTGAAACCCTGGCACTGGGTGAACAAAATTACTTCTCCCCAATTCCGAATTGAAACTAGTGGCAAGATTGGTTGAAAAAATTGCCTTCTAAAGCTTGCAGCTCATTAGTTTATAGGACAACAGTCAGGCCTTTTGTTGTCCTTGGGCACCATGGCTTTGATCTCTTGCCCAATCAAAGACCAGTCTGAGAGCCAACGGCTCTGCCTACAATCAACCCTAAATGTGCCGACTCGGCAGCAGGGAAAAACACCCAATTCACCCAAAGCCACATCTCAGAGCAGAGAGGCTGCTGGGAGATTAGGAAATTAACCCCAGCACCTCAACTGGAAATGTACAGCAAACCATTTCAATTTCCATCTGAGACCTGACCGTTTACAGCGCTGTATTACCATAAAAAGGGATTATCAGAGTTGGATTACACACTGCATCCAAAGCAAGATTAGCCAAATCCACATAGCTTATCACAAGGATGTTGAAAGCGCGCTAGCTTTAGGCCTATAGCCTCAGTCTGGTAGCATTCATCCTCTGGCATTCATATCTAAAGAAAAATAGAGCTGCCAGCAAACAGCATTCATATTTTTAATATACTTTTTAGGATACACCACAAGACAAACCCACAGTATTCGAGCAGGGCTGCCCAACCCTCCTGGAGATCTACTGTAGCATCCTGTAGGTCTTAATTTCAACCCTAATTTGACAATCCTAATAACTAGCATCTGAATGAGATCTCTAGCGGTTGACTGAGATGTGCAGAGGATAGAAGGGCTCCAAGAACAGCCCTAGCATAGAGAGAGAAAGAGCTACAGATCTCCATGGGTAGTAAGGTTTCTACATGCTGTGAACACAGTGAATAACAGAGGTACTTCAGAGGGGGGTAACGCAGCACAATTGTACAGGCGCACTGGGAGAAGAGACATGGGTCTTGATGGATTAGACCGCCCCTTAACAAGAGCCTGCTGACTTCTACTTCCATTTACTTCAAAAATGCCACACAAATGGTCCCATAGTGCAATGGTCACCAGACTGCTGCACTATGGGACACAGAGTGCAGCCTACCGCCCCGGTGCACCAGGAGAGATCCAAGCAGTCCGCTGTGTTATGGGACCCAGAACAGACGCCATGAGCTTCATCTCAGGGTGCGTGGGGGACAGTTGACCGCCTTGAAAACCGAAGCTAGATCTTGGACAGTCGCGTTGTCTCATCACTGACGTGATTACAGAGCCTTGTCCAGTCTACGGCCGCTGGGAGAACACCGAACACAGCACATCCACGTGGCTCACCCGCGCCGAACGTCACCAGACTCAGTCAAGGCCTGCAGAGACAGCTCTGGCTAGCGGAGAGCCCTTTTTCTGTGGGTGATGAAGTCCTCCAGTCATACACCCACCTCCCTATGTACCGGTCCTGACCTTCACCAGGTCTGACGGCTGGTTTCGTTTCATATCGATTCACAGAAAAAACCCCCCAAAAAGGTGCATTGTTTAGATAAGGGAAAGAATGTTGCCGAATTCTCTCAGTTAGCATTAGCGGGCTAATTTTAAAACCTGGGCACTATTTGGCATTCCAAGTCAAGTCCAGCCGGTAAAGGTCCTCAAAAGTTGCGCTTTTAAAATCAGAAGATCTTTATTCTTTGGAAAAGATCTTCCCATTGAAACACTGCCCTATGCAGAAGATTAAAACCCCAGGGTCGTGGCCAATTTCATTCCAATTCATTCAATTCAACGAGCCGGCTAACTAATTGAAATAGATTTTTTAAATTGAAAACTGTTCAAAAACCGTTAAATTTTCCAATTAATTCTGGGGTGCAGGGGCCATTCTATTTCTCACCCCGACTACATAGCTGGCAAGCACAGCATGCAACGGGGAATAAAATCTAACCCATAACCCCACAACCTAACCTTTAAAAATGAATATTTCTACACTAGAGATAGAAGTGAAGCAGCCTGGCCCATGCTCTGAGATACACTAAAAACAAAAAACATAAATAACAGCTCATATAGCCCTTCAGCAGCACACAGGGCTTATGTTTGGAAAAAAAGACTTATTTTATACATTCACAACCAAAATCCTGTTACGCTCCGCTGAAAACCCTGGTGGGCGGCAAAATGTCTTCTTCCTGGAAGGCCCCTTATTTCAGGATGAATGGTCTCAGACTCTGCCGCCGTCGTTTAAAAAGGCCAGCTCACCTCGATGAGGTCAGGCCCGGAAGGTTCCGGAAAGCCCCACTGTGGCCATCTGCAGCGCAGCCCGAAACGACCCGTCCGCCAGACGGGTAAACTTGGCACGGGGCGAACCGCAGCCGTCCAATACAAACAGCCCTAATGCCGTTTCCATAACAGCGCTGACACATTGTCCCGCTTTCCTGATGAGGCCGGCACTCCATTCGTGAGGAGACATTAATCACGGTTCGAGCGCGCCCCGGGAAAGGGAGGGAGAGACTGGGGAGGGGTGGGGAAAGCAGGCAGGGGTAACTCTTCCCTCGTGCTTGCAGAGGAAGTGACACACCGCCGGCTCGCATTAGTCATGATGTCATGATTCCTCTCACTTTTAAATCTGTAACGGTCAAACAACTGACCCGGCCCCAAGTCGGGGGGCCAGAGCATGACTGACAATATTTAAAGATAATTATTTTACCAGGGAGCAGAGCAATGGAGGGGAGGGCTGTCTCCATTGCTCTCCATTGCCCCCCCCCCACCCCACAACTCCACCATGTGTTGTCCTGACACCACACACCTCACCCCAAGGAAAATGGTTCAAACCTTCATCCATATGCACACTGGAAAGGGTGACCACAGGTGACGCTCCTGAGGATAAGCAACTCGCCGTTACGGGCCTTACGAGCACAGCGGGGCTGGGTCGCAGCGTTAAGCAGACTTCCCTTCCATTTTTACGGAACTGAGGAGGGAAAAGGTGTGCAGTGTACGGAAGGATCTTTTCATCTCACCAAGCTGCTGCCTAACTGGGCAGGCCATTAGAAGCAGTACAAAACCCCAGGCCGCATTGGGACAGGTAGCCTCAGCCAAGGTATTTTGGGGTGAAAAGATGCTTCTAGAAGTTTCCGCCTAGACCACAAACACACCAACACTCTGGAGCTTGACATGCCAACAGTACAGCTACAGCAGGAAATTGCTTTAAAACACATCGAGGTTCAGAAGGAAACCTTCCTGGATCGGTTCCATTTTTCCTGGAGAAATGTGCTAATGCTCACTTCTTTTCGTGTCAGATAACCGCAGTGCAGGCTGGGAATAAAATACCCTCCTCATGCCTCCAGTCTATTAACTTGAAGGCAATTAGGCAGTAAGTAAGACATCCAAAGTAATTGAGCTGTCATTAGAAGGGACTCCTGCAGCCCCAGATCTGGGAAATAGTCATTTTCACACAGAAAAAGGCAATAAACACAATGGCGATTATTTTAGGGTTCTGGCTTTACCTTCTCAAAGACACAGTAGTCAGACTGTCTTGGCGAGAGATTAAACACTTCCCTCCAAAATAAATCGTATATTTACCGTGAGCTACATTGTCCACTATGTAAAAAATCACAATGTGGGGCGGCTTGTAGCGTGTAGTGGTTAAGGTAAATGACTGGGACCCGCAAGGTCGGTGGTTCGATTCGTAGCCACAATAAGATTCGCACAGCCGTTGGGCCCTTGAGCAAGGCCCTTAACCCTGCATTGCTCCAGGAGAGGATTGTCTCCTGCTTAGTCTAATCAACTGTACGTCGCCAAATGATATGTCATGTATTACTGAGATGGTGTGCCTGGAAGTGCGAGTATCATGCCAAGCACATGAAAGTTGGCAACAATGCAGATGTGACTGTTACATCAGCATATTGTGATCTCACTCCTTAAAGGGTCAAGATCGCCCTTGCCGAAAACTAAAAACATTCAGTGAGACTCAATGCAAATTTCAGTCTTAAGACACAACACCTTACACGTGCGCGGAACAACGATCTCTCCAGATCTACACCATCAAGCCCGTGTTTACAGGGCTAATGTGGTGGGGCAAATGCCTGTTCATTTTTATTCCAAATATAGAAAATCGACTCCGGTCACAGCCCCGGGAGGAAACGGAGGCCATGCACCAAAAACAGAGCCCAAAAACAGGGCCACGCTATGGTCCGGCCCTGGCAGGACACGCCGAAGCCAGAGAGACAGCAAGGCCTGCTAGCGCACCGCCGGGATTGGCCAGACGAGGCTCTGACGCGGCGGGGTGAAACCGAACGCTCGGTATGCTGAAGCGATCCGGCCTCGGGAGGAACGCTGGCTCCGGTCCCTCCGCTGCAGAGCTCGACACGCCGCCCGTAGACGCCCGCGCAGACCGGCCAGGGCTTCAGAACACGGCTCTCCGCAGGCCCGCCTCGCCGAGCCAAATTAGGAAACCCTCGCTGACAGGGTGTTATTTCTGCTTCCAGGAAACGGAGCCTGTTCCAGCGCCAGGATCCCAGGTAGCATTATGGGCTAAAAATAAATGGAAACACACGTTCCGCCCGGGCTTGTTGGTCTGTTGAATCAGCAAAGCCCCGAATGGCTGTTCACCTGGCACAGTTCCGGCGCGTACGCGGTGCACGGGAATAACTGCGCGCTCCACTCCCTGCGCCTTGTCCTCAGTCGAACACCTGTTTGGGAGAACATCTCTTTTTGACAGATTGACCTCTGAACTAACACGGTCCTGAGGTTAAGGATCCAGAGTGGCCTTCTGTTCAGAGAAGATGGACGCGGACAATTTTAGTCATGAACAGGGCCGAAGCCACCCTGCAGAGGGGGGGGGAGGTATGGTTTGTATGCGGTCAAACAATCAAACCAATCCTCTTTCCGTTGGTTTGCGAGTGCGCTCATGTCAGCAAAAACCACAACAGTGAATAACTGCCAGCTACAGGCGGTAATATTTACTGGAAGGGGTGTAGGCATTCTTCCTGCTCATAAATAAATAAACCGCAATCTCACCCACTTCAGGTTTTATCATGAAGTGGCCAACACCTGGGTTAACACCAGAAGGTGCAGTACAAGGTTTGGGGTGGGGGGAGGGGTTGAAGGGGCATTTGAACTGGACTATAGCAGGCTGCTGACCCTGTTGAATAAGGACAAACCAACTTACATATAGATATTGTTGTTTAGTATTAGCTATTGTATTGTTGTACTCGTGGTATTCTAGCTGCCAACCGTGGAATGCTAGTTCGTAAGTTGATGTATTCTTCAAAGCTGCATGGTCACGCTAGGGCTCGGAACCGTACTGTCCTCTTCACACTTGTTCCTGTGTTCAATCTGCACTTCATTGTACGTCGCTCAATGATATAAATGACAATCTCAAATGTAAACAACACAGGTACAGCAGTTTTTTTTTTTGTTTTTTTTTTCTCACATCCTTCTGTACCACAATGCAACAGGGTGTTCCAACACTCTGCAAATCCGATAACCAAGGTGTGAGTGCATGTGTGTATGTGTGTACGTGTGCATTACTGCGCTCTCTGAACATTGGGATGCAGGGATATGTAGTCACGGTCACTGAATGACTACAAACAGCTGAACCTGCTCGACGGCAGCATGTCGGGATGGAGGCAGAGGTAATGAGCAGATTTAAAGGAAGGGGAGTAATAATGATTACACGGGCCAGGAGCGGAGCCTCAGATCTTCAGGGTTCAAAGCGCAGTGGAGGAACCAGCAGAGGAGTGGCAGGAGCGCGCTGAGGAGCGGGAGCCGGGAGCAGAATATTAAAGCGCGCCGCAAGCGCCGTTTGATCAGGAGCGCTCTGCTGAAAGAAACTGTCGGGCGTCGGCTGCTTCTGACGACGGGTCAAGGCTGACGGTTCCTTCCGCCTTTCATTTATTCAACCCCCCCCCAGTGGAGATGAAGAGGCTTCTGCACCTGACCTGGCCTTGTTACAGCAACCCCCCTCACCTCAACCCCTCCCCCCTCCCCTCCTAGACAGATTCATACTGGTCTCATTTTCAACTCCCCCCTGTCAACCCACCGCTGTGTCCATGCCAACTCTGGCCGCCTGCCAACCGCTAATCACCGGCACCTCCCCCCCGCCCCGACCCGGTCAGACCAACCTCTCTGAGAGAGGCTTCCGCTGGAGAGGATTGTCTCCTTCTTAGTCTAATCAACTGTATGTTGCTTTGGATAAAAAGCCTCAGCCAAATGACATGTAATGTAATGACATGAGGGTGTGAGACAGAGCCTGGAAGTGCGAGTCTGGCACAGTTGGCAGCTATGCAGTCGCGACTGTCACATCAGCATATCGTGATCTCACTCCCTAAAAGGGTCAAGACTGCCCTTACCGAAAATGAAAAACATTCAGTGAGACTCAATGCAAATTTCAGTCTCACTGTGTTTACAGGGCTAATGTGGTGTGGCAAATGCCAGTAAATGTTTGTTCCAAATATAGAAAATCGACACCAGTCACAGCCCCGGGAGGAAACGGAGGCCATGCACCAAAACAGAGCCCAAAAACAGGGAAGTGCAGGAACGCTGCAGGACTACCGGGGCTGATGTCCCGGTCTGAGAATGACTTGACATCATATCTGCATCTCAGGGAGTCAGCCGTGGTGAGTGAAGAGAGCAAGGGCTCATATTAGCCCTCTTTAAAAAGCTAAATGCGCTTCCTGCTCTTGGGTAACGCAGCCAGAGGTGTCCGTTACACTGCTCTGGTGTTACCCCCGAAAGAATCCAGAGACGTACTGGCCTGACACGTCTCCTGAACCTCGAAGTCCCCCCGAGGTCAAAGTTCACCTGTGATGGATCGCTTTACACACAGCCATGATCTTAGTCTGTGCCGCAGTCCTGTTGAGCAAGTTTGGCTCCATTTTGGGCTGGGTCCAAGAGCTGGATCAAATGACCAGGAGAGGAAACTGTGTGGGGGTGCGTGTCTATTTCTCAAAAAAGAAAAAAGAAAAAGAAAAAAAGCATTATTTAAAAATGGAATTTCACCTTATACTTGGCGAAAACATACGGAAACACACCTCACGGAGATGATTAATGGCTGGAGGTCGCCAAAACAGTCGTCTGGATTTACATGCACTCTGAGTGCAACACACTGGGCCAAGAGCCGCCAAAAGGCTGTCAATCAAGCGACTGTAGGCAGGGCTGAGCAGGACAGGGGTGGTAAATTACTGCAGCGATTGAAAATTACTCTGCTCAAAAATCCATATTCCGTTCCCCACCCAGGGACATGGCATAGATCTGGACTCAGAGACATTGGCTGCTACTGTTCGAGAATCCACAGAAAATTCCATGAATCAATCAGCTTGAGAGCAAAAGAGAGAGAGCGAGAGAGCGAGAGAGCGAGAGAGCAAGAGAGCAAGAGAGAGAGAGAGAGAGAGAGAGAGAGAGAGAGAGAGAGAGAGAGAGAGGTTTTTAAACCGACTTTATTGGGACATTCATTCAGTCCATCTCATTAAAAAAACCAAAATGAAAAACAACCCTCCCCCATACACCCCCAGACTTCCCCCTACCCACACAAAACACCACCAGTATGAGCGAGAGAGAGCGAGACAAAGATTTCTTCCCCTGCAGAGTTGAACACCGACGCATGTTACACCCGTCACTTGGACTTAAAAACAGCCAGCGCACTTGCAACACTCTGGCCAGCTCCCCTGCCAAACAACACGAGACATGACGCCACCGTTATAAATACACACGCGCCATAACCATGAAAATATGCGCGCGGTGTATGATGGTCATTACAAGTACAGTACAGCTGACCCGCTGCACTGCCCAGAGAGAGGAGGGGGAGAGAGAAGTAGAGACGAACCGGTGGGGCTTATCCGAGGTCAGATTTAGATTTAGAAGTAGACCGGGGAGAGGAGTCCCTCCTTTTCCTCAAACCCGCCCTTCATCCCCCAGGACCAGCGGGAGGCCCTGTTACCTGCACCGGAAACAACGGGAGCGACGGGCGGGACTTTCCGCGGAGGAGTCGGGAGGAGACGTTAACGAGGAGCACGAATTGGACCGGCACTCATATCCACCGTCAGAGAGCGCAGTCAAACAGCCCATCAATTCAGGAAGGCAGCCTGGACTTACTGCTGGTGGGTGGGTGGTTATATGGCTGACGAGGACTTTTGGGAAATAAAGTTCAGAAGCATTTCCTTTATAAAAATAAAAAAAAACTTATGTCATCGTATTTCTTATGGAAGAGAGGAACTGTGCTTTTAGTTCAAAGGTTGTGGGTTTGAGTGACAAGTATCCCTGAACAAGGGGCTTAACCAGAACTGCTTCAGTAGATATATCCAGCAGGAGAGCGGGACTGAATGTAAAAAATAAAATAAAGACTTCACCTACGTCACAAGCCTCAGCTAAACGCTGTAAAGTTATGTTGACTGGAGCTTGTGGACGTTTTCTGGGGTACATAAGTGAGGCAGGGGTAGGTAAGCAAATAAAAAAATAAACCTTGCACTTGCACCTTGGAGGTCTGAATTGGGGTGGACTCAGTAAGACGGTGGGGGTTATTTGTGTGGAATGTTGCGGCCAGGCCCCAGTATGTAAACACACTCCAGTGAGTGGGTGCTCAAGATCGGCTGGAGATACTATTCAAGCCCGTCTGAGGGGGGGGGGGGGGCTATCAGCCCATCGCATACCCGGCACACAGCTTCACGTTCAATTTCACACAGGCTCCCAAAGAACGAGGGATGGCAGAAACTTTATCCTTTTAGCTGAATAAAACGGGGAGTTCTGGCACAGGGACCAGGGGACAGAGCAGGCTGGAGGGGACAGGGAGGGGTGAGGCCACGACTGTACTGTGCACCCCCGTAATCTCGGGGGGGGGGCACTAAAGACAGTGACTCCACCCTGGCTGACTCCGTTTTTAATCCACCTGTGCCAGGTAACGGAGAGATTGCCCACGTGTGATAACACAGAGAGACAGAGAGACTCTGAGTCTCTGAAACAGAGAGACGCAGAGAGACGCAGAGAGAGACGCAGAGAGAACGCAGAGAGAGACGCAGAGAGAGACGCAGAGAGAGACAGAGAGAGAGACAGAGAGAGACACAGAGACACAGAGAGACAGAGAGAGAGAGAGAGAGACAGAGAGAGACACAGAGAGACACAGAGAGACAGAGAGACAGAGAGACAGAGAGAGACACAGAGACACAGAGAGGGACACAGAGAGGGACACAGAGAGGGACACAGAGAGGGACACAGAGACAGAGGGACACAGAGAGAGAGACACACCCCTGGATGGAGAAATGTCCAGACCGCAGTCTCAGACCACATGACCGAAAACAATTCCCTTTGTATCTGTGACAAGAGAATCCAGTAACCAAGGGTCCTGACCTCAGCATTGACAGTTCTGCCATCGTCATGGTGATGAGTCACAGCAGCATTCTGGGGGAAAGAGTCAGAGGAGGGATGAGGGATGAGCAGGGCAAAGAGAACCAACAGCTTGGCCTGAAGGAGTGGAAAGGATGTGGTTTTACCAATTAGCGTGGCCTGAAACTCCTCAAGTCAAATAGTTCCCCCTTTCAAACCCACGGAGGCTTATTAAGATATAAATAGGGCACTATAAATAAACATATCACAGCAAATTACTGAAAGGTTAACCTGGCCATGTCAGGAGTCTGCCAGAACAAGGCCATGGCATTAGCTTTGAGAGGGAAAAAAAGAAAGCAAAGGTAAACACATTTTTCCCTCTCGTTCCAGGGTGAAAAAATAGCGCAAGATTGTGAGCACGTACCCAGTGGAGAGCGCTTTTGTTCTCCTCCGAGTGTTTCCTGGAACAGATTTTCCAGTGTAAAGCTGTGGCTACCTGTTACAGTAATCACATCTGCACCGGCGTGAACCCGGCCAGCTGGTTAACCACGGTCGAACAGCTCGACCGCACGGTGCGGGCCCTGCTCTCCCCCCGGGGGGGGTCACGGCAGCGCGCCGCGCGTATTTAAAGCGCAGAAAGGAAACGCGATAGCCTTGAGCCGTGCGACTCAAGGCGCGCAACACTGGAGACAAAATAAGTCCGAGTCGACCTCGGGGAAAAGCGCAAAAAAAAAAAAAAAGCCAGACAACCGCCATCTGATACGCTTGTGTTTTTCATACCGGACCGGTTCTCTCACTGGATTAAAATATCGTTGGTGTAATGGCCCGCATTGCTGTGCATCGGTGTGTTTGGGGGGGGGGGGGGGTTTGAAACGAGACAAACAAGGAACACTGGAGCATTATGCACAGCAGGTCACACGGTGCAGCCCGGGCCGTGCTCATCCGGACGGTTTTCCGGCTGTATTTGGGCCCCGACAGCGACGGCGGTGGAGGACAGCACTGTGACCTCCGTTCAGCGCAGAGCCGCTCTGAAACGCAGCACAGAATCACCGGCTGTCCGGACACACGCCGTTAGGGATTACGGCTTTCCTCGTTTCGGCGCAGGGCTGGGGCTGGCGCTTTTTTCGCGGAGGGGGTGGGGAGAGAGAGAGCGCTCTGGGGGCAATCTGAAACTGCAGTATGGTGCATTTTCAGGCCCATTCAGCTTAAACACTTAGATACGAACCAGCTGTAAGCGCTGCCAATGTCATGACTGAACAGATTTACACCAGAGGCTCACATTATCGGTGAAACAACTGCTATTAATTCACCACCCACTGTAAGACATTTGAAGACCCATCTGTTGCCTTTTAGCCGAGAAAACACAATAAATATCACAGACTCATGCCGAACATGAATTTATACAAGAAAAATGCAGTCCGCCCCCACCCCCCCCACCCCCAACTCTTTTCTTTTCAAAACCAAATGTTTAAACCTCATTTCCTGCATGACCTCACCATTCTAAAATAACTACTGACTGACAATAACGGAAAATCCCCACTGAACAGTCTACCTACTGTCAGCTCTCTTCTGCCCTTCTCAAATGACTGCACCATAAACCCAAAGTTTTGGGCCATTGTTTCTTATTTCCGGTAATATCAGAAGAACTGCCCAACTTCCTTATTTCAGAGGACTAGCGATTATTATTACAAGCATCACCAATGTTTCTATTACCACCACAGTTTCTATTATGACTCACGGCAGGAAAAAATTCAGCATACTGTAATATGTAAACTGCATAACATAATTGTACTTCCCATGAAAAATAAACCACCCGAAAATTCAGCTTGCTGGGACCAACAGCTACATAATTGCACACTGCAGGAACAAACTGCACTCAAAACACAGATTACCGAAAAGGTATGAAAAATGCAGATTATAATAATATGTGAACTCCCTAAAAATACGCAGAGCTAGTTTGAACAGGCAAAACAACCCTGAAAGGTGCAATAATCATGCGAAAGGCATGGATGGGCCTCGTTCTGGATCCTCTCTCTGCTTTGTGACAATGCAACCGTGAAATGGGTGATCGAAATACATTTTGATTGGTTTACTGCCTGATTGATTGACTTTACTCTGATTCCCCTGGCTGGGACAGGCGAGCCATATCCTGCGTGACAGTTCTGAACGTTAGGCCTCAGTCCAGTCCTGCCGGCGGTCCCCCATTTCACCACAGCATTCTTGGCAATCAGATACCAGTTCATGGAGGAAGCAGTTTATCTCCTGGAGACAGATTATGCAGCGATCGCAAGTGGCAAAATATTGAAGGTAAGCGTGAAAGTCAGGCAGCTTGCAAAACTCCAAGGTGATGGGGGAGGTTATGTTTACCGAATGCTGGGACAACAACCCCCCCCCCCCCATTGACACCACCTCATGGTCACCCAACGCCGTCCAAAAAGAAGTCTTACCATAAGTGACATGGGCTCTTTCACAACAGCTGAATGGACCGTAGGAACGGAGTATACCGTTTCTGTAATGCAATGGGGGATGCTTCAGCCTGGAGTTTCCAGAAGCGGCCATTGTTGCTTGACTTCCATATCACACAATAGCCTTCTTACGTATGCTGAAACTGGGTCACTTCCCTCTGCCACACAGTTGTTTTTTATTTATTTATTTATTTTTTATTCAGACAAACACACACACACACACACACACACAATAGGCACAGCAGCCTTGCTTAGACAGCACGGTCATTGTCCAAGGCACACAGAGGCAGGGAGTTCCACACGGAAGCGATTTTGACCCTCTGTTATCACAAGGAGATCTTAATGGCCTGCAGTTGAGGCTGTAGCTTCCGTTTAACGCTGCGATTCCTTGAACCTTGGGAATAATCCAGAAAGGAATTCCATTAGAAGGAGCACCCAATCCAGGGTTAATTAGGTACTTGTAGATCTGCTCATTTTCCCAATTTGACATTTATTTTCTGCATGAGCTCCGTTAAATAAGAATGGTTCAAATATTACATTTGAATCGTCAAAGGCGGAAGAATGGAACGCCACTACACAAGGTGACAAGCGTGAAGAAAATAAATCTGACTTCATCATTTGTTTTATTCATTTATTTTGTTGGTTCAGGCTTCCGAATAAAACAGATCTTCAATATGTCACCAATAGCCAACTCATCTGGTTTGGAGGGAGATTCTATTCTCCAGCTATATCCAGTCACGCATGTCTTCTACAGACCAGCCTGACTACACAATAAGAACATTTTAGCAAACGAATTTCTCAGAATATTTCTGGAAAAAAAAAAACCTCGAATTCAGACATCCAGGAAGCCGACAGCACGGCGGAGGGAAGACTGAAACGTCCAATTACCGCGCAAACATCCCGGCCCTGATGGATGTGAGCCCTGTTAACACACATCTGTCGCCTCGGGAGCAGCCTTTTCCAGGAAAAACAGGTACGCTCGCCTGTTTCTAATGACCGGGCGCGCAGAGCCACGGGAGCAGCAGTCTGTACGGCCTCAGAAATAAGCCGAAGCTCTTCTCCGGGGTCGCCCCGACCAATTTAGCTGAAGGACAGCGGCAATAACTCGGCTGCTTACATAACCGTTTCAAGCTGTGGAGGCTGTGAGGGGGGACTTCACCGCACGAGAAAGGAATGGGGAAGAAGAGGAAGGGAAGTAAAAGGAAAGCGGGAATGGAAAAGAACGATGGAGGAAATAAAGAGAAAAGTAAGAGATTGAGGTCTTGGGGAGGATTCATACATAGACATACTTGTTCCTCCCTGCGGTTGCTGGCTTCGTCCGATTCCAGTTAAAATGTCCCCTCACAGGTACAATGTCTCTGCTGAAATCAACCACACCGTTTCTCGCTTCCAGCAATTAACTGGCCTCTGTTTTCACAGAGCAGAGAGAAGAAAACTAAAGTGGCTTTCACAAGCCATTCAATTCCTGTGGAGGGAGCGTTGAAGCCTGACTTGGCAGCCATGCTAAGCCTGGTGTGGCGCACAGCTGAAAATAAAGCCAAGTTCAGCGCCATCAGGGTTCACATTTTTTATACTTTGACCTTGTTTGAAGCTGACCTTTCCTAGCATGTCCAGTCACATCACAGCTTGGTATGAAGCAGGCATACGCTACCTGGCAACATGGACAGAGCAGTTTCACGTAGGCTACATGGCTAACTGAGTTAGCCCGGTTTGTTCCTTGATGTTTTAGGATAAACTCACCGTTATTGGTTTCACAAAGCGAGTACACAATTTAGCCTTTTATAACTGCAGACAACTTCACTGGATGGATGACGACAAGTTTCAACAACTGATGGCGCTCGATTCTTCTCATGTGCAGTCGACACCTTGCCGTTTGACATGGCGTTTGCTACGAGACTAAACTAGACAGCAGTTACGCAGAACGATGACAGCACGCTCAGGTAGAAGGAAGGGTGTTCCCAGGCTGAGACTGTTTAATATGGGAAGGATTTATTCGCAACATCTCGCTGGTTTCAAAGAGAGACGTTTGAGAGAGAGAGTTACGACAGGTGAGTGGTGACAGGCCTCATAAAATTAAGACCCCTCACCTCACCCCCCACCCTCTACCCTTTTCACTCTTAGGTTAACTTTATGAACCTCACGGAACACTGAAAAACAGGCCACCACCCCATCGTGGACAATGACTTCACTGACCCCATTAAAACTTTGCAATTAAGTCAGACTCTGTTCAAAAATGCTGAAAAGCTGAACTCTGTGTGCCCTCTACTTTAAAAAAAACAAAAAAAACAAGATGTCTTTTTCTTATCTGGCAGGCAGGTTGAAAACAGACTGCCACGCAACTTCTGAGACTAGCTTCCTCATCTCACCACCCTGATGACCTAGAGGGGGGGCGGGGGGCTGTTTGGGACTTAAACAGACCAGGCCTGAGTAGAGGCTGCCATGGGGTTGAGGGGAGGAGCTCGCCCCGGATCAAACTTCCGAAAATCTCTCAACTCCAAAGACATTCCTCCCCGCTACGTGCAAACAGAATTACTGTTCACATACTCTTAAATAGCAAGGAGTGCGTACGATCATGCCAAAAAAAGTATCACAGTTTTTGGATATGAACTGCCAGTTACCCAAAATGACCCGCTAGCCTCACATTCAGGCTACCTTGCTTTCCCTCATTGGTCCAGTTAGTCGGTCACTATAATCAACAGACCTGTGAGATCTGAGAATCTGAAAGGGGTGCTGGGGCTCCTTACTCCTCATGAAGTCACTTTAGTTTTCATGAGGAAAAGTAGCTAGATCATGGTGAACATGACTAATGCTGATGTTCCTGGGAAATTTTCCTGACGGTTGCTGCAGTTTCAGCTTGTACCTACACTTTCACGACAGGATCCTCACCAAGACAAGAAGACTTTCTGTTGCCTTGCCTACCCCACAGCATGAGCTGGTATGAGTCGCACAGTAAGAGCATAATGATCACAGCCGCCATAAAAGATTTGGTTTGGGAGACACACACAAAAGCCTGCTTGCCCCTCAGTCCTCCATCCAAACCGGTGAAACTTGAAAAATATCAGCAATTTACCTCAAAATGCCCGTTTAATACGGACACCGTCATCTGACTGGATTCAGAGTTTCATTGATTAGTCATGAATATACTGTAAACCCTAAAGAATGTGTCAGGCACCAATCAGACAGCCCTTCGATCATTGGATCACCGTCTCACTGGAGTCATCCTGCAGTAAAATCCACAACCTTCTGCACCTTCGTCTCCCTCATTGACCGCGTCCAATATAGGCTAACCTGATTAGCCAACACTCAACACCGCACCGGGCCATGGGTTTCGGATAGCGTGCGTGAGCGAAAGCTGTTCTACGAACGGTTTGTTTGTTGTTCATTTGTCTGTTTAGAATGGTGGCGGAAACGCTAACACATGACAGCTGGAATAGTATCCCTGCGCAAACAAGACAAACGGCCCGGGACCGCCAGACTCGGGAGGGGGGAGGGGGGCACCCATGGCTCTGTCCATGCTAGTCTCATTAAGAACAAAATGCTTTGCCCCCAAGTGACACAAGCAGATGAGTAGAGCAGCACTTCACTCAAATAAGAGGAAAACCTATTCTGTCACACGTTGAAAGATTTAATTTTCCGCTCAAAGATTTTCAAAATATCAGGCTATCAGGTCGACATTTTGGGACGGACTGATGTTCAGTGAAACCAAACAGGAAAGAACAGCGAGGTTAGAAGATGTCACTAACAGCACTGTAAAGCACAGCTGCCCTTTGATTACTGTTGACATCCCCCTGTTCAAATGCATAAACGGGTAAAAGCAACAGCAAATTCCCAGTGCCTGACATCAACAGTGACCTACATACACCAGTCCCAGAGGGATCTGCACGCAGGATTACAGAACAAGTGTAATATTTCAAGGGAATACAGCATAAGTTATGGTTACAAGGTATAAAAGTTAGGCCTACTATCCATATGGTTCCTACATTTCCCACCCCCCCCCCCCCTCCTCCCAAATGAACAAAAACCCTCTCCCACTACCTTCACTCCATTAGTCTGCTGTAATCGAGCCACAATTTGGACTTTTCACTGAAGAGTCACGAAGGCAACCAACACAAAAGTCTACATGGAGACCGGCATGCATCACGGCTCAGAATGAACCGGGGTGGTCTGGACATGTCAAAGACTGGCCGTGTAATCGGACAGAGCAGGAGTAGGCAACCCTAGCCCTGGAGTGCCAGAGATGGTCCTGGTTTTTGCTCCATCCAATCCGATAGCTAGATAAAATGAAATCCAGTTAATGAATCAGGCTTAAAGAATGCAGGTGACCACATGCTGGAGGCACTCAGTGTTTCACTGTTCATAACATTCAGGCTCCGAGTTAGTCATCCAACATGAATGGCATTTGGCAGACTCTTTTATCCAACGCGACTTAAAGTTGATTAGACTAGCAGGAGACAATCCTCCTCTGGAGCAATGCAGGGTTAAGGGCCTTGCTCAAGGGCCCAACGGCTGTGCGGATCTTATCGTGGCTACACCGGGGATCGAACCACCGACCTTGTGGGTCCCAGTCATGCACCTTAACCTCTAAGCTACAGGCCACTCCCCAAAGTCATCAAACTCTTGTCAAGAAAATCGGAAACATAATGGCACTCCAGGACCAAGGTTGCCTACCACTGCTACAGAGGAAACGATCCCTTCATGTGGATTGTTCTGCATTCAGAGGTGCAGTCAAAGTTAGCCTACATGGACCCAGCAATTTCCAGTATTGCTTTCTAGAAAAGCTGTAGTTGTGACTTGACTGCTCGATCAAACATTTAAGTGAATGCCATGACGGTGGGTTTCAAGCAACCGAGAATACGAGGGGATGGATAGACTGCTTGATCCAACCCTGACCCCAAATATCTGCATACAAGTTCCCCTTCTCATAGACATGCATGTGACCTACCACTCACAACACTGTTGCTTTTTCCCTGCCTCTCACACACTGAAAGAGAGTGTGCTCATAAATAAAGTACAGATCGTAAAGTAAGCCTTTTTAGGGGTAAGCAAACACTATTTCTGTTTAAATTTTAATGCACAATGAGTCCACAGGGTCTCCAAACACTCTGGCAGTTCTACATCAGAAGAACCACGAACGCCCAGCACAGCCATCAATTTTCTCAAGTAAAGGCTTCTGAATATTCTTCCCTTGAAAATATAACCGTTCCAAAACATTATATTCACACATAATTGCCAACACTGTCAAACAGTGTGCACACATGTAGCAGGACTGTTACATGCAATGGCCTCTTGTGGGCCGCAGTGGGCATTGCAATGTGAAAAAGACGGGAACACAAGCATTGCTATTCACACGCAGGTGCCTCCAACTATATCTCGGTCTCTGCTGGAGGCAGTTTGTAAGCAAGCCCTCTGCCTGACAGCTGTGATGTCAATAAGCTCCAGTTCTCCAACTCTACAGATTGCAATATGCTCATGTTGAATCTGCCAATAGACTGCATGGAACAAAAATGCTCACCAATCATCACATCACATGTTCAGGAGGGACATACAATCTCCTCATTGATAGCTTGTTCAATTTTCAGGCCATGATGCTGCTGCTTTAATGTTGGTTGGTAATTTGTAGGCAACTCAAAAAAGAACAAAACTGCACTTTGTTGTAAGTCACTCTGGATAAGAGCATCTGCTAAATGCCTGTAATGCAATGTAATGTAATGTAATACAATCTATATTGCCAATGAGATTTCAAGAAGGGAGAGTGATGCGTTTAGTAGGCAAATAAGTATGAAACACTGGAAATTTAATATAGGCAGTTTGATTGAACACTAATGTTTCAATGTTCACTAATTGTGAAATTCAATCGTACAACCTCAATACCCAGCATACATTTGGATTTTTGGTTCAGCATTTGGGAAACTGGCTCAGTCACATGTGCAGAACACAAGCACATGCTTAAACATCTGTGCATCTGGCGATCAAAGGTCAACCGTGCCCAATGCTGGATGAAGTATGCAGAGTTCAGGGCAAAATGCCCCGAGGGCCAGACAGGAAGCGGTGTTGTCAATCACCTGCATTCACTGCTCAAAAATTCACCAGCCCCAACGCTGACCCGTGGTGAACTCACTCTTCGTTGTACGTCGCTCAGGATAAGAGCATCTGCTAAATGACATGTAATGTAATGTAATGAAGCCGATCAGCTCATCCTGGAGCCTGGGTGATGTACACACATGCTGGCTATTCCTGTTTGGGCTAACAGAGAGGAAAGGAAAATGCTGGTGTTGATGCATTACATTACATTTCATTAATGGCATTTGGCAGACACTCTTATCCAGAGCGACGTACAGTTGATTAGACTAAGCAGGAGATAATCCTCTCCTGGAGCAATGCAGGGTTAAGGGCCTTGCACAACGGCTGTGCGGGTCTTATTGTGGCTACACCAGGGATCAAACCACTGACCTTGCATGTCCCAGCCATGTACCTTAACCACCATGTTACAGCCCGGTGAAGACCCTCATTGGCCAAGTATTCTCTCACCTGTGGGCTCATTCTGCTGTTGTGGGTTGTAGGCAGCCCAGTGAAGTGGTGGTTCTGGACTTGAGCTTATAACCCAGAAAATGCAGGTTTAGTTCCCAGACAGGAGCATGGCACTTAAAATGGAGTTGCTTCAAGAAGTATTCAGCTGTATGAATGGATATCTGGCCGATGCTATATAAGAATATAAGATCAGGCTGCTACAAACCTGTGACTCCTTTCAGTTCAGCCATTATCCTGCTCATATGCAGTCCCTTTTAATGTGCACAATGTCACCATGCTCTTGGTCTTGCATTGTAGGGCATTTAGCAATGCATGTCATCATCTGACTGAAATGTTATAATTACAATTTCAAGCAAATAACCAAATGGAGCATTCATTTAACATTACACGCTTTGGAAAACCAAACATGATCCATGCCTATAAAAAATTTTTTTTTGATTAAATAAGCTTCGAGCAAAGCCTTAGATCGAGTAAATTCGCTGGCAAACATCCTAATTTGAATCCGATATTTGGGCTTTAATTAAATTCGGGTTTGCCGATACCGCAGTCCAGTCGTAATTGTTTTTGAACGGTTGCAGACCCTGGTGTTCTCTTTACGGGGCACCCTGATCCAGCAGCCCACCGGCTCCAGGGTCACACCTGTTCTCTAACTTTGACCCAGGGGAAGGGAAGGGTCAGAGGTCACAGCGTCACATGGTATTTCCTTAGAACTCGGTTTCCAACGCCGACCATAAAAAACATGACAAAAGGGGAGAACCAGAATCAGAGTGAAGTGAACAAAACAACACTGACTTTGAAGTCATACTAGTGTTGTACAATTATACAATGTTGTACAATGTCTGATATCCTTCATTCGAGTAGCAGAAAGCATACCAGTCAGGAGATAGCAAACAACATGCACAATAAACTATTGCATCTCAATGGCACCATTATGGGTACAAGAAACATCTTCTCCACTAGCCTGTGGACATGGCCTACACTTCCAAAGATAAAAACTAGGAGCTAACACTTACAACCTAGTTCTGTTATGGCTTGCAGTAATGGCTGGTACTTTAATTGTTTAGTAAGCTATGCTTAGTCTAAACTTGAATTGAAGGTACAGTCTACTTCTAGTAGTGACACCTCTCTGTGGTCAAACACTCACTCACACACATAAATATTTCCCATTACCTCAGTTCTTTTCACACATTCCAGACAAAAATTAAGAGCACTGATTCAGAAAGATTCAAGTGTGGATTTAAACAACAGCTGGGAATATTACAAGGCTACTCCTGAGGGACTTTATCAAGGCAAATAACATGAATGACTGTAATCAGTGCAGACTAATGCCACACTGAACAGGGGACACACCAAGTCTTCACCAGCCGCAACAAATATTTGTGACATCCAACGTCAACAGGGGGAGAAGAAAAACCCAAAACTTTAGCCGGCCAGAATGTGTCGCCCTGTTGGCTGGATTGAAATAGAGACCAGCAGTTAGACCTCACCAAACAATGTCAGGCTCCAACTTTGAGGGAGCACAAAAGGCTGCAGTGTTGGATTGCCAGAGTCACCAAACCAAGACAACAATTCAGCAGTCATTGGAGTCTGTGGTGTTGGATTGCCAGAGTTTGCATGACCAAACCAAGACAATAATTCAACAGTCATTGGAGTCTGTAGTTCTGCGTGTTTGGTGGAATACGAAACTGAAAAACACACACACATTCACACAAATACACACATAAAGAATGAACTGCTGGTTATTATGCAAAGGAACGACCACTGATCTGATTTAACCAGTCTTGCCAAACCACTCCTAACACCACCCCAGGTTGTATATTTTTTCTATGAAATCCCCTTTTTTGCTGTGAGGTTCGACTCAGTTTTGTTTGATTTTTCTTTTGTTTGGGTCTGGGAAGGCTTCCAGGTCAGCGTATGGCGAAAGTTTGTTTTTTTTAACGATTGCCGGCAGAAACCTCTGGCAGGGCATTGCAGTCACCGTAAAATGTCCACATCCGAAGATAAATCTCGCATCCCAGCTTGCAGGTGCAGAAGTAGCAGTGAAATACAAACAGTCTTGTTGACAGTGTCAACTCATTACAAAGGACCAAAATGCAGACAACTCGCTACACGGAGCAGTCCTCTCTTCCTCTCACAGGTCATAATAATGATTATACTTATGGACAGCTTTATTGCTAGAACAGTCCATACCCCTTTTTGGGCGATTGCTGCGGTGATGTTTCATGCTGATACTAGCTACACCCCCTGCGGACTGCCCGATACCCGCTTTCCATCTAGAAAGGATCAAGTAGGCTGGGGTGGAATGATTTCTTCCAGAATCGATGTAACATGATCTGTATTCAAAAACCGTTCTGTAGTTGGTGTGACTGCCATGCTTCGTGCTCCGCGAATTTTGGCTTTCCTGAATTAATTAAAGAAAGTCCAGAATAAGCATTTCACCTATTATCCATTATAGACTATTCAGCCATTACGAAGATAATATCGAAGTGGATACCACCATGATATTCGATCCATTCTGATAAGTGTTTTACTTATAATAATTACATGTGTGTGTCTCTGTGTGTGTTTATGCGCAGGCGATAGAGTGAGTTAAATCTCCTAAATGTAGCATTTTTGAATTTACGCATCAATTCAATTCTGCCAAGGTAAACAAAAATTCTGTTCATTTTCACTCGCTCAAGCTAAACTGCACTGAAAACATAAATTGGACGCAGTTTCACAACCGTCCACAACAGTTGAATTGGGGCAACTACTTAAAATTATGTTCAGCTTAGCTGCAACTTGCTGAACAAACTCCATGGAAAGATGGATATTCGTGGACAATCACTGGCTTAAACTATAGTTGTAGCGTGATAGAACAAACACACAGCAAATATAATGACCTTGGGTGTTTGAGTGTGAGCCATACATTCAAGCGATTCACAGTTAAATCTATAATTTCACTGCAACTACATTTTGGCAAGCTGAAAGAAAATTCCTCCAATACGGACACTTAAGCACACTGCCATGGTAGCAATTAAAATGATTTTGTTTCGTTTATAATATTAAAAATAACAGATGTATATGGTATCTGTTCACTGCTATAATTCATGACCAAATGTTTTTTTCACTGAACACGCGTTTCATATTTTCTTTTTTGTTCGTGAAACGTTCAACTGAAAATGCCAGACAGATCCAATTAAGCACTGCGTTTGACAGTAAGTCCCCGATTTCCTGCAACACACATTCCAACCAATATGGTTTGCTTAAATATCACAACGTTACCCTCTTTGGTTTTGCTTAGAACACAAAATATTTTGGAAAATACAAGCAAGATATTTGCAAGCAAGACTGCAGTGTTGCGCATTTCTTTTTCCTTAGTAGCAGACGTTTGCCAACGTTACAAAGTTAACGTAGCCTACAGAAACGCTGTCATGATTCGACTACCTGCAACAGCAAGAATGAAACTTTCTTTTCGCTTTATGATGATGATAGGCTACTTTCGGTTATATCCTAAATGCTAGAAGCTAGAAATGCTAACGATGTGTAAACGGCTATACACAAGAGTAACTGCAATATCCATTTCGAGGAGACTGCTTTGCCATGTCCTAGCAGAAACTTTCCTCGTGCATAAGAGACACACTATTGGTGGCTAGCTAGCTCACTGTTGATTCCTGTCGGAAAAAGGATTTAAACTTTTTTTTATTCTTACCGCTATATGCTTTGTCTTCTTCCACGTCTCTGCTCCTTCTTGACAACCATAATCCCGCCGTTCTACGATTGTCGTACAGTAATAACGTAAGGTCCGCTGTAGATTTTAATAGGAATAACAGTGCTCATGCGTTGCCGATGCCACACTCGCTCCCTCTGCATGGCCACAGAAATCGTTCTCTCACTACCGACACGCGCACTTACGTAGGGCAGGGCGCGCGCACTGTACGATAGCGCCGTGCACGTAAGCACGTCGGTGGCGCGCGGTGAAGGGGAACGCATTCTTTACCACGCCAATTATTTCTCCGATACGGTAATGGAATTACAGTAAACACTTAAACTGCCTTTTTATGACGTTTGATGTAAGGCAAATAGGTATAAGCAAGTCTCATTTATGATCCAGATGGGAATTATGTATGTATTTTCCTTGAATCAAACTCGAAAAAAGAGTGTTACGCGTATTGGCTGTCAAGTCATTCTGGCTTTATGACAGAATTGGGGACTGATTTCAAGTTTTACCCTCCAAGTTTGAAGTATCATCCGAGTTGCTGTAACTGTTACATATGCTGTGCACGTCTGTGGTAGCCTGTGCAGTTATGTCAAAGGGACCTCAACTATGTTCACAACAACCCAGTACTAGTGGATGATATTAGTTTTTGTTGGGTCAGTTCTCATAGAAACAGTGATTCCTTCTGATCGGGCATTTACCCCAGTTCAGACTGTTCACTTCAAATGTAAATGCCTCAAATGAATGCACTGAGGGCACCATGGCCAGCATATACGTAGGTACCTGCTAAAGTGATTCCGGGCTTGTAAAAACAGGACCATGTTCATGCTTATTATGAATGAGACCCTGGTCCAAAAATGTCTATAAAAACATGTAATACAAGCATGAACTATGTAGCAGTGCCCTAGCACTTAAAAATAATTATTCACAGGGAATATAACTAGCTGGACCATGTAATTCTCGATTATGACACTGTGCGTGTCACACAGACACAGAACACATGCATTAGTTTAATGACTTGTCAGTCTCGCTCTCGATTAAAGCATGCCCTGAGCGAGCTGTTGGACGTGGTCCGGAGGCGTGACAGCGCTTGTGTGTCGTATCTAAAGCAGGGCTTTTCAGCAGCCTGTAGCTGACATGGGGCTCCCTGTGTTCTGATCCGGTCCCAAAGGCTCTCATTTGGATCTAAGGCAGGTGACAGCAGTGATTAACGCTCACACTCCACTCCTGCCTCCTCCTCCAGTTATGGCTCCATACCGCCAGTGTAGTGACAACTGCTATTATCGTCCTGTTCTGCCACTCCACCATTTCCTGCCGGCTCCAATCAGAGTATAAATTACAAATCAGTTGTGCAGGGTGGGATATGAAGTGTTTCTAAGAATAGACAAGCATTTTCTTATGCATGCTGAGTAATTCTTTGTGACTGCCAGTATGATATGTTATTAGCAGTGATTTGCAGATTTCTATATTGCACCTAGGACAAAGGAGAGAAATATAATAGTGCAGCACACAGTGCCATTTCTTTATGTTCTGTACCTTCTGAACAGAATAGAAACATGACAAAATACATTGGATGTTGTTGGGGTTGGGATGGGTAAAAAAAGAGAGAATAAAATGGAAAAAAAAGAAAGAAAAAAAGTAGTGGGAACACTGACACCTGGAAACCTCCCCTACCTCTTTCTGAGGAGCACATCGGTTCAGCAGGAGAGGGGCAGGAAGTTGGTGTAGGTGGGTGTGACCTCACCAGGAGTGTGTGGGAGTGACTCATGTTTCCAAACATTCCACAGATTGTTACTCTGGCCAGCAGGCGCACGAGGCCGAGATTTTCCGCTGCTTACCAGTGACACCCATGCTTTCCCCTCTCCCAAGAGGGCGATGGATCAAGGGGGAGATAGCAACCATGAAAGACGTTTCCCATGTACTTCATTAACCCTTCCTCGGCTGAAAAAACATGCATCTTCAACAAGAGGTTTTATATGGACTTTTCCCCCACCAAGGTTGAGAGGATTAGTTTACTGCGAAGGTATTTCTCTGGATGTTTCATATTGAGATCACTGATCTCTTTTCATGCCAAAAGTAAACTTTATTGAAATAAGACTGCAGGACACGCGATGTTGACTCATTTGGATTGCGTAAACCGAGAGTAGTTATGGCGTTCGGACGTTGAATACTGCAGTGAATGTTTGCGCCACAAGAGGGCGCTTTGTTTTCTTATTTAATAATCGTTTTTTCAAGGAACATAATAATTTTAATAAAAAGGTTTCAAGGGAAGCAGGGCTAACCAATTTAACAATGGATGATACTACTTTATGCGAACAACAATCACTATGTGCTAGCCTATTTATTTGTCTCTAAAGGAAATATATTAATTGGAAATACTTTAATGTAGGCCTATTTACTTTTTGCCATTTTCAAGCAAAGTGTGGTCTCTCATTTGGTGCTGAATGCTAATGTACGAAAGTGTATTATTTATCTGTGTATTCGTTTTTTCATAACCCGGTAGGTGTACTTATTTATAGTAATGCAGAAATAAAATGTGACATTTTATTCATAAAACTGTAGCCTGTTTTGAGTGGAATATTTTATCCTTTCTTTCATGTTGAATGTTTGTCAAAGCCTATTTTATAGGCCTACTCCAGATAAAAGCATGTTATAACTGCCTATGAACTGCTCTAAATTCGCCTCTCACTGCTGTTATCACAAATTCAATCCGCAGGCTATACTTGGTGATGGAATATTGTCACAGAAAAAAAAAAACCCAGATAAAAGAAAACGCATAGATATGCCATTATACGCGTATTTTAGCACACCACGAAAAGAAAGAAAGAAAGAAACCTGATTTTGCGCAACATTACTAGTGCATTATATGCGCGTATTAGTAGGCTAACACATCTTCGCAAACACTGTTTAGTGCAAGTTTATGCAGATCATGTTGAATGGGCGATTTAGCAAGGATTAAGTAGCTATAACGGGACACGGCATGCATAATGGTTTTAGAAGCTGAAGGTATGGAATCAAAATTCCCCCGCTTCTATTCATGAGAGAAAAGCTTCAGAAAATCATCGAAAATGGAAGACGTTACATTACATTATTGCCATTTGGTAGACGCTCTTATCCAGAGCGATGTACAGTTGATTAGACTGAGCAGGAGACAATCCCCCAGAGCAATGCAGGGTTAAGGGCCTTGCTCAAGGGTCCAACGGCTGTGCGGAACTTATTCTGGTCCGGGAATCGAACCGCCGACCTTGCGGGTCCCAGTACCTTAACCACTACACTAACCACAGGCAGCACCAGACACCCCAAATTAGTCCATTCATTTTGCCGTAAGCAGTATGGTACGGCTAATTGTAATTATTAATTATTTTAATTAATAAGAGATCGCAGGGCGATTTATGCATGTCGGGGGATGACTGCGGGATTGTAATCGGACACCTCTTGTGGCCCATTCGAGATGTCACCAGCCCAGTCCCAGCCGAGGTATTTGTGTGAGAAGACTTCAATGAGTAAGAGCTTCAAAGTGGATGAAACTTCCCCAACATTCTATATTTGAATACTATCCACATTTACTTTATTTAAATAAGTTTTTCTTCAACAACAGTTGATTTGAATGAGAATATATTCATAAATATCTTGAAGGATACCTGCAAATGATTTTGTAGTGGTGATATCTGTACCGGTTTACACCTTGAACAATCTTATTTAACTAGAGCTTTAGAATCTCAGAATCTCTAACCAAAACTCAAATAGACTTGTCTGTTAGGCCTTCCATTGGAATATTTAAAGAATCAAAAAACATTGAGCTTCACAGGCATGACAATACCTTAAAAGGAATTCAGAGGCAGTTACAGTTTACAAGGCTTGCTGGTCAGTGATAATCCACATTCTTGGGTGACTGTTCATTTGTTTTACATAACCTTAGCCGGAACCTTTGCATCAGCTATCGCAAAGCACTGGATAAAAACTGCAAAGCCTTAGAGCTGTGCGAGTAGATGGTTTTAATCAGAATTTGGTGCCCCCCGTGAATCCTTTCATCTGTAGCAGATATGAATCACCTGCGTCCGGAGAGAGCCGTGCTGAGCGATAACTTTTCAGCTCAGCCAGGATACGAGGCTTGCTCATCCCATGACTGCTTGCTAACCCCACTGCACTCCAGCATCCTCTCTGTGCCCCCCCCCCCCCTCCCGCCTACTCAGACCCTGGCAGGAAGCAAAAGGAGGAAGCTGACCAGGCCGATCTAGGGGGGAGGGGGGGGTGAGGAGGAAGGGGGGGGCTCATGATCTCCGGCTCCTGGTGCTGCCAGCCTCTTTTGTTTCTCCAGTTTGGTTCAGGACATTCAGACTTTTTCCCACCCCTGCAGCTGCGACAGGGCATCACCCACCCCCTACCTCCCACCGTTGTGTGTTGTGCACAAATTAAAGGTTTGCTTGTTTCTGAGCGTCTGAAGGGCCTTTAGGGAAAAGGGACACAGAGGAGGCTTCAGTCCGTCTGAACACTGAGGGGGGACGAGCACTAAGGCAAGCAACGGCATGACCTGGCCCCAGGTCCACCAGCCTGACACAGAACAGTGACTGAACGAAGTAGTAGACTGGGGTGGTAGTGTACTATAATGGGCAGGCAGTGTACTATAATGGGTAGGCAGCGTAGGAGACTGAGGTGGCAGTGTAGTAGGCTGGGGTGGTAGTGTACTATAATGTAGGGAACTGCAGGTTTGATTCCCAGGTATTAAAACAGGGTACTTAACCTACAGTGCTTGAGTATATATTCAGCAGTAAAAATTGATAGTATGTAAAAATGCTAAAAAGCTGTAAAAGTGTGGATAAAAGCATCTGCTAAATGCCAGAATGTAATGTATGGGCAAGGGGCCAGAGTCACCGGCGAACCATCGTTCTTGCAGCACACGCAGGCCACTGAACAGGAAACCACCGCCAGGGGACAGGAAATGGCCATCAGAGGGCAAACAGGAAGTGTTTCTCCTCCTTTTCAGAATAGAATCATTAACGTTTTTCTCACTTCTCTCATTCAGAATAGCAAAGGACAGAAATAGAAACCTATTCATGCAGGAGTGCATGCATGCACGCACACACACACACACACACACACACACACACACATTGGCAATTTCTGTTTAGGACACAGAGATGACTAGGTGTAAGATACCCCAGGAAGAATCCTTAAAGTGTATCAGATTGTTCATCTGTTGAAATATGAAAAGCAATAAAATAATGTAACCTATTTTATAGACATTGCAGGCACCTTTCATGCACATTTATTTGGAGATTTCAGCTTGAACTTTCAATACTCAAAGGTACAATATGAAAGGATATCGAGAAAAAAAATATTCGGTTCAATCAAATCTCATGTCGTTAAACCAGTCCTTTCATGGAATCATGACACTTTCACGACTCATTCGGCAGCCTCTGTTGACAATACTAGCATAATAAATGCCGACCAAAGAAAGGAGAACCCTGGAGCGTTACGCGGGTAATGAAATCCAAGGGAGTACATTGTGCATACCATAATTCGCAGACCGTTCATCACTGAGCACAAAGATTGAGAAGTGGCCTTTGGAGAAACGCATTCCAAACTGAGGTCACGAGATTGAGTTAGGGGACTGCTGCAGGAGATTAGAGGGAAGTGTGTTCAGTAAACGCAGAACAACTCAAAGCCATCTATTGTTGGGGCAGGGCAATAAAACTCTGTCTCCGTCTCTGACATTCAAATCACACCAACTGACGGCCTAATGGTCTTCAACGGCACACAGAAATGATATACAACTTTTGAGTGTTCTGTAATTGCCAATTCATTTTCAAGTGGCCAGGCACTGGGTGACTTTGCCGGTTTGATCCGAGAGATGCATGGAATTTTTATTATTTGTTCCGTTGTTGTCGTTTTTTTTTGGCTAGAGAGATGAAAGAAAACCTCTCCCCTTTTTGGGTTTAAGTGGTCAAGCTCCCGCAGGCTAATTCCGTCATCCTCAGTGTCAACTCCAGGGTCAAATCCTGAGTCAATTTTACAGCTGAGATTCCCCTCCCACGTGATCAATTCTCCCAAAGATCTTGGGAGCAGAACTCCCAAGATCATGGATGCTCAGCTCTGTTTTAACACCATGCGCAGAACTACAGGATGGCCGATCTCCAGGAACAGGGCTGGACAGTTTACAGTATCGCAGTTTACAGTACAGACGTCTGCAGACATGTCAAACCCAGGCAAGAGCAACACATGGCTTATTTCTGAGGTTATCCTGGCCGGGGCAAAAGGGTAGGACAGCCAGCAGACGCCATATCTCAGAGCACATAGGGAGGCCCGTGTGAGCGCGTGCTGCAAGAAGGAATGTGTACATGATGGAGGAAGGGAGAGGATCGCAGGATCTGTGTGGGTGCACACGTGTGTGTGCGTGTGCATGCGCGCGCATGTGTACAGGGGCGGCCTGTAGTGTCGTGGTTTAGGTAAATGACCTGCAAGGTCGGTGGTTTGATCCCCAGTGTAGCCACAATAAGATCTGCACAACCGTTGGGCCCTTGAGCAAGGGCCTTAACCGTGCAATGCTCCAGGAGAGAATTGTGTCCTGCTTAGTCTAATCAACTGTACGTCGCTCTGGATAAGAGCTTCTGCGAAATGCCATTCATGTAATGTAATGTAATGTGTCTTTTCGGGACCGGCTGAGGGGTAATACATACAGGGATGTGTGTATGTATTCAAGAGGGAAAACTATTGAGAGACAAAAATGTTTGTCCAACACTGAGGCCTGATGAAAGAGAGAATCTGGTACTGTTGCCTAAGCAGAGTATGTGAGAATATCCCCTGACAAAACAACATCGGCACAAATAAATACTGCAAAACCATTTTATTGAACAACACAACATTTTGGAACATTTAAGTACTTTTTTCCATTACAACATACAAACAATTTAAACACTGGCACAATAATATTACAGTAATGCTTAGCTCGTGATAAACTGCCTTTGAATGTGAATTGGGCTTCCCTCACAAGCAAAACTGAAGATGAATAAAATGAAGACTTTTCTCTCTCATCCCCTACAACCAAGTCACCATTCCAAGCCAACAAACAGTAAAATGACTAAGATTCTGCCGGTTTAAAACATCTGAACAAAAGCGAAAATGTTTTCTTTTGTTTGTTTGAAAAAAAGCAGGCAATCCATATCGGTTGGAAACACAAAGATGTTTCGCAGTGTGGTTTGCAGATAACTGTGGATTTTATAGCCCTACTTAAACAACAAAGAAAAACAGAATTCCATTACCACAGAGGTTAATGGGGAATGTGAATATTGCCTCTTTAACTCTACCCAAGCGTTTCTGTAAATTCAGAATTCAGCACGGCGTGATGATGATACAAATTTGACTTTGAAAACTCCTACAAAAAACAGTACAAAATAAATAACTTAAGATTCAGAGCCAGATTCCAGAAATCCACTGGGCTTTGTCCCCACATATGGGTGCTGAATTTAAGCAGGTAATCTCCATTCCGGAACCGGGCTCCTCTTTGTGTTCAGCAGCCCGGGCCTTGTGGAGCGCTGTGTGCTTCCATTCTGTACACGACTGCGGTTACACTGAATCTGGACCCCGATATCGGCTAATACTTGAATAAAAAGGCATCTTAAAATGGGCAGGGGGGTGCACGGAGCAAGGTAGCAGACCTAAAATAACCTTGGTGGACACATAGGTACGATGCGCAGCTCGACTCTCCTTGAAGTCTGGTGGTACAAAATTACCTGCGGGAGGAGATGCTTTTTTAATAAAATAATAAATACTTCAGTGGGACAAGGTATTGCATTTGAATTTGTTTACTGGCGAGTGCGTGCTGTGAGGATGTTTGTGTGGCTCTGAGCAGTGTGTTTTGGTGAGCGGGTGTGCGTGTGTATGGCATGGTGTGTGTTGCGTTCATTGGTGATGGTGTATTTGTGTGTGTGCTTGTATCTGTGGGGGCATGGGGTGTGTATGTGTTGGTGTGAGTGTGTGTAGTGTATAGGGCATGCAGAGGAGGATGGAGAGGGGGTGTATGGCATGGTGTGTCTTGTGAGGGGGTGTATGGTGAGGTGTGTATTGCTGAGGATGTATTTTAGTGTGTGCGCATGCGTGTGTGTGTGTGTGAGCGTGTGTGTGTGTCTGAATGTGTGTTGGTGTGTTTTGGTGTGTGTGGGTTGGTGTGTGTGTGTGTGTGTGTTGGTGAGCGGGTGTGCGTGTGTGTATGGTGTGGTGTGTATTGTGTTTGTGTGTGTGTGCGTATGGCGTGGTGTGTATTGTCTGTGTGTGTGTGTGTGTGTGTTGGTGAGCGGGTGTGCGTGTGTTTATGGCGTGGTGTGTATTGTGTGTGTGTGCGTGTGTGTGTGTGCATATGGTGTGGTGTGTATTGTCTGTGTGTGTGTGTGGTGTGGTGTGGTGTGGTGTGTGTGTGTGTGTGTGTGTGTGTGTGGGTGTGTGCATGTGCGTATGGCGTGGTGTGTATTGTGTGTGTGCATGTGTGTGTGTGTGTGTGTGTGTGTGTGTGTGTGCGTGTGTTGGTGCGGAGGCCTTTCCTACCTGTCCAGGCGGCTCACCACCTCTCTGATGGTGTTGATGAGCGCCTCGTGCTCCTGAGGGTTGGCCAGGATGAGGGAGTGGAGCTTCTTCATGTACGAGTCGATGCTGTCCAGGGTGGGCAGCTCTCCACTGCCTGCAGACACACACACGCACACACACACACAGCCAGCTCAAAGTGGATGCTTGGCATGCAGCAGCTGCCCGCGTTGAAGTCGCTATTGTAACAACAACAGCGGGTGTTCTGCTCCGTAACCCGTGGGGAGTGAGTCACGTGGAGAACAAGATAATTTTATTTAAAATGCTCTGTCTACACCACCAATGAGACATCACAAACACCATCAGTCACGCTAGGCCACACACCCACCAACCGCCGCGCCCCTGGCTCAATGAATCATTACTGCTTACTGTCATAACTACTGTCAGGCTTCATCCAGGCTGTCACGCCACGCGTCACGTTCCAGATCTTCAGCGAGGTGACGTTCTGCGAGATGTCCCAGCAGAGCCCAGCTGGACTAAGTTCCAGACGCCGTCGATAAAACGCATTTTGATTTTGCTTAGCAGAGCGGACCAATCTGAAAGCGCTTCCGAAGCCCACGCGCGTTATCGCGCGTTTAAGACGCGCAAGGTTAAGTACGCTGCTCAAGGGCGAAATGGCGAAGCCCCCTTCGGGAATGAAACCTGCAACCTCTTTAAGCCTCCGACCCGGCCATCCGCCCTCGGCCCGTTTGTACCATCCGCCGCGTGATCGGTTGAAAGACTTTCTCGGGAAATCTTCACGCTCTCGTTAACCGGATTCTATCCCGGACGGAATAATATTCAGATAAGGGGAGCTTTGGAGAAAAAAAAAAAAAAGAACAGGATAAAGAAAAGAAGAATGGGAAGAATAGAAAGAATAAACTGCTTCGGATCGGGGCCTTAGCTCCAGCGTTCCTTTCCGGATCGGACCGGCTCGCGTCCGGGGCCGCGGGGAGGAACCCGATGGCGGCCGCGTGCAGTCATGTGACACTCCGGTGGAGTGGAGATCAAAGCGCTGGGTTCTGGGTATGGCTCATATCCCAGAAGCCACTGGAGCTCAGCGGAGCTCTCTGTCACACTAAGGGAGTCCTGCTTTTACTTACAGCTTTTAGAGGGAAGACTAAATATGTTTCCCCCAAATAATTAATTTTCCTTTCATTATCCTTTCTTAAGCCGTTCCACTGCAGTCACGACAATGTGCTAAAAAAACGGAAGCTATTCGTATTGGAAGGTTTGGGAATAATGTGGTTATACTGACGTACAGTAGTGTTTGCAGAAATGTAAAACAGAGGGCATATCTGCTGTTAAAAGATAGAATTCTAAAGGGCAATCTTAGTTTACTGCAATGATTTAGGAGGGGGCGGTACTGCGTAGAATAGAGGCTGGCGCTATTCTGTGTGTGCTTTTCCGTTCGTGTGTATAATGTGTGTGTGTGTGTGTGTGTGTGTGCGTAAAATGTGTGTGTAGAAGTGTGTGTGTGTGAGCGCACGTGTGTATAATGTGTGTGTGTGTCTGTATGAGTGTGTGTGTGAGTATATATAATGTTTGTGTATGAAATGTGTGTAAGTAAATTTGTATGTGTGTGTGTGTGTGTGTATAGTGTGTATGGTGTGTGTGTGTATAGTGTGTATGGTGTGTTTGTGTATAGTGTGTATGGAGTGTGTGTGTAGTGTGTATGGTGTGTATAATGTGTGTGTGTGTAATGAGTGTGTATAGTGTGTATAGTGTATATAGTGTGTGTGTGTACAGTGTGTATGGTGTGTGTGTGTGTGTATAGTGAGTGTCTGTATAGTGTGTATGGTGTGTATGGTGGATATGGGGTGTATATAGTGTGTATGGTGTGTATGGGGTGTATAGTGTATATAGTGTATATAGTGTGTATAATGTGTATAATGTGTATAGTGTGTATGGTGTGTATAGTGTGTACAGTGTGTATAGTGTATATAGTGTGTATGGTGTGTATAGTGTGTGTGCTGTGTACAGTGTGTATAGTGTATATGGTGTGTACAGTGTGTATAGTGTGTATAGTGTGTATGGTGTGTATAGTGTGTATAGTGTGTACGGTGTGTACGGTGTGTATAGTGTGTATAGTGTATATAGTGTGTATGGTCTGTATGGTGTGTATAGTGTGTATGGTGTGTATAGTGTGTATGGTCTGTATGGTGTGTATAGTGTATATAGTGTGTATAGTGTGTGTGGTGTGTGTGGTGTGTATAGTGTGTATAGTGTGTACAGTGTGTACAGTGTGTACAGTGTGTATAGTGTATATAGTGTGTACGGTGTGTATAGTGTGTATAGTGTATATGGTGTGTATGGTGTGTATAGTGTATATAGTGTGTATAGTGTATACAGTGTGTACAGTGTGTACGGTGTGTATAGTGTGTACAGTGTGTATAGAGTGTATAGTGTATATAGTGTGTGTAGTGTGTACAGTGTGTACAGTGTGTACGGTGTGTATAGTGTGTACAGTGTGTACGGTGTGTATAGTGCATACAGTGTGTGTATAGTGTGTACAGTGTGTATGGTGTGTATAGTGTATATAGTGTGTACAGTGTGTATGGTGTGTATAGTGTATATAGTGTGTACAGTGTGTATGGTGTGTACAGTGCATACAGTGTGTACGGTGTGTATAGTGTGTACGGTGTGTATAGTGTGTATAGAGTGTATAGTGTATATAGTGTGTACAGTGTGTACAGTGTGTATAGAGTGTATAGTGTATATAGTGTGTATAGTGTGTACAGTGTATACAGTGTGTATAGTGTATTCTCTCTCACCGGGCAGGGCCAGGCTGCTGAAGCTGCTGGTCAGGGCGTGTCTGAGTGTGTCCAGGTGCTGCAGCAGCAGTGAGTTGCGGCTGCGCTCCTGCATCACGTCCCCCTCCAGCCGCTCCACCGCCCCGCGCATGCTCTCCACGTGCTTCTGCAGCGCTGCGTTGCGCTCCTCGTACTCCATGTTGGTCTTCCTCAGCTGCCGCATCTCCGCCTCGCGGGCTGGGGAGGGGGGGGGGGGAACGAGCGCTTAGCCAGCAGCACACAACCACAGCCAACTCTCATAACAAGCTGGGGACCAAGTAAACACAGATAAACAGACCGAGCTAACGATATCAAAGGTCCCTCCATGCAGATCAGACTCGTCAGAAGAAAGTTCCGGCTGTGTGCATTAGCGGCACTCCCTGCTCTGTGAGGTGATGGCAGAGAAGGGAAAGTTTTGGGAGCGTTCCGTACCTTTGCTGTGGTTGAGAAACTCCTCGGTAAAGATGGGAATATCAAAAACAGACCTCTCCTTCCCCTCAGCGTCCTTCTGAAACACACGCAACAAAGAGAAATGCTCGACTCCGTCTGACTGAGAGAATGAGAAACCAACTCTGTGTGGTGGGGCTTTCAACCGAGAAACCGAATCCATCTGACAGAACAGGAAGAGACAGAGAATCACGACTGGATGGAAGGTTTTAATACCGAATGTGTCGAAAGAAAGTCCAAAAAACTTTGACTGATGTGTTTTTATATGAAACTTTGAACATCCTCCACTCAACTGCTTGAACTACAGGGAAAGTCTTTTTCAAGAGCTATACCAAAAACACATCCCAAAAAGACTCAGAGATGGAGCTGGTATAGATGAGGGGAGTTTTTGGCCTCTCAATTATAAATTATCTAAAAGCTAATGGGGAAGAAAGTATGTGTGTATATCTGCTGGGAGACCGGAGTGTTTGCATTTGTAAGCATGTGTATGTACACAAGTGTGTCTTTGAGAAATGTAGGACAAGGTGTTTGTAATAAGACGTGTGTGTGTGTGTGTGTGTGTGTATGTGTGTGAGAGAGAGTGTGTGTACTTGTGGGACAGGTATAGGACGGCCACTCCCCCCTGTCAGCCTTGTGGTGCTAGCCGGCGATGCTAATCACCGCGCTGCCGTGGTGACGGTGACTAATGAGTGTGAGCTGTGATGATCCATCTTATTTAGCCGCCGACGGCAGGTGGAATTTACTGGAGCTCAGGAGCCATTCCCACTGGAGGCCGAGTACAGTGCAGAATAAAAGAGCACATTAAATAACCGCAGTAACAGGCCAATGTGCACTTCCCCCAGACTGCCCTGTACACAGGAGTGCTAACGGGCTAATGTGCACTTCCCCACAGACTGGCCTGTACACAGGAGTGCTAACAGGCTAATGTGCACTTCCCCCAGACTGCCCTGTACACAGGAGTGCTAACGGGCTAATGTGCACTTCCCCACAGACTGGCCTGTACACAGGAGTGCTAACAGGCTAACGTGCACTTCCCCCAGACTGGCCTGTACACAGGAGTGCTAACGGGCTAATGTGCATTTCCCCCAGACTGCCCTGTACACAGGAGTGCAAACAGGCTAACGTGCACTTCCCCCAGACTGCCCTGTACACAGGAGCGCTAACGTGCACTTTCCTCACACTACCCTGTATAGAGGAACGCTAACTGGCTCATGTTAATTTGCCCCATTCTGCTCTGTACACAGGAGTGCTAACAGGCTAACATGCATTTCCACTGGACTACCCTGTATAGAGGAATGCTGACAGGCTCACGTTAATTTGCCCCAGACTCCCACATGCAGAGGAACGCTAACAGGCTAACATGCATTTCCCCCAGACTGTCCTGTACAGAGGAACACTAACAGGCTAACGTGCATTTCCCCCAGACTGTCCTGTACAGAGGAACGCTAACAGGCTAACGCTAATTTCCCCCAGACTGTTGTAGAGAGGAACATTGGGCCGTATGGCGAGGAGGGGTAGGGTGGGGGTTCAGGCTGGCGTGGCAGCTGATCTGGGGGGCGGGGCAGAATCTGTGATTCGCTGTGGGCTCCCCCCATCCCTCTTCATATGACAGAAGGTTTCCAGCAGCGCCCTAATTAGACTGTTTCACCTCGTAAACGTGCAGCAGGCAATTAGTGGCGGCAGCTAGGACTGCAGGCTTTGCAGTTACAGAGCAGGGCTGATTAATCCAGCGTTAGCGCTGCTGCTGTTAGCGTCCAATAAGAAGCGCACCTGTGCTGTGTACAGCATGACTCGGTGTGTGCATGTGTGTGTGAGAGTGTGTGTGAGTGTGAGTGTGTGTTTGTGTGTGTGTGAGAGTGTGTGTGAGTGTGAGTGTGTGTGAGTGTGTGTGTGAGTGAGTGTGAGAGACTGTGTGTGTGTGTGTGTGAGTGTGTGAGTGTGTGAGAGAGTGTGTGTGTGTGAGTGTGAGTGTGCGTTTGCGCACATTACCTCGTGCAGGGACTCATGGGTAACCTGGCGTGCCACATCTGCAGGACAGGAGAGGAGAGGGGAGGGGAATTAATTTTCTGTGAAAGATCACTTGGAGACTCCACAGGTACATGGCGTTACTCCACAAACCCACTCCACACACACACACACCACAGCCACACTCCGTGTATACACACACACACACACACACACACACACACACACACACACACACACTCCAGCAGGACCTGCGGAGCAACAGCTGCTGCATGCTCCGCTCACATTTCACAAGTTAACCACCGCAAAGATCCCGACCATGAAACTCCCCTCATGACCTGATTTATGCTACTACACAGCATGCTGTACTGAAGTGGAAACACCTGAGAGTTCGGCTGGAAGGCACTTGGCCCGGAGAGAACACGAGAAGCAGAAGTAGATATTGCTGTAAAACAGGGCCCATATTACATAAACACATGGCCACCTACTGTTCCCCCTGTGAACATTGATACTCTCAGAATATCAGTTACTGTACAACTTCTCAGCAGTTACCTTTGGGTATCCCATTACCTACTGATCCACTTTAGCCTTTCATTCTGTAAGCTGCTCTGGATTGTGGGGTCTGCTAAATCAGAGATGTGGTTTTTCTGAATGTATTTCCACCGTTTTCAGATCTTAAATGTCACCAGTAGAGGCAGAGGCCTGTCCCAAACCCACACATCAGACCCGTCTGTACTTCAGGACCTCTCACTGCTGATAGCAGAAGAATGCAGCAATAACCCCCCCATAGACATTTAGGGTCTGAGAATCACAATTACCCTTCCCTCTAAAGGATCACAACCCTAATACCTGGCTCAAAATACAAGCGTATTGGTATTGCCCATTATGTATGCTATACATATACACACATATGTAATAATACAAGCTGGAGTGTTGTGCAGTCTAGCCAGTGAGAAACGTGTGTGTGTTATGCCAATGAGCAGCACGTCTTGTCGCTGGGTGCAGCGTGAGTGCATGACGATCAGCGTTAGATCAGCGTGAGATCAGAGATCAGCATGAGATCAGTGTGAGATCAGAGATCAGCGTGAGATCAGCATTAGATCAGTGTGAGATCAGTGTGAGATCAGAGATCAGCATGAGATCAGTGTGAGATCAGAGATCAGCATGAGATCAGTGTGAGATCAGAGATCAGCATGAGATCAGTGTGAGATCAGAGATCAGCGTGAGATCAGCGTTAGATCAGTGTGAGATCAGATCAGCATGAGATCAGTGTGAGATCAGAGATCAGCATGAGATCAGTGTGAGATCAGAGATCAGCGTGAGATCAGTGTGAGATCAGAGATCAGCGTGAGATCAGAGATCAGCGTGAGATCAGCGTGAGATCAGCGTCTGGGCGTCTCACCCCCTCTATGCTGCTTGCCCTTCTTCTTGTCCTGTAGCTTGCGGGTGAAGTGTTTGTAGGCCTCGGTCTTCTGATACTTCTCCAGCTCCTGCATGTAGCGTTCCTTATCCTTCTCCGCCTCGTCCAGGTACCGCTGGGGGAGGACAGAGAGAGAGGGAGGGAGGGAGGGAGGGAGGGAAAGGGGAGAGAGAGGAGGAGAGAGAGAGGAAGAGAAGAGGGAGAGGGATAATGAGACTCAGACACCCCACTGAGAACCACAGCATGCACACAAACAAACTACTCAAACACAGTCAGACACCCTCTCAATCTCTCCTCTCCCTCTCAGTTTCTCTCCTGCCCTTGTTCACCTCCCCTTCTTTCCCTCTCCCCCCACCTTCTTCCTCACTCTCACCTTCCTCACTTCCCCCCACTCCTCCCTTGCTCCTCCCTCCCTCCCCACTCTCTCCTCCCTCTCTCCCTCACTCACTCACTCTTACCTCCCTCGCTTCCCTCTCTCTCTGTGTGTACTGTATGTCTCTCTCTCTCTCTGTCCCTCTCTCTCTCAGACCTGTTTTTCGTCCGCGGGCAGCTTGCTCCACTCGTTGCCCAGCATCCTGGTGATTTCTGGGAAGGGGACGTCGGGCCTCTCGGCCCTGAGCTGCTCGCGGCGGTCGTTCATGAAACGCACGTATCCCGTGAGCGGGGCTTTGGGGGCATTGCTGTCCTTCACTGGCTTCTTCCTCTTCCTGCCCTTCGTCCAGCTGGAGCGCCGGGGCTTCTGCGGGGGAGCCGGAGGTTAAAGGTCAGGCGGTGATGTCACGCAGGAAGAGGCGGTGACGTCACACAGGAAGAGGCGGTGATGTCACACAAAGTGCCATTGACATCACACAGGAAGTGGCGGCGATGTCAGATAGGAAGTAGTCTTGATGTCACACAGGAAGTGGCAGTGATGGTCAGGGGAGAGACTCACCTCGTCCCCGTTTCTCTGGCTGCTGCTGTTGTCGGTGTTGGCTCCGGGTGATCCAGTCTGCTCCTCCATGGCCTCACGCTGCTGCCCCCCCTACCAGGAGAGACCTGCGGAACACAGGGGCACAATGTAACACAAACACACACACACACACACATATATACACACATGTGCACACACACAGACACACACAGACACACACACACACACACATGCATATACACAGACGCACACACTGCTGGGTTCAGAAAGACCTTGTATTTATTGCCTCAATGTACTGGCCCATGGGAGGTTAAAGGGTAAAGGGAATCTGGATGGAAACTTCCAGAAAAGGGCCCTTTCATATTTTTCATCATTGCTGATCTTGACTGGATGTCTGGCTACTCCCATGCTCAGCGTCACCTCGGTACCCCCCCTCCCCGTCGTAGCTATGGTAACTACAGACCCGGCCATTCTGATAGCTTTCTACCTCAGGACAAACGGAGAGAAATGATTTGTGAACAGAACCCTTCCAAAACTGATTTGAGATTGAATAAACTACCCACAGGCCACCAATTACACAGTACATGTATGCTTCCAATTAAAGCAGGTGTCCATAAATCTTTCGACTTCCTTGTTAATTAACATAAATGATTGCATTTGTAAACAGGCAGGCTAACTTTCACTTGAAATGAATTGGAACTGTATATCAGCTCATGACCATACAGGCTGGTTACTGGATTTCTAGTGTTGCTTGGCCTGAATGCGCTCCAGCTTCTCCTGTGCGGTGCCAGAGCCAGCACTTCCTGTGATAAAGCGCGCTGACGTCCGCGTTTCAACGCCCCGTGCAAACCGGACACGAGAACTCCAGCTGAGAAAGAGCAGGATGCAGAGCCCAGATCGCACTGTGAGATTTACATTTCACTCCTTATTAAGAGCTTTCCCCTGTCAGGGGTGGAGATGGAGTTTGAGTGGCCAAGAGAGCTGTAGGAACGTAATAACGTGAAGCGAGAGAGAGACAGAGAGAGAGGAGAGAGGAGAGAGAAAAAGAGAGGAGAGGAGAGAGCGAGAAAAAGAGAGGAGAGAGGAGAGATCGATAGAGAAAGATAGAGATCACAATGAATTAGCCACCGTAAATGACAGCGTCCTCCACTAGCCTACACTAGCCGCATAAAAGCCTCCTTTTACTGAAGGTGACATTGCTTATTCCATTGGGCTGGCCTTTTGGGAAAAAAGACAGAATGACAAGCAAGGTTTCATTAAAGAGGACCAGCAGAATTAAACCATTACTTAATTAGTGAAAGTATCTTTATTGGGATCATTTACACATGAACTTTCAACTCACTGATGTGTGTGACATCTCTGCCAAGTGCTCATGTTCTTTTACAGATTAAGAAGGAACAAAGAACTCTGGCACCCCCTCCTGGAGAATTTCATGTATGCACTCCTCTTAGAGTCATTGACGCATGCTGCGCACATGTAGGGCAGCACAAGTGATTGGTTCAATCAGGCACCCAATCAAGAAAGGCAGAAGGCGGGGTATTTGCAGTAGGAAGCGCGAGCCTGATCCCATTAAGACCTGTATTACGTTTGGTCGATGACCCACGTTTCCAAGAGACGTCACTGAAATGAAAAGTAATAAACAAAAGAAAAATAGATATTAAGATTACCTTACCCCAAACCACCTGGAAATATTATGCACGCTTGATTTATTTTAAGTGAGCAAAACGAGAGAAAAGGAAAATAACTGGGAAAGGGAAAATAACTAGGTATCCTGCATTCGAGACCATCACACTAAATCCTCTGGAAACCACGGCTGCCATTTTGGCATGAGGCTGTTGTCCCAACCCCACACACACACAGGACAGCTGTGAGGTGCAGATGTGAAGGTCTCTAATAAACAAGCTCTGATTAACAGGAAACAGCAGTGAAGAGCAGAGGGGAGCTCTTTCCTCTTTAAATTGCTCTGCTTAGGAAGGGAACCCCCCCCAACAGCCTCTAGGCTGCCACCGTATGGAAAACTCAACGGCCCTCAAAAGCACAAAACCCCTGGAGGAAATGAGACTAGGCTCCATGGCTGGGCAGACTGCGTCCAACACATGTAAATATGCAACTAGGCGCTAGTGTTGGCATTTCAGGCTGCCAAGGGGACTGCCCGACTTTACATATCTTTAATTGCTCCCTACTCCCCAGCAAGATCTGCCAGCTCTGGTCGCCTCCTTATGGTTCCCTCACTACGAGCACCTGGTGGTCGAGCTGCACGTTCACGCCTGTTTTCCGTTCTGGTTCCTCAGTGGTGGAATGACTTGCCTACCACAGCCAGGACAGCAGAATCCCTCCTCATATTTTGACACAGACTGTCAAAACACACCTTTTCAAACTGTACCTTAGTCCATCCCTCTGATCCTACCCCCCCGCCCCCCCCTTCCGATATCCCTGTTGTCTGACCCCAACCCTTAATTTAAAAAATAAATAAATAAATTGCACTTATGATGACTGTCTTTTTGTTTAGAACAGCCCTTCATTAGTATTTTACTAGTTTTGGATTTGATGCTTTAACCTGCGGAAGAACCTATGCAAGCCACTTTGGACTAACACTGTCTGCCAGATGACTAAAAGGTAAAATCTAAACTCGTGGCATCATAATCTGTGCAGTACATTATTTACGCCGTACGGCAGCAATGAAGAGTAGCTCCTTCCACCCATGCTTGTGTGTGTAAATAATAAACATCACAGACTGTTAGTTTTATTCTTTCTGTTTTATCACTTCTATTTTGTGTATTGCCATTTTATTTGCAATTCATTCTTCTTTTTAATGCTGCTTTTTATTGAATCCCTTGCATTGTAAGTCCTACCTTATTCCTTCATCTGTTCTCGAAAGCACTTGGTCCTCTATGCTTGAAAGGCACTATATAAATAATGTATTATTATGATTATTATTAGCAAAGATGTGTTGGAGATCAGACCAGCTCTGATGCTGAAATGGCTTCATGCTGAATAAACAGCATTCAGATGGTGAGCTAAGGAGAGAACAAAAACTAAATCTATGTCTTTTAGGATTTGCATGTCAGGAAGCATTGAGGGCTCAGTGATGGTCTGTTTGTAAAATTTGAAGCAGTGAAATGGCAGTAGCTTAGAGTTAAACTTCAGGAATTATCCAAAACTCAAAACTGCATTTCCTCACAGCATTAGGCAAGAGACACTCTGAATTGACCATGATTACTATCAAACTGGAGAGTCTAAATAGCCCTTAGGTATGAGTGTGTCAATAAATGTGAGTGAGCATCCTGCAATTGATTGACTTGTCCAGGGTCCAGCCTCTTGCCCAATGCATGTTGGGATAGGCTACTATATACTATAGGAGCAAGGCCACCTTGAAAGGCATCAATCAAATAATCTGATCCTAGTGTATCTAGTGTCTCAAAATCACAATAGAAATTCCCAGCAGACTGAGAATATTCCTCCAGTGAATTGTAATTCAAAGAAGAGTGGCGTGTGTCCTGGCGGATGAATATTTGTGCACTCGGTGATAGTTTTATTTGACAGAGAAGAGAGCCAAATTGTTAGGACCTCAACAATATGCCAGACGTAAATCCTGAAACCATGGCAATTCGCCACCGGAGTCTAGTTAAAATAGATTTAAGCTTTTTGTATCCCTGTCTGCAGTCAAGAGTGAAATACTGACTCAAACTTCTGGAATATAAAATTTAACTGAAAACAATTGGATTGTCTGCAGCACGTGAATCACAGTGGACCAATTAAAAGGTCGAGTTTGGTACAAACACTATTCACTGGCTGGACTCTCTTTCCCTTTACACGAAAACACAATACATACAACCGTCTCGCCCATGCACATCTTGAACTTGATAGATACCAATCTAAATGACACTTGAGTGACAAATACACTGTGCAGTTACTGAGTAGCTACGCTCCTCCTCGCCTTTGATTCTGCGCACAAAAACCCATGCTAACTACAACTAGACATTTTATTCCAAATGTAAATCCGCCAGCGTCAGCTCTCGCAAATGCAAATTTTGCATTTGATAACTAGAAGTTATAGCTAGACAGCCAACTACCCAATACTGAGACATGAACTAGAACATAGCTATTAGACTAACTTAGCTAAGTTAACGTTACAATGGCTGCTGTCATTCTAGATTCTGACCCGCGTTAGCTAAATACGATAAGAAACCAAAAGCAACACTTGACGAGCCGGTTTATTATTTCAATTGCATGCTAGCTAATTATCTAGCTAGCTAACTTGGGGGAGATAGCTAATGCAGACTGAAGACTGCACGCTGTGACACAGGCTAGCTGGCTAACTTTAGCCAGGCACTACATGCAAACGTAGTAGCAATCAAGCTACCTCAATTCGCCGAAAGCAGTATGCTTGCATTCCAAGACAGGCATGCACTAGAGCAAAAGTATTTAAAATAAATCATTCATAATTTCTACAAGCAAACAGACAGGATCTGTGTCTAGCCATGGGATTAGCTAACAAGCTAATCTAGAGACAAGGGGCATCATCTGCGGAGCGTTTCATTCGAACACACAGACAGCAACTAGCTAAGTAGCTCGCTGGCGAGTAGCCGTATAGTCTACATTTAACAAAGTAAACTTTATTTTTTTTTTACTACGAACAGCCTCTCTCCCCGCAACACACCATTGGCTAGTACTTTTCCACACTAACCTGTAACTCATGCACTTTCGAAGCTCCAGGAATGCGGTATAACAAGGGTCCCCCCCCAAATCAAAACAATATAAGGTGGCCCTTTGCTTTAGACGACGACCCACGTCAAATGCGAATCAGATCGAGCAACACTACAAGGAGACAAGGACCTCTGAAAATCCTAATTTCATGCGTCTAATAGTACACATAAAATGTAACTAACTGCAAAATATAATTTCGAAGTTTTTAATATCGAAAAAAATCGAATTCGTATGGTTTTTGAAATTCTCTATTTTTATCGCGGAAGGATATTTTCACAACGGAACATGAAGGCCGCTCCGAGTCCTTTCAGTCACTAACTGATCCAAGATCATTGTCCTCGCTTCTTATTTTCCCATTACTGTCTGTCTGAAAGCTAATAGCTGATTCTGGATCAGCGTATTTTGGCAGAATCTTCCGTCAAAGCGCGCTTTTGGTCGCACATGTGAGGTCACTTCAAGCTCTGTTACTATGGGTAATGTAGTTATACAGACACAATAATGTTTCCGAGCGAGCTTCAGTACTAAGTGCTTGTATTCTTATATGCATCATATTTATGGGTCCACTGAGTAACTGAACGTATATACTGTCAACAGGGTCCGCATGTAAAACTGGCAGGACAAATGCGATTCGCAAAGTAATACATTTTAATATTGATTATATATATTATATTTGGATTGAAATAGACTGAAATTAGTGGGCACACATATTTATATATATCTTTTTCCTGAAATGTGTGAGAATTCTTTCAGCATTTCTACATCGACTTAAACAGTATCCTGTTTAAAGATTGAAAGATATAGTAGGTACATAGTAGGTACTCTCCAGAGAATCTCAGCATTTACACTAGAATGGACAACTTAATACATTTTAGAGGATAGATCTTTTGAAATGAAAATTGAAATTGACAAAACTGAATATTTGGAACAAGGGCAACACACACCTTGCACAACGTTTGAGCCTGATTTAAGGACAGGAAATTTAATGACTTTCCTACTTACCAATTTCTTTGCAATCACTGCCTGCTTAATTTAAGTTCTTTGAAACCAGCCAATTAAAAGTAAACAAATAAATATCCACTGTGGGCAATAGCACCTTTATGACAATGAGGTGTATTTTGAGAGTGATATTTCAGAATAGGCTGCTGAAAGTTTCCTCTTCTTTTTAAAACCGCTAATAGGGAATCTCTACAGGGGGAAAACTTACTGGTGTGCAGCATATTATTCACCAGCAAGAAATGCAGTATAATATGGTACCCAAAAACAAGCCTGTGACTTGGCAGACTATGTTCATTGCCAGTGCCATTTCGCTGTTGTCTTTGGGAGTGAAATACCACACAGATGACATCTTCTGAGCTCTGATTCCTTCTCTATCCATGATCCTCTCTGTTTTCTACCTGTCCAAATGAAGTACGACATTATGACATTACATTATTGGCATTTGGCAGACGCTGTAATCCAGACTGACGTACAGTTGATTAGACTAAGCAGGAGACAATCCTCCCCTGGAGCAATGCAGGGTTAAGGGCCCTGCTCAAGGGTCCAACAGCTGTGCGGATCTTATAGTGGCTAGATGGTCGGTGGATTAGAACCACCGACCTTGCGTGTCCCAGTCATTTACCTTAACCACTACGCTACAGGCCACCCCTGTATACAACATATTAACATATTCAAGAAAGCAGAATGCACTGTCCTTTTAAAAAGCTCTGAGAGAGTTTAGTCATTCTCAATTTGCCATGAAAGGCCCCTCTAGATGTGTCAATCACAGTATTTATGCCTGCCTCCTATGTGAATTTTCAAGGCATTATGTAGGAATAATAAAGAAAATGTAATACGTTTGAATCCAGTGGTAATTTAGATTCGTTTCAAAGTTTAAAGCTCAGGCATTTGCAACAGAAATTTCTGAAACTAGGCACAATCCCTAATAAGTCTGCACACTGACGCACTGACACAACGTAAATGAGTATGGTCATTACACAGTTTTCGTTTGCATTTAACTTTTTTAAATTCCAGCCACACTGTACAGCAATGCTGATCAGCACTGCAGGAAAGCTATGTCCTCTTGCAATAGTGTTTCACCTTTGTTTTCTTTATCAATTAGCATCTGTAAAACAGCCTGACTAACTATGTACTTGATGATGTTTTAACAATAGTGTAAATGTCATTAATTGACATCAACTGCAATAAAAATAACACAACAGCAGTGCTATTCCCAGCCTCTGGATGGCTGAACCAAATGAAGGAACATGTTCATTCTTAAAACTTACCCCACCTTGAAAAAAAAGGGATGAACAATGTGGGATACAAACACATTTCAGCTGTGAGCTGTGTCAGCAGAACAAGAGGCTAATTCCAGGTAATCTTTGTTCCCATTTCAGCTGATGCCTGAATTCTCATTTCCTGAGGAGAGCTGTGCCAAGTCTCAGGCCCGGCTCGAGGACGGATTGTGGACAGTACCCGAGGGCCTACTGAGATGGCGGCTTATCACACACTCACAACCTTTCTACAGCTGTTCCTCAAGGCTCAGTTCTTTCCCCCCTCCCCCTCCTCCCTCCTCTTTACATGCAGTCCTATGCCTCTGCCATCTCCTCCCACGCGTTCTCGCAGCACTTCTACGTAGGCGACATCAGCCTTTACTGCCTCTCTCCTCCGTCTGACACACAGGGCTCGTTATGACGCACCTCGGCTTTCCTGAACGACGTCTTGCGCTGGGCGGTGGACTGTCGCCTGAAGCGCAACCCGGCTAAAACTGTCCTCAAGTCCTCCTCTGGCACTGTGGGAACTCCTCCTCAGCCTTGGTGCTACAGCACAGCTCACGCCGTCAGAAGTCTAGGGGAAGCCCGAGATAATAAACTCTCCTTCTCCTCTCTCGTAGTGGCAGTGAGCTGGGTGTGAAGACTCTGTCTGTGCAACATCCAAAGCGTCTGTCCCTTGCTCACCACATAGCCTACACCTTACTGGTGCCCTCGTGCCGAGACCACTGCCATTCCGGTGTGAGAGTACCAGGGCCTGCTCTCAAGTAATGCTCAGTAATTATAATTCCCTTCTTGCTAGTCTCTCTGCCTGAGCCACTGAACCCCTGAGGCTACAAACTGCAGCCACACGTCTGTCTGCAATCTTCCCAAGCATACCATTGCCACAACCTACCTCATTTCAGTTCACTGGCTGCCCGTTACCGCTCACATCACGTTTAAAGCCTTAATACTAGCCAACAGGGCAGTTAATGGAACAGCTCCGCTTTACCGTCAAACTTTAAACCCTAGCAACAGCGGGCCAAATATATGTGCTCTGCAAGCTGAGGGATGCAGCCTACCCCTTCCCTCTGTAATGGCTTCTCTCAGTCACCACGCCTGTCTGTACTGCGCCCCCCCCCCCCCCCCCCCATTGGGGATCAAACTCCCCACAGAGATCAGTACAGTAGATTTACTGTCCATCTTCAGGTACTGATTGGAGACCCACTCATCCCCATCCCCACTAAATACCTTTTGTACCTGTTTAGGTTACAGTACTAATGGTTTTAGTTTTTTCTTCTTTGGGATTTTCATGGATGGATCTGTATGTACTCACTGTTCTTGTTGAAAATAGTTTATCTGCATTACTGCTCAAGCAAGGTTTCATATATACTTTCTGGTCTGAGAATGCTGTTTGTCAGGCCTGGCACCATTACTACACCATATTTAAATCAGATGAATGCACATATGTTCTCCTACACAGTCTACACAGTTGCTATTGCAAAGAGTGACAGCTAAATGATTATAATGGAGGCAAAACGACAGAAATTCCTGAGGTGGGCTGAATGGGCTGTTGTCATCAATCACTTTCTTTTGTATGTTATTACACTCACTTCGCAGGTTCTCAGTGACGTATGTGACTGTTCAATGGCGTAATGGTGTGCACACATTTTACATGGATAGATCTGATGATGTGCGACGCTCGTCAATCACGAGAGTATCTCCGGCCAAACCTTTCTTAACTCTGCCTGGATTAACACAACAGTGACCTCGTGTGGCCACATTGGAATTAACCTTTATATTCAAAGACTTTCATGAGTTAATATGAAAATATGAAAAAAATAAAACAAACCCAGAAAGAGCACCATTCCTTAAAAGTGCAAAAGACCCAGATTTACATGTCATTAGCCTTTAAATATTTGATTCATTATTACATTTTGGTTGGTCAAATTACCATAAAATTATATGCCATTCTGTGGATTGGTCCTGATATGACCTCATGGATAAACGTACTTTATTTAAATATTTCTCATATTGTAAATGTATTCAGTGGAATATAAGTATTTGCTTGGAACTGATTTTCTTAAAAAAAATAAAAAACAAGGAATCATGATAAAGGAAAAATGTACAGGCTATATTCAAACAAGATTAAATTTGTATCCTTTGCAAGTCAAATTCTGCATTGCGGGAAAAGTTTTTATTAAGGTTGCTTTTGCTGCTAACTTTCCGGTACATTCCTGTATTAAATTTACATTCAGAATATGAAAAGGAAAATATCAACATACAATACAATGTTTTACTAAATCCATATCTCAAACCAAGAAATGAACAAAACGAGGATAACTGCTGCTTCTATGAAAATTGGAAACATTATCTTGATGAAGAAACCAATATATGATGCAATGTAATATCTCCCTGGCATAAATACAAACTAAAATCCAATGCGGAAATTTAGAGAACGCAATAATGGAACAAATGAGGAATGGCCTTCGAAAAACGCGTCGATCGGTTGCAGCTGCGCACAGTTTTTCAGAAGTGACCGCGTTACGCGAAGGGAGCGGCGTTTGGTGTTGGAGGAACAGAATGCCACGCGTGGGAGGCACTTTATGGAAACCCGCGTGAGGCCTTGGAGCTGTGTGACAGATGCGGGGTTTTTCTACGGCGGCGGTGAGCTTCGGCAGGCCCGTGGCCTTGGTGCAGCGGGGAACGGCGGGGGCACGTCTCAGATAACAGAAAAGCATTCACACCAGTAGAACTGTCAAATGTCAATCCCTACCAAGGCTTCCGTCGTCGACGCGTAGCTTTGCTCGGCTCCCCTCCGTAAAAAATCATTTCACCTGCGACTCCATGGATCATTAGACCTTGTGTCATATTTTCTGTGCCAGTTTTTTTTAGCATTGGTTTTCGATTGGTTTTGTTCCATCCCCAACAACTGTTTTAACCTTATTTTCTACAAGCACCTTTTGGAACTTTTCCCTGTCACTTAGACACTCTCCAGTGTAACCCTCTCTTTCTGCAGCGTATACAGAAGCACGAGAGTGCCCACACACTAATCTCCATCCACGCATGCACTCGGCTGTGTAAGAACATGTAGGGACTCTCCTGAGACAAGCGGGTAACGATGTCGCGGTTTCTGTTTCACTGGTCAATAACTTCACTGCGCATCGTTGCACTCTGGTTTCCGCCTCACTCTGGGAATGGTCTGGTCATGCGACACTCATTAGTGTATGTTGTGTTCGTACACTTCACAGCCATCCTCCGATGTAGCCTCTTTCCCATTACTTTTCAATGTACAACCCTTAAATATATATTATCAATATCAACAGATCACATTTTGCATTTCACAACATATTGGAAAATATACACATTATTGCTGCTTTCATTTGCTGCCGCACTGTATATTACAATACTGTAGTATTTAGCAATGTATTGCAGTATATTCTTAATTCTTCCATTTTTGTAAAGGAAAAGGAAATCAATAATTAAATCAAGTGACTAGACTCCTACTTTGAACGAGTGGTACTTTTAGTCATGTAATCTATCATTACATTTATGTTACATTAATGGCATTTGGCAGATGCTCTTATCCAGAGCGACATACAGTTGATTATACTAAGCAGGAGCAATGCAGAGTTAAGGGCCTTCCTCAAGGGCCCAACGGCTGTGCGGATCTTATTGTGGCTACATGAACCACGGACCTTGCGTGTCCCAGTCATGTACCTTACCCACTACGCTACAGGCCGCCCTATCAGAGGGTGGGTGTGGCTTGATCGGCAGGGAGAGTGGTAAAGCAGGGTCATGCTCAGCTCCGATAAAACGCAGCAAAATCATTATTTAAACAAAAAAAACGTGTCGTGTTGAACGTCCTTGTAACGCGTAGGGGGACTGACTGAGGTCGGTACGGTTTGCTCCTACGGCCTCTGAGAAGGTGTTCTGCAGGCTTTAAAGCATAGGCCCATGCCATTATTAATTCTGGTTACACCCCCGACACCCACGAAACAGGAGCAAACATACCTTAAGGCCTGTTGCAAAACGTTGCACACCTTTGGGAGAAAAACATCTTTCAACCGAGAAACCATAGCAAAACGTTTTGTGATTGAACGTGCCCCAGGTAAGTAACTGTGTATTGGGACTGAGAGGTCACGGGTTCAATGTCCAAGTGGAGAACTACAGTATCACCCCTGAGCAAAGCTCACTGGAGTAGATATCTGGCTGTACAGCCTACTCTTTGGATGAAGGAGCCTAACCAACAAACAAAGGCTTTGGAACCGCAGAGTGCTGCTAATCTTAGTGCTCGATAGAGAAGGTTCAATAAAACGCTTTAAACTACTGGGATTAGACGCCATGTTCTTTAGATGCTCCCTGAGTGCCTTCATGTTAAACAACCGCGTGAGGAAAGAGGCCTAGCTTTCTTGAAGAAGAAACTTTCGACACTCTGGCCGTTTTCCGCTGGTTGCGTATGGCGGAGGCTGGTGCAGGATTAGCTCCGTTTTGTAAGGAGGTGCGGCAGTGCAGAGTGACCTTTCGATAGCTTTCGCAGAGGGGATTTACTGTGGGATTTAGGGGATTTCATCCAAGCTGCGAATAAGGACCTGATATATATTTTAACTCGTGCAGAATCACAATTTCCCACATTTTTCCCGGGTGGGACTGCAGAGATGTCCCCCAGTGTAAAGCTGTGCCCTTCAAAAACTACTTTCTTCTGATGGCCATGGTTGGCCCTCTCAAATGCATTAGACTGATTTGCCCTCCTCTCCTCCAGACCCAGAGGGGATGGTTCCCAGCTGCTCATGTGGCTGAGGACCTAATGCAGGTATACTGTGCTGTAGAACCCCTGTGTGGCCTGTTGAAGTTGTTGTGGTGCCTAAAATATTTCACCAAAAGAACCACAAATGTGCAGTTGCCCACCTTATACCAGAAATTGTTCTGTCGATCCTCTCAATGTACAGATTTTATCACTGATGTTGGGTGCACACAGCTAAATGACTGGGTGCATATAGCACTCTGTAGCTAACTGATTTCAGTAAATCAAGCTGACATTTCTACAGCAGGAAATATAAACATTTTATTTCAGCAGGATTTACAGGATTTACTGTACCATAATGTACCCTAATGTACATTATATTCGTGCATTTGCTCGGTCACTGTTGCTACGCCCTCCAATTTAATAACCAAAATCACGAGAAGCTGTTTGTGTTTTAGAGCCACTACTGTGTCTTGCACCCCTGAAATCGTCAGAAATTACTGCGGAGCTTTCGCTGACCCGTGTGAAATGTCAGGTCTGCTTCTCCGGATGTTCGGCCCAAGATGGCTGAAGAGGACAATCGAAATTGACCAAAAGCAAAAGCAGAACAGACACAGCAGAGCAAGAGAGAATTGATGTGCTTTAAAATACCCCCTCGTATTGATTTCATGTAATGTTGTCAAGATCAATATCACCTTGTTTGACTGTACGTATTTTATCTACGGTGCCTTATAAAATTATTCACACCTTTGATAAAGATGCACTATGACAGCTGTATGAATGAATAAACACTAAAGAACAGGTAATGGGCTATACTGGATGCTGACAAAATGGGAGATACATTATTTTGCACTAGTACAGCTGCTCAGAGAAAAGGGTTTTAACAAGCAATATAATTTTTTCCCAAAAAGGGAATGTCACGACTATTCATTTCTACAGCAGACTGTGAACCCACCAGACCTCTCCGTTCTGCTACCTCCGAGCATCTGGCAGTCCTCCTTGGTGTTTGAGTATTTTTTCAGGTGTGAGAGACGAGAATAGAAATTAATTATTAAACATTCAGGAGTGTAATACATTTGTGCTGATACATTTTTCAGCACACAAAGTTTTCTTACAATGTCTTTATTACGCATGTGGGTGAGAAATATTGTGGATCCGCAGATCTAGGTGATTTTAATCAGGCCTACCACACTACACATTGCAGTAATATAAGGGTCTGTCTGAAAGTCTGAATTGAGCTCTGCATTATTCAGGCCTGATAATAAATTGTCCAGTATTATTCCTTACCTAAGTCATTATTTCGGAGAAGTTGTTCTGAAGTAGAGCAGGGAGTCCATTATGTTTCTCTTTCCGAAAGTTCTTTTTATATCGTAAAGCATTTTCTAATTTTCTCTGCTTCACAATGTTCATGCTATTCCCATAAAGTCACTTCCCGATATACTGCAACAGTTGTGAAAAGGACACATTTCTGATTATGACGTTCCAGTAAGAACAATGCCGGTTCTTTGCTTTATTTCCATCTCAATACGATACAGTGCAGGACAAAGTATACAAACCCCTAGCCTCATACACACATTACAATTCTGTACCGCAAGTATACAACACAATGTCCTGAACACCAGACAGCGAACACACAGCTCAGCAGCTTTTAAAAAATCGGTCTTCCCCAGTGCGTATTGGAGTGCAAGAGGCGTCTCCAAATGGATAAAACACCCCGCAAAATATTATCCAGGAGAGCCACAGGAACGTGGCCGGTTTTTGTTGTTACTCAGCACTTAATGAATCAATTAAAACAGTTGATTACACAGTTGTTTACCTCGCTGGGTGTCTTGGGGTCATTGATTTCGCAGGGACGTGAAATGCCCAGTCGGCCTGCAGGCTTGGGGACCCCTGTGAATAAGGGCCTTTCTGCCGCCGCTCAGCCCCGTTCGGTCCATCCTCCGGGCCCCTCCGCACCGGGGCTCTCCAGGAAAGCGCTCACAGACACACAGCTGCCTCTTTTGGCATGTTGCACCACTTAATGTTTTTTTCTCTCTCTCTCTCTCTCTCTCTCTCCATTAGCTGCTGGCAGCTCCCTCGCAGCTCATGAAACCTGACACCAAAGAGGACTTGGCGAGAATCTCAAGCCTGCTGCAAATTCACCTGCAGCTCGCTGGCACCCGAAAGCACAATTATCACCGCTCGCAAACACCCAATGCACGACCTGAACGAGGCGTCCAGGCCTGTCCGGGCTTTCACTATTTCCACAGGAATCCTGGTGACGGCTGTGAAAATAGATAGCTAGCTGTTGTTGTTTTTTTGTTGGCTTCTTTTTTTTTGGGAGCGTGCAGACAAACACCCAACGCCAAGCGGGGCGCCTTTTTACACTGCAGCTCGCAAGACACAGACAAGTGTTGGAGGACGACACTTCACGGCGCAGCTTAACAAGTGTACTTGCAGCTGCCTGAATGACCAGCAGGGGTCGCTAGAGAGCAACGAGACGCAGATCCCCGCCGGCCGAACCCTCCCCCCATTGGCACCGGCACAGTCAGGATTCGATCGCAGACCGTGGAGTGCACGCACTACATTAGAACAAGAGCGAGAACAATGCCTTAACCCGATGAGTCACGCAGCAGCCCCTGCTGCGGGTTTCTTAATTGGCCTCGGGAATTCTTCGCCTCTTTTGCATAAAATCGGTTTTCCTTGCCGCGTGTCATTTCATCATCCGATTGTCAGAAATAATCAGGTGCGCTTTGCATGAAAGCCGTACAAGAAGTGGCTCAGATTGCCGGCGATAAACAAACACGCTCTGAAAGGGAACAGAAGGGAAACAGCAGCCCGGCGCTACTGTCGCTTTAATCGAGGAGGAGACAGAGCTTTAAATAAACTGGAACATCACAAACCTGCTGGGTGAGACAATGCAGCGAGCGTCACCGCTCTCCCACAATCCTCCGTGGATTTTCCGTGTCAGAGACGGCGAGCTGTCAGGATGCGTTGTCTTAGTCAGTGAACGCTCGAGCAGGCTCCACTTTTAAAGTTAACGCTCAGTGTTTGATCACAAACCTTCTCTCATTCAGGTTTTATTTTTAAAGAGGCCTCGGAACTCATTTTAATTGTATTTCATCGGAAGCTGTGCCTCTTGAGTGCCACTGGCATCTGTTTTTGGAGTTTGTCAATGAATGTCAAGGAAGCCATTGTGAGGCTAAGAAATAAAAGAAAAGTCAGAGGCCAGCCCATAGGCCAAACCTTAGGGTTACAAAAATCAACTGTTTACAACATAATATAGTAAGTAAGTAAGAGAGCACAGAAACGGCCTGGTAGGTCAAGGAAGATGCAGTTGATGACAGAGGAATTCTCACCATATTAAAGAAGAAACCCGAAAGAGATCAGAAACACTCTTCAGGAGGCAGGTCTAGATGTGACTATCATCCATAGAAGACTTCAGAAACAGGACTGCAGAGGCTACACTGCAAACCACTAGTTAGCTGCAAAAACAGGATGGCCAGGTAGCAGTTTACTAAGAAGAACCTAAAAGAGCCTACAGAGTTCTGAAAAAGGGTCTTTTGGACAGATACACTTTCATCACAGTTATGGCAAGAGCAAAGTATGGAGCCCAAAAGGAACTGCCAAAAGCTGACGGGACACCTTAAGGCACCTAGCCACCTCCGGACCAAGCAGGAGCTGATGATGGCAGCGGTACAGCCCTGGCAGAGCATCACCAGAGAAGATACTCAGCACCTGGTCATGTCTATGGGTCACAGACTTCAAGCATTCGTTGCATGCAAATTATATGTGACAATTACAAACATGACTATTTTCATTTACATAACATTAACATGTCCCACACATGATGGTGCCCTGAAAAATATGGGGGAATCAAAAAAAATGTTTTTGTCCAAAACATTATGGCTTACTGTACAAGTTTGGTTTTTTTTCAGCCCAGGGTGTAACCCAACCTTGAATTTTCTTCTCAGCGATGCCCTGTGTGCCTTTAAAATAGATTTTAAGCCACTCGAGAAAGAAGCCAAAGTGTTATTGATCCGTTCAGATCAGAAATAAATTCGAAGTCCAGCGAACTCCCCACTTGAGCGCTTAATGTGAGCCGCAGCGACACTCCATAGGCGGGTCTCATGCTTACCGGCTCCGCTGGGTTCTACCCACTCACGTCCTGTCCTGTACAGCGGCGGCGATAATAGTGTTCCGCAGCGTCATGCGGCTCTGTCTGTGGTCTGCCTCGTGGGACAGCACGAAAGTGACTCACTGTCTTGCTGCAGAGACCCTTTTATTCCACGCTGCTAAACTAATCGGATCAGCGCGTGTGAACCGCCATGGCTGCTCTCCAGTGCGTGGTGCTTCCCGGTTTTAGCGCTGAATATCTCCCTCTCATTCTTTCTTTGGGCGCTCGCAATCGCTGCTTGTGCGCACTTGTGTTCGGTGAAAGGGGTGGTTGGAGACGGGATTTAATTAGAAGCGGAGCAATAAATCACGACCACAATTAAAACGCAGCTTGCTTTTTTTTGTTTATGCCATGGGGAAACTCTTAAATACACTACAAGCCGAGGGGAGACGGTTTACTGGTGATTATGGCCAAGAGGCTCCCTCAAAGGAAGTAAATACAATACAGGCCTGCAATGCTTATGCCCGATTTTCCTTCTTAAATACCAACTAATGGAAGCATTGAGAATCATCTCCCCTTACAAGCAATAAAGCCTGACTGACGTCAATAATGTTCGGAAAAACCAATGAGAAACACAGCCCCTCAAAAAGTATATATAAAGTCTACCAGGCCTTGCAGTTTAGCCATCCTAACATCCTAAAATACCCATCCACTAACTGACTGTTAGCACCAAGAAGAACAACAACAGCAAAAACAACAACAACAACAATAATAATAATAATAATGATAATAATAATCCATCCATCCATTATCTGAACCCGCTTATCCTGAACAGGGTCGCAAGGGGCTGGAACCTATCCCAGCATACATTGGGCGAAAGGCAGGAATACACCCTGGACAGGTCGCCAGTCCATGACAGGGCACACACACCATTCACTCACACACTCATACCTATGGGCAATTTAGACTCTCCAATCAGCCTAACCTGCATGTCTTTGGACTGTGGGAGGAAACCGGAGTACCCGGAGAAAACCCACGCAGACACGGGGAGAACATGCAAACTCCACACAAAGAGGCCCTGGCCGACGGGGATTCGAACCCAGGACCTCTTTGCTGTGAGGTGGCAGTGCTACCCACTGCACCATCTGTGCCGCCAATAATAATAATAATAATAATAATAATAATAATAATAATAATAATAATAATAATAATAATAATAATAATAATATCTGTATACATCCATATCAACTGGTTCTGTGCTTTGTCTGAGATAGAGAAGACATGCATATAAAGGATCAAACATGCATATAAATCTAAATAGCATCACAACAATCACAGGCTGGAGACATTCTTAATACAACCAAGTTGAATCTGGCAGAGTTCTCTTGTCAAGTAATTTTCTTGTCAAAGAATGTTTTACAACATTTTACAAAACTCTTGGAAGTCAATTCCTTCAATCTAAACATTTCCCAAGAAAGACAATATGCGCAGTCAAGCGGACACTACAGTAAATACTAAAAGATCCTTTGTAGCCACCACAGTCAGTGGTTGCTCATATGAGATTGAAATAATTCATATTAATGGTCAATAGAAATGACATTTGCTATGATGACTATATTTCACGAGGAATTATAACAGACAGATCTTCCTTCATTACTTGCGACAAATTCAATTTGATGAAATAGGACCCATTCAACTATAACACTAATGCAACACTGTCAACACACCAAATTAGCAGCTCTCAAATAGCCACGGTTTTATTTTGAAATTCAACAATATGATCAATGGTTCGACCTGTGCTCTTTAAGATTCATCCTGATGAGGACCCAACACTGGTCAGAACCATAGGTCAGAACAGTGATCAATGCTGGTGCATTTCAAAATAAATTCTTAAGTGTTTGGGAGTGGCTAATGTGGTGTACAGACTCCATAGCTTTGCATATGCCGTCGTACTCTCCTGTACCTACATCATTGTGTGTGTTTATTATTAGGATTTATGACACACCACTCGAAGTGGAGAACTTATTTCAAGTATCAATTTAAGAAATATGAATTACAGCAACGGTAAACCGGTTGAAATTCCTCAGCCAGCCAATCAACAGCTAATGTGGATTAGTGGGTGGTTAAACCTCTAGACTCAGCGACTGGAAAAGAACAGCTCTTATTAAAAAGGGGAAGTAGTACTTTTCACCATCTAGGAGCTGATGATGGCACAAAATCACTTGGGAAACAGGTTGACAATTTATGTGTGGGTGCTTAATGTGCTATTTCCAAGGAAACGCCAAAAAGAGATGTGAGGTACAATCAGTCCTTGCAATGGTGTGATGCATGCAAACACTGATTGAACATAGAGGAACAGGGTGACTAGGTTACTGCCAAGAATAAAATTCAACAGGTTGTCACAAACACCAAATGCCCATTTCAGTGACAGTACTCCTGTCGAACAGCACTGACCAATCAACTGTTGTTTTAACCAAGCTACAGGAGGTAGAAGCCCACCTGAACTCTATTTGTGTCTCCTTTTAACTGGAGAGTTTTTAGAAAAGGTGCTAAATTGCTCTGTTAAATCCATTAACTCTGTTTTCAGCAGAGCTAATGACTTGACAGTAGTGTACGTACAGTGAGCTCCATAATATTTGGGAAAAACACAAACTTTCTTGGTCTGCCTTTGTCCCAAAGATTGTGGGGCTCACTGTATATGGATGAGACAACAGAGAAAGGTAAAAAATATAAAAATAATCTGAAGTTGATGTAAGAGCAACACTAATACCAGTCCACAAACTCATTCCGCACAGGAAACAGAACCTGATTAAAAAAATCAACATCTCTCTTACTTGCCTGGAGTATCACTAGAGGGTGCTGACCGATGAGCAATGACCAATTTAGACAAAAAAATCACTCAAAGATTTTTACGATTACTACTTTATATCTATCTGCAGATGACAATACAAACACCCAGGGTGCTGTATGCATAATATACTGCTTGACATCATACTGCTTTAAAGATTTAGATAAATTACCCTTGACACTGTAGCTGGTAAGAACTGAAGAAATACTGTCCAAATCTCCAAATTGTCCTCTGCCATTGAAGAAACATTGAAGAAAACTTTATTTAAAATCTATACATTACAAGCAACTATGTCTTGAATGAGAGTGCGCACAGCATTGCTGTTTCTTGCCTCCCATATTTCATTGCAAAGCCATTGCCTATGAGATCTCTAAGATGTTGGCAAAATGCCTCATGGGTATTGTACTTTTCATGGTTGCAACTTCAGTCAATAAATCACGCTATCTAGTTCGGCGACTACCACAAAAAAGTAACAACGTACCTCTTGAAATTAGTGCAGCAATTATTTCCCTTTCAGCCCGCTCTACCCCAGCAGGATGGAAATAACGGTCCATATGCTGTGGACTCCAGGTCACTGCTGGCTACGGAGACAACCCTAAACTGAAATGCCAAGGATACGGGGCTCAGCCTTCACTTGCTGCGATACTGCCATGTGGGAGCTCATTAATTGCCTTTAAGAAATAACAAGCCAGGTTTTTCATTGTCTCCTTAGCCTGGGCGACGGAAGGCTTACATACGGGGCAGCCTGTTGCCTATTGGTTAAGGCACATGACTGGGACCCGCAAGGTCGGTGGCTCGATACCTGGAGTTGCCACAATAAGATCCGTGCAGCCGTTGGGCCCTTGAGCAAGGCCCTTAACCCTGCATTGCTCCAGGGGGGGACTGTTCCCTGCTTAGTCTAACCAACTGTAATAAAAGCATCAGCTAAATAACATATAATGTTAGCTAAACCTGGTTGCAATGATGAATCACAAGGTAAAACAATTTGGAATCACTGAGAGCATCTTTGCATTTTAAGGTTAACAATCTGCACTGCAGGTCCGGGTGACAGACGAGCAGAATGAAAGCAAACTTACTCATCCCTGTTGGGTAAACTGATAAATCCCTTAAAATTGGCAAGAATAATGAAATGGAACAAACTCCTTTATTTCTCAGTGGAAGCATGTTATAAATGTAATCACACCACTGCCATTGATTTATGTGACCCAGGTATTGTGACCTTTTTCTTTTGTTTGTAAGACTCAGGAATTGTATGTTGAGGCAGGAGGTGTGCAGACCCAATAGCGGATCATGACTCAGTTGTGCTCTTTCAGAGTGCATTACAAGGGCACATTCAGACAGGCAACAAATTAAAGTACAAACCAACATAGTGTCTTAGTAAGGTGCTGGGCCACCACAAGCCACCAGAACTGCTTCAATGTGCCTTGGCATGGGTTCTGCAAGTCTCTGGCACTCCACTGGTGGGACAGAACACCATTCTTCCAAAAAGATATTCCCTCACTTGGGGTTTAAATGTTGGTCCAAAATCTCCCATAGGGTAAATCCATGTCAACTCAACACATGATTGGACTGCATCGTCACAGATTTTAATCACTAATAATGACATTTCATATTGGGGTGAACATGCACGTGTATATGCAAGATGGTGAAGGCCTATACAGTGATATAAGGATAATTTCTCTATGACATAGCGTCATGGAGATAGGGCAAGTCAAAGTGATGATGATGAAGTGACACAAATTACTGCAAAAAATCTCCCAGATTAATAATCATGTATGGAAGCATCTGAATTTGTGATATAATAATATGTTATGTTTATGTAGAATAAAATGTTCTGTATAATAATAATAATAATAATAATAATAATAATAATAATAATAATAATAATAATAATAATAATAATAAATACACTAGTTTACCAATCACACTTAATACTGCAGAAATTACTTCTGTGTCTGGGGGCTGCGACTCCAATTCCTGGAGAGCAGCAGGATCTGCTGGTTTTCATCACTTGATTGATTCATTAAAGCAGTTGATTACAGTTAACTCATCTGGCCCGTTTTCTTTGGTCTGAATTTATCGCTGATTTTCGGGGGAACAGAAACCAACAGACCGTGTGGCGGTCCAAGGCAAGGGCAGTCTGGCTGGCGGGCAGCACTGTCACTGGTAGAAGCTACTGTTTATTTAATCGGCAATCGGCAGAACGAACGACTCAAACCCAAATGAATAATTGAAGTCACCAATTCATTATTTAGAAATAATGAACAGAGCAGAAATGGCAGGAGCGAGACGAATGACGAAGGCAAATGGCATTTAAACAGAGCGCTCGTCCTTTTGTTAGACCGGCTCAAGAGGAATAGAAAACGGGACGGTTTGTGCTAAATTAATCTGGGCGATCCATCACAACGCGGGAGCCATTATTGCTGTGGACACACCATGAAAGCAGGCTCTTAATCCCAGTTTCCGTTCTCCATTAAAGGCACAGATCTCAGCGGTGGAAGTTTCTCTGGGGAACTGCACTATCACAGAGAAAAGGCAGGAACGGGTTTCAGACAGGCGTCTGGCATTGAAAAGATCAGTCTAGGCCTACAGTTCAGTTTGGGACAGCTCCCATTTCAGTGTACAGCTGTACAAGGCGTAGAGACTCAAAAAACGACTGTCCGACTCTAAGCTATTTCAGATTTAAAATGATGATCGGTTGTCGCTACACTTGTCTAATTACTACACAAATAATACATACGAGAAAATGCACGTTATGTACAGAAAGCCAACAAAAAACGTGAAGAATTCAAATATTTTGTTAGCATTGATAGCGACAGTCAAATCGCCGAAATGACGCCCAGGATTCGAATGTCCTGGGAATGCAGACCACATGCTGTCCCAGTGAAATCCACAAGGGGGCGACAGCTGACAATATTGCGAAGCCCGTGTAAAGCCAGCCGAAGGTGTGTCCTTGCGAATCCTCTATCGTGCAGGTGAAGCGAATAATGTCATGAAAGGAATGTACAAAAAGGTACAATGGGAGTGAATTAGTCAGACTCAGAGATGAACAGCGCCTATTATCTCTGTCTGAAGTCAGTGATGCGGGAAGAGCCGTATTTAACTTTTCAAATAAATCCAGTCTCGGTATGACAGACTGATTAAGAGCCCTGCTCGTTTTCAGATTGAATAACGGCAAAGAGGGTGAAACTTGCAGAACCCGAAGAGTAGGACAGGTGCATTGAATCACTTCATAATTGTAAAAGTTGCTCTTTGATGACACTCTGTCTGCAAGCACCACTCCCAGTTCCACTCCACTCACATCACAGATGTGCTTGCCAACGCGAGCAAAGAAACTTTCTAGCCTGGCCTTTCCTCTAGGTGCTAGGACACCCTGCCATGTCAGCCCTCTAGGTGTTAACCATGCAGAGAAAATATTTCCTCTGCCACTGTTTCTTTTCTTTATAAACAGAGATAAAGAACAAATCACAACACATTCCATGTGGAACGTAGGATTCCTCCAGTGAAGGGGCTAGGTAGACAAGGAGAAAAAAATGAGAAAAAGAAGGGAGAGAGAGAGAGAGTTGCCATCCAGCTGGAGCATAGCCACCGAACATGTATACAATGTATTATCTGTTCAAATTGCAAATATTATAATTACAGTAAATAATTATGTACTATCAATAGCTTTTTTCCCCTCCTATTCAAAACCACTTGCATATTTTATGTCTGTATTCCATGCCAAAAAAGCATATTCAATTGAATTGAATAGATGAGAGAGAAAAGAAAGAGAGGGAGAGAGAGAGAGAGAGAGAAACAGAGAGAGAGAGAGAGAGAGAGAGAGAGAGGGAGAGGGAGGTAAATTGAATGTGACTGCTGCCCAGAAGCAGGTCCAGCTGCAGACGGGCCCACCTTTCCCACAACAGCGCTGAGGTGAGCCTCAGCCCCTGTTCCAGACCAGAGAGGGCAGATGTTTCCAGTAACCCCAGACTCACCCCCGGGCCCTGCAATGTGAACTGCAGTTACGGTCAGTGACGGTCTTAAATACCGCCACCCTCTATGAGACAAAACAAAACAAACATTTGGTGATGAGCATCATTTTGGCATCTTGTTCGGACAACACCGATCCATTTTAATGTTCAGTTATGACTCCTACTGCCGTATGAGAAGACCGATAGCTCAACGCAGATTGACAGCAGCCCCCGAATGCCCCGACAGAACATTGATTTTCTTCAGCAACTTTTGGTGAACCCTTAGAATTAATTACAGAGACACCAAGTAATTACGGCCAAGGTTCATCTGAATAATCAAATTAAATGTCATATAAATACTTCACAATAATAAAAAAAAATACCAGGTATGTTTTACAGGCCAGAGACTGCTAATATAATTTAATGAGCATTTTTTAAATGTGACATTACATTCGGTTTGGACATTCTTACAAAGACAATCCCGTATGTCCAAAGATAGCCAAAGGCCAACGCATGCCCGTGCATTTACATAAAGCTGCAAGGGGCATTGTGATGCTAATTGGCCCTTGTGTGCTCGTGTCAGACAACGGAATGGCAATCTATTGAAGCGTGCGCTATGAAGACAAGTCACCCATCACACTAATGCATCCCCTGATTTCACACAGAGGTCGTTTCGGCAAGGCAAGAAGCGACATTTAATGTTGCACTAAATTTGTTGTGGTCCGTGGTCCGTCCCCCAGCAAAGGCACTGAGGCTCACAAAAATGAGATGCTTTACAGTTTACAGTGATAAGCACGCGCTCCACCTCCTGTTCCGACTCACATAAGACACCTTTAATACATAAAGTAAACAGGCCCTGCCTTGGGGCTTATAAACATTTCATACTTTCCTTGACTTTTCCATTTTGTTCTGTTCATTTTTTCCTGGGCTGGTATTAAAGAAAAAACTTCCTGAAAACATCTGACAGATCTGCTTTTGAAAAATCAGAAAAAATCTTTTGGTGTCAGCCACCCTGGACTCCAGCCAAGAGCCGTTTCAATACAGAACTAAAGGTGAAAGTTATCTAGAGAACCCTGTCCGTTCATTCACCGAAATATCCAACTCTCAAAACAAAAACTCGGATAACTCCAAGGGTGACCTTCTCTCCATATATGACGACCACAAGAAGTTACAGTGGGCCAGATGCACTAAGCCTTTTTGCAATGATTTTCAGGTGCACATATGACGCCATGGTATGATATCAAACTGGCGCACGGGGCTGGAACCGCAGTCTGCGCGTGATCTAGGTGAGTCACTGCGAGATGCGCGTCTCTCCTTAAAGCATATGCATTTAAGGTTGGATTGCGCGAATAAAGGGCAGAGATGTTGTAAGTGTGGCTGTTTATGTATTGTGTTGACTTTACTAAAGTTCACGCGATTAACGGGGGTCGATTTGTGTGTGAAATGTATCCGCCTCTAAAGAGCGGGCGTAAACTGAGGCGCGAGACAGAAACACAGGTGTAGGCCCTGTGGATGCACTGAAACTTATGTATTTATAGTAAATATTAATTGATGTTTGCAGCCAAGCAATAATTAAGATGGGGTGTTTATCACAGAACATTTTCTCATGTGAAGCAGTGGGAAGTGACTGACATAACATGCTGAACCGCAGTGACAGTAACAAGTCTCTGAAGTTTTAAAAACCAGTGCTGCTGCTAGTAAAAAGTGGCTTAGGCTAAATTCATTGAGAAGGAGGAGGGATAGACAGTGTTGTGGTTTGAGGGTGTTTGTTGGTGCAATTCCTCTCTTGACCAGTAGAAGTCCGAAATTGCTTATTGTACCTTTAACAGGTGTTTTAACTGCACCGTTTAAGACCTGCCTCAATCGCAAAAAGCAATTAGTAGGCAGTCCCATTCACTGATTGCATAATGAGCTGTAGCCTTTGTAAAAATAAGACGTTAATTTCAGGCAGACCGCACCAATATACCCTTTTGCGCTGTGAATTTAATTTATGTAAATCTGGCTCAATATATAGTGGTAATAGGTGGTAGATCCACTGCAATGTACAGATAGCCTACAGTATTTGCATCATAAAGATTGTGCCCGTGATTCCACATGAACGTAAAATGATGCCCCCCCGCCTTCAAAAACAAAACAGATAAACCATTTCAACACAGTTCACCTCATGCTCTAAGACACTTTAATGTCTTTTTGCCTTTTGCGATGCAGCGTGTGCAGCCTGGCACTAGAACACATGATGCGCACGTGGCAGGTGTAGCAGTCCCAGGGCGCTCCCTGTCAGGGGCTGCAGGTGAGTGAGAATGCAAAGCTCCACAGTTCAGACAAGGTCACACTCAGTTCTGGCTCCCGCTTGCCCTCTGCAAAAATGATGAGTGTGTGTGATAAGGCAGAAAGGCACCACGGCAAATCAATGTGACATAGTGGAAAATACAGGATTCTGTCATTGTGAGAAGAGGGCAAAATGTGTTTTTTTAAGTGTTATTTACAATATTTCTCCTTTATTTTACTTGGGGGGTCCCATTCAGATATCCATTTTCAGGGGGCCCCAGGCCTAGAGGAGAAACAAACAGTCAGTTTGCTACATAAAACAAAGCAACATCAATAAAACTGCAAATTCACTACACGTTTCAGTTAAAACAATTATAAACATCTATTTTTTCATTACACCACATTGTTGTAAGACGGTGACAAATCCTATTAAATACAACTAGCGAATAGTCTATATGTTCGTACTGCCTGAAACCAACTTCAAAAAGTCAGCTTGACTTTTGCTTGCCCTGTTTCTTGCCCTGTCTTGGAAGTAGGTTCAATTGTGCTCTTCAGTGGATGGGAAATGGAGACAGAATTTCATGTGCATGGTCTAAATTCCGTTTCAACACATTACAGATGCACAGACCATGTCACACGAAAGCTTTTACAATGACCCACCATCCCACCATCAGATACATAGGTTTCAGCCTGTATCTCTGCTTGCCTGAGTGACATCCAGAGCTGGATGGACAACCACTATCTAAAGCTCAACCCAGGTAAGACTGAAATTATATTCATCCCTGCCATTACCTCTCCCCATCTGGATCTCTCCATTTCCCTTGGGGATACCACACTTACACCATCACCCAGTGCAAGGAACCTCAGCATGGTGATGGACAGCAGACTGTCCCTCTCCGAGAACATTGCGGCGGTGACCCAGTCATGCAGGTTCTTCCTATACAACATATGGAGAATCCGCCCCTTTCTCACCCCCTACTCGACCCAGCTCCTGGTCCAAGCAATGGTTCTGTCCCGCCTGGACTACAGCAATTCCCTCTTGGCTGGCCTTCCAGCGTCCGCCATCAGACCCCTCCAACTTATCCAGAATGTAGCAGCTCGTCTGGTCTTCAACCTTCCCAAATACTCACGTCACGCCCCTGCTGACTTCCCTCCACTGACTGCATGTCATGGCTCGCATCAAATTCAAAACATTGGTGCTAGCCTTCCAAGCAGTTAAGGGGTCTTCCCCAGCTTACCTACAAAAAATCATCAGACCCTACACCCCTGCCAGACCTCTTCGTTCAGCCTCCACAGGCCGCTTGGCACCTCCCCCTCTCCAAACTTCCACCTCACGCTCATGACTACTGTCTGTTCTGGCTCCACAATGGTGGAACAAACTCCCCGTTGAGGTCAGAACTGTAGAATCTGTCCCCACCTTCAAGCGCAAACTGAAGACGCACCTCTTCAAGCTGCACCTCTCCCCGTCCCTCCCCACCTCCCTGTAAACCTTAATTGCTGTCTTTCTGTGATTTACTTTTTTGTGTATCAGTATTTTTAGTTTGGCTAGGTAAGCAGTGTTTGGCTAGTTAAGGGGTTTGGTCATACTTTAGCGTTTTGTTTGTTTGTTTTTCTAGGGTCTTTCAGCGCACTTATCCCTGGTTATGGGTATGCACTTTCTTGTACGTCGCTCTGGATAAGAGCGTCTGCCAAATGCCATTAATGTAATGTAATGTAATGTAATGTAATGTAATGACCCATCATGTGGGTGCCCTTTATATTTCGCTAAGAATAGGTGTGTGTATATGGTATGCCATTTGTGGCTGTTCTAATACAGTTGAAGCACTTAGCTGTCAGGGTTACTATTGTAACAATGAGTAGCCAATTACAGTATGACTGTATTCTGGAAAGCCAAGGCAGTGCAGTTCAGAGCAGGTTTAACCTTCAATTTACTGTACAATACATATACAAAATCATATTCCTGGTGGAACGACATAATGTGTAACTACGCTGTACTTTTACTTGACTGATTACATTGAGAATAAATGGTTGCAGAACACACAGCTGTCTGGGAAAGCTGAACTGAATACACATGCATGCACAGACGCGCACAGACGCGCACACACAAGTGCACACATAGAGACATACGCACACACAAGCACACACACAGGCAACATACATACACACAGACACAGACAAGTGCACACACAGACAGACACACACACACACACACAGACACACAGACAGACAGACAGACAGACACACACACACACACACACACACACAAGCACATGCACACACAGGGGGATTCGGTGAGGGTCGAAGGAGAAAGGCACAGCGCAGGATGCGTGTGTGCCCGATTACCAAAGGGGAGCCTGACAGAAAAAACTTTTCTACTGTATTATTTTCAATCTGCCCCAAAATGTTCTTTCCACTTGACAAGGCAAAGCGTCCTCTTTTGTAAGTGCCAGGGAGGTGACGGTAATGTGCTTTGGAGCTAAGCAGGCACTGACCTGTTAGAAGGGCTAGAAAAGCCAGGCAGCATGCGTGCCGACCAGACCTGCACAGAGCACGGGGGCCCATTACAGAGCAGACAGTGAGGCATCGGGGTCGAGCGCACGCTGGGGTTCGGTTCTGCTCAAACTGTCCCTGTTGGCTTTGCAGCAGAGCAGTGCGTGGAGAGGGCCCAGAACTCATATATTACACATGGCTACAGAACTCACACATTACTCACTGAGACTACATAACTCATACATTACACACGGCTACAGAACTCATACATTACACATGACTACGGAACTCATACATTACACACGATTACAGAACTCATACATTACACACTCAGACTACAGAACTCATACATTACATACTCAGACTACAGAACCCATACATTACTCACTGAGACTACAGAACTCACACATTATTCACTCAGACTACAGAATTCATACATTACACATGGCTACAGAACTCATACAATACTCACTCAGACTACAAAATTCATACATTACACTCAGACTACAAAATTCATACATTACACATGGCTACATACCTCATACACTACACACTCAGGCTACAGAACTCACACATTACTCACTCAGGCTACAGAACTCATACATGACTCACTCAGACATACACAACTTATTCAGACTTTACTCAAATATAACTTGAATAAAGCTTGAGCAAAGGTGGGCATGGATGTGAGAGGATCACTGATGATGAGTAAAGGTATGTCTGAGCAGGAGTGTATGTGGGCATGTGAGAGTGTGTGTGTATGTGGACATGTGAGAGTGTGTGTGTGTGTGAACATGTGAGAGTGTGTGTGTGTACGTGGGCGTATGAGAGTGTGTGTGTGTATGTTGGCATGTGAGAGTGTGTGTGCAGGTGGACATGTGAGAGTGTGTGTGTGTATGTTGGCATGTGAGAGTGTGTGTGTGTATGTGGGCGTGTGAGAGTGTGTGTGCATGTGTGTATATGTGTGTGTGTATCTGGGCGTGTGAGAGTGTGTGTGTGTATGTTGGCATGTGAGAGTGTGTGTATGTGGGTGTGTGAGACTGTGTGTGTATGTGGGCGTGTGAGAGTGTGTGTGTATGTGGGTGTGTGAGGCTGTGTGTGTATGTGGGCGTGTGAGAGTGTGTGTGCATGTGTGTATATGTGTGTGTGTGCGTGCATGTATATGTGTGTGTGAGAGCGAGTGACTAACAGAGAGCCTGGAGTCTAAAAGCAGAATGAAAGAGGATGAAAGCCCTCTCGGCTGCTGGAACGTTCCCCTGCAGGTGAGGGAGTCTGCTGGTCCGGGGTAGGAGGACGTGGGCTGTGGTGGAGATGGGGGTCAGCATGCGGGCCTCGAGCCAGCCCGACACCCCCAGGCACGCGCCTCCCAATCCCCCCCTCACCCCCTGCAGGAGTCGCGGGCTGGGCTCCGGAGAGGGGCCCTGCAGCAGGGCTCATCAGTGATGCTGCGCTGCACCAGCCCTGCTTCTGCCAGCTGTCAGGCTGCCCACACCCCAGGCACGGCACCTTGTCTGTGGGAGGAGCTGGAGTCAGAGCCGGAGTTAGCCATGCACTGCGGGGCAGCCCGGCCAGGCTGAGGGCCCTGGAAAGTGATGGATGCTGGGATGTGACAGCTCTCTCTGTGCCCAGGAAATGTGCGCTTTGTTTTTCTGGAGAGCTGGAGCAACTGCCGGGGAAGTGCGGCCGCCTCCCAGAGCCCCTCCTCCCCCGGTCCCCGAATGGCTGCCCGCTGACAGCCAGCGTTTGTCTTCCGCGAGAGGGTAATGTTTTAGGGCTGTCGCTTTTTTACACTCCTCTCCAAAGTCTCATCTGCACATCCTGCCGTCCCCGTCACCCCGGGCAACAGCAGGGACACACAGCACAAGCAACCTGCCCCTCCCCCCCCCCTCTTAAAAAAAAGGTGTGAATTGAATGGGAACAGCATGCTCGCGCTCGCTCTCTCTTAAATAAACAGCAGATGGCGGTCCGAGAAGACGGGGAAGGCACGTGGATAAATATCTCATAAGGGCCCGGAATAATTCAGGAGCCCCAAACACTGTTTAATATTCCGTGCCGTCTCTGGCGGCTCCTCTGGGCAGAGCTTTCCGGTCGGAGCGCCGTCCCGATGTTCCTGCGGAACGCGCCGCCGTTCTCGGGGGGGCGCGTGTCGGCCCCGTTTTCTCCCAGCATGCACTGTGTGTTTTGGGCCTGGTCCCCCGGCGACACCCGGCCCCGCAGGCAGAGCGCAGCAGCGATTCTGAGCGGCCCCAGTGTTTCGTCTCCATTCCTCTCCTCCCCCCCTTCGTTCCCTAATCTCACTTTCCAGGTCTGTGCTTTCGTTTGTCCAACGCCACGTTCCGTGAAGCCGTACAGGGAGCGGAGGGAGGAGTGCAAGCTCTTCCGCGCGACGGGAACAACAAGAGCTCTTTCTCCTTCCGGCCTTTTATTCTTTTTTTTAAAACATTTTTCTCCACCCGCCCACCTGAAGACCTTCTGGTCAGACAAGCTGAAAAAATTCACGTGTCTTCCTACCATTGACTTCTCTTTCCCTCAGTGAGGTACAGAGTCCATTCAGGCTCTTATTTTCCTATGTCGTTCTGTGCTAATACCTGTAATTATGTCTTAGGCTTTGAGTGAAAGAACAGACTGAGTGTCCTTACATATGACAAGCATTCAAACCCCACGAAGGCTTCTGGGTGCAGTGCAATTTAAAAGTATTAGCAGCTAAACCTTCCATTTAAAGAGGACTGCATTCATCCCATGTCCTCCTATAAACCAATAGATAAACCAATCGCAGAAATTTCCCTTTTGGTATCTGACGGATCCCTTCTGACTGCATTTCTTATGTAAGTGGGTGAACTATAGGGTGTGTGAATACTACTTTTTCCCAGTGGGACAGACACACTGTGCTCTGAGCACTGTTCGTATTGGTAGAACCAGCTGGCGTTATAGAAATGGAATGCTGTATTCTCCAGTAAAAACCATGGGGAAACCACAGAAGTGCACTTTGTTAGGGCTAACGAAGCTTACAGGTTGGGCCACTGTGTAATTTGATATAGACACTTTTTGTGAGGCCTTGTCTTCATACAGCTCCCACAATGCACTGCTTAATCGATGCACCAAACCCACAAAGGGACTTTGTCTGAAAACATGTGTTATGGTGCTTCATCCCTGTCTGCTGCCTATACTCAGACTATACTGCTGTTCACAAGCCTCCATATGTTGCCCAGCTAGGGTGCATATGGGCCCGAGTCAACACAGAAGTCTTGTGTGACATCGCAGCCGGGCTCCAGGGAGATTGGGCTCAGGGATTTGGGCAGAATTGGAACAGCAGATGTGGCCCAATGGCAGTTCTCCCTCCTTCCTCCGAGTGCTTCCCTCTCTCCTTGCGAGCCCTGACTACCAACAGGAGGGAGGAACTCTTCACCTGTAAAAAGCCAATGGGTGCCAAGCATATTTGGCATATCAGGTGCAACTGTGTAATGATAAATTGTAGGCCTATATATATACACTTTATTGATGTAGCACCTCTCATGCATTACAGCTCAAAGTGGTGCTATACATTCAATGAGGCAATGGTGCAAAAGAGAAGGGCTGCAAAAACTGTCTGAAAACAATCAAACAAAGTTATTATCAAATTAAGTGCTTCTTTTGTAGAACAGAAATGTTATATCAATGCACACAAATGTGGACATAACATGCTTTATGTTGCGGACACAACACCAGGCTAAAATGCTTTTCTGCAATAAAATTAAGCAAAATAACAAAATCACAAGGGGGACAAACTCAAAAAACAAAAACTGACAGCAATAAATAAATACAGTACAGAATAAAAATAGTAAACAATAAATACAATATATAATAAAAACAGTAAACAATAAATATAATACTAATAAAAACAGTAAACCATAAATACAGTACATAATAAAAAGCACCCGATGGAGTTGGAAGCTGCCCTCCAAGGTTCTGGAAATGTCTCCTTGGTGGGAGCGAGTCATCGCTACATCAGTGGTGCACAGCACGGAGCAATTCATCATCATTTATCGCGTGAACTCCCGTCACATTAACACGCTATTTATAACCGCTGGAATTAAAGTAGAAACTTCACATTGCTGCATCGATTCCCCATGGGCCTCCCACCTAAAGAACCTTGCCCTGAATTGCATGCAGTTAGTTGCCCCTACGACAAGAATTGTAATCTTTGTTGGTTAGACCCGCAAGCTTGCATTCTAACCCCAAGTTCAGAACGTGGCGGTTTAATGCACAACGTGTTGCACCCCCGTTAGACACATTTTCCAGAACATTTTATGAAAGAAAGTGGCATGACTACACAATACATCATTGAAATGATGAGTTAAATACACATCTCAGCCGATATTCTATCATCTTTCTATCAAAGTACCTTGAAATAGACAAAGCACTTTGTATTGAAAGCTGACCAACACCAACACTAAAGCATATACGAATGTAAGCCACAGCAAAAGATAAGTAATACGATAGTAAAATTCACATTCAGGCTCTTTTTCCTAGGCCATAGAATGGACAGTCTCCGAAAATCACAGAGATAACAGAATAGAGAGGACTGTTCAAGTTGTGAAGACAGTATGATCATTATACAGAAGATGATCCACAAACGCATTCTATGTGTTAGGGAACCGATCGGAACCACACACAGACACCAAGATATGATAAATAACAGGCTTTAATCAGAATAACCAGACACCGGTCAATGGCCAGCAATCAGAGCAATACAGGACAGGCAGAATCGTAGTTAAGACCAGGCAGGAGTCAAAGTTGAAGCAACCAGAGCAATGCGGAGAAGGCAGGGGCACGTCTCAGAACAGCTAGAGGTCGGAACTGGGAGATCAGCCACCAGGGCTGGAGAACAGCAAGATGAAGGGCTGGAGCAGGGCTGGACGGAGACAGGGAAGGCAGGCAGGAGAAGAGGAGCAGGATGGGACAACACTGGACTGGAGACAGGAACGGGTATGGAGGAGGCAGGAAATTAATGGACACAAGCACGAATACAGGGCACAAGACAATCTGGCACAGAACAGAGAAACAGGTGAGCTTAAATGTAACACTAAAGACGAGACAACGAGGAACAGGTGAAATGATTGCAACAAAGGAAACGCATATATGGTGCAGGGGGGCTTGGACAGGTAATCAGGGAAAAGGGAAAACCTGAAACGGAATACAAACACAGAAAACACATAGAAACTGAGAAACCAGGAAGTGAACTATAACACAGAGGCACGGGACGTGACACAATGATAATTTATTTAAAGACAGCAGGGTTCATGTTAAAATATGCGAAAATGAAAGAACGTATGATATGCATACATAAAGAGCTCACTGCCGACAAGTGATGCATACATTATTTCCAACAGTAAGCAATGTTTCGTTTTAATTTAATTCCGCAATGGTTATAAATAGCGCAGTTCAAACGAGGCAATCTGACCTGGCAACATTTTAATAAAGGGCTTTTATGCTTCAGGCGCTTGAATGAAGATCTTGTTCCACCGAGTGATTTGTTACTGACAATTACGATGACAGACCGTATCATTAATCAACTCGCCTACAAGAATGTGAAACTGTTTTCATTCCAATGGTGTTAATTCAAGAAATCAACAATCATTCTATTGCCGTTTCGACAAACCAATGTTGACTGATACGCAGTTAATGTTCAAAGAAAACAATTCAATTAGGCTAATGTCACAATGTGTTTACATTTCCTCCCATCATGTGACCCTTGACGCTAAGTACAAGTCAAATTGAATTGTAACTACTGTTTTAAGGCTCTCTAATCCACTTGGCATATGTGCCCAGTCTGAGAACAGTAAAATTGGCAACTGTGAAAAACTATGTGCCACACTATGGGGGAGAATGTTGACAGGCATTAATACCTGCAGTCAAAGCAAAATAAAACACCACAAGCATGAATTTCTGGATTATCCTAAATGCCAAGGATAGGGTATTGTGTACACACATAAAATCTTCAGTCTGTTCCCACACAAACTTTCTGGGTTCTCATTCTGCAGCTGTGCCATTTCTATTGGATTACAGCTTCATCCCAAGCCTGTCTGATCTCCTGAGGATTCACCAGCACTGCCAAGGTTATGCATTCACCAGCACTGCCAAGGCTATGCATTCACCAGCACTGCCAAGGTTATGCATTCACCAGCACTTCTGAATCTGTCCAGAACCGTTGAATTTAAACACTTTTCAGCACCATAGAATTTAAACACTTTTCAGCACATCTGAATCTGACCAGCACTGCTGAATTTAAACACTGACCAGCACCGCTGAATGTAAACACTGACCAGAACCTATTGAATTTTAACAGTGACCAGCACTACTGAATTTAAACACAGACCAGCAGTGTGGAAATGAAGTAATACCCAAGCCTGAACTTGTGGAATATGAAGACTGAAGGCCTGTCAGAGGCCTCAGTAGTGGTGTTCAGGGCATCATCGAAGAGCAGCAACCTCTTCCTGCTGAGGTTACAAGAGCTCTGAAGTGACACACAGTACCAGAAATCCCATTGCCTTTCATATGACACAGCTGAGCGGGTTCAGGCTATGCTGGAAGACCAGGCAGGAGAGCGGGCCAAAGGGATAATCCAGGCAGGGCCCTATCTCGGCTTAATGCGGAGGACTGGCAGGGGACCTTCCTCAAAAAGCATGAACAAGACTGTTGAGTGAGACTGCAAATAATTGTGGCACATGTAGTCATTCTATGTGTTCTTCAACTGTTATAAAAATGGGTGCTTGCTTTTTCCATTTCCTAAAGTGGTTCAAGAATTCAGAAGCACTTGTGACATGCTATGCCTTCACAAAAGAGTCTCATAATCCTTGCTATAACCTTTTGTGAGTCACGCACATGAGTTTTTCCCAGTAAACTGCTGAGAGCACATTGAAATTGTTCTGTGCAGATATAATATTGCAGTATAATATTGTGCTGCAAAACAGAATAATCAAGGTCACCCAATTAATCTTTACAAATAATGCACGTATTCTGTGACTATATTGTACAAACCCAGCATACAGTGCCTAGCAATTTTAAATCATGTAAAGGAAGCAAATAAAAACTTGAATAAAAACTTGAATTTTAGTTTTTGCTTAATTCTAGCCAACTAACCAGCTGGCTTCTAATTCTAGCAAGCTGAACAGCAAGCAAACATTTTTATTTACATGCTCAATTTTGTATCTCTTGCTAATTTCAGCACAAAACAAAAGTATATTTAAAAAGGAGGAAAGAATGCCGTAAGATTTAAAATCTGTACCTGCAATGCAGTTTGCAATAGCTTACACATGTGTATTGCCAAGGTACTTTTAATTCAGCATCACAGAGAGGAACTTTAACTGCGTAGTTGAGTTGTTAATTCTCTAAATGCAGTTCGTAATGTCAGCTTGAATAAAAGTAAAACACCTGGATCTTCCCCAGAGGAATACCCATTGAGAACCCAATCATTTTAGTTAGTAGACTTAATGCCGAGTCCTCTGTCTATCTTCTGCAAGTATATACAAGTGCTGGGCAGTGTATAAACTTCTAACATCATCTTTTCACAAGCAAATCTACAGCTAGCATTCAAAATATATAGCACACACTATTATTTAAATGGTATGCATACGTGCATGCACACTCACATGCATACATGTCAAGATACACGCATGAACGCAGACACACATACGAATGCATACTGACATGCATGCACATGCACATACAGTGCACGCATGCATGCTTTGACACACATGCTTGCATACATGCATACACACATGCACAAGCACAAGCATACACAGGATGTTATGGGAGTTGTGGGAAAGACAATATTTCTGGATGTATGGAGAAATCTAGACCTGGAAAAAAGATCTGAAATCCAACTTTCAATAAATTTTCTTTGCCAAGACACTTTTTCTCCCTATTGTGATCTCAAAAGCTTTAGAAATAGATTTATTTAAAACTGCTTGCCTTTTCAGCTGCAGTTCTAAATATTATTCCTCAGTCAGTGAGAAATAAAGGATCAGCCGGCATAATAAAGACTCTACCTTCCAGAGACTACGTGCTTGTCAAGGAAGGAAAAACTATGCTGCACGATCAGCACGTAAAAATTCAAATTCAGCCGGAGTTCGCCAGACAGCGTGCAATTGCTCTGAACGCCCTGAAGAAGTAAATACAAAACAAAAAGGCACAAAGGCACACATTAACGTGAGATGCTTAACTCTCAGTGGAAAGATATTGACTCCACCAGTCAAAATAATGGGGTTGGTGCTGGCTCACCAGTAGTCCACTGTGCCTGGATGGACCCGTCAATCAGGGAGCGGGCCCCGACCACGCCAGTGCTGACCGTGGCCGCTGCCCCGCAGGGCATAATGTAACTGGGCACAGTGGTGCCCCGGGAAGGAAGATTTGGGTCAGCAGGGCTTCCCCGGGTCCCCCTAAATAAGAATGGCAGCTGTGTAAACAGAGCCTTTTACCCACCGCAGGTCAAACTGCGGCTGCTGGCTCCTCAGGCTGTGCTCTCTTTAACTGACAAAGGACCTTGCACTGATAGGCTTGATCGCCTATTCCAAACGTGGGAAAAACGAAATAGGCTAAAGCATTGACGTCCCAGAAAGATGATATTGGACGGACGTACATTAATACATACGGCATATTTCCAAGGCCTTTCCCCCCAATTTTTCATCTTTCTTGAATAAAACAGAAAACGTCTGCTTGTGAGGACTGAGATAAGGGGCCACGCCCCCTCAGCTGTGTGCTGCAGTGTGATGGTTATTACAGACATCATAGCCAAGCAGCCAAAACTGGGCTTCTTCTTTGATGCTCATTTCCTGGTCATGCTGAGAGATGGTGCTCACTAGCGCCACTGCGGTCGGCTCCAGTATAGGTCAATCAGACCCGTTTTCAATGTAAAGTACAACTGTGGTCAAAATACAAAGTCAATATTTTTTTCCCCACAAGAAAATGTTGTCGCAATCAGTGTTTTTTCGTCATCTAATGCATTCCCATGTGTTGAGACGGGTTACGTCTCTCTCTCTCATGTGCTTAGTGGAGGAGCCACATCAGCTTCCCTACTGCGCATTCTCTGGCTCCAGATTTTACAACATGGCGGTGCCAGTAAACTTGACTTCTTGGGCTTCAGAAATGCCTTTCATAAGCCCATGGACAGTCAGTGGGTGACGTACCAGGCACTTGGTCAATTTTGTTCTACAGTATATGGTCATAGCTCCCCCCCCTGGTGGGCAGGGCCTGCTCTAGGAACAGGTAGCGGGGTTGATGGGTAAAAAAAGCATGCAGAGAAGCTAATGGTGTGCAGACATTCCCTCATGCACAGTGTGTGGAGACAATGACCAAGAGACAGAGAATGTCAGCACTTAAGACTCCCCCTCTTGGCTTGAAGGCCAGTCGACAGAAAAGGGATAGAAAAAGGGTTGCCAGATGTGCACTCAACCAGGCAGAAACTTGCATGAATGACAGACCCTTCTTTTTTCCCCCACTTGTTCAGCCAAAATTTAAGTTGGCCAAAACGACAGTAAATACAGATCTCAGTAAAGCGTGGTAATGTTCTCCAGCTTTTAATTTGACAGTACCAGAGGCAGAGACACACTAACTCCAGGTCAGGCTTTTTCTTCTTCTTCACTTTCCTTTTCTTTTCACAAGTTTCACTTTTCTCTGGGACATTCAAATTCTCTGCCGCAGAACATTACCATGCGCCTTTTCCGTGACCCCTATTTTTGGCACTCACCACCCAAGATAAAATAGAATATTTGTTATACTGCATTAGACTTGTCAATAAAGCACGGACCGTTATCCTATATGGGCCAGTGCGAGCCGGGGCTATGCGGGGTTCCGTGAGACTCTGTGATCCATAATAGAAAAAGAAATAGTTTTCTGATCGAATGCAGCCCCGGTGATGGATTCCAAAAAACTCGGGCTGAAAGCTGGAGAGAAATTACCGCAGCACTATTAGGACCATCGCGTATCCGACTGCCAGAAGAAAAATGGTCCATTCTCGAAGATGACAGCAACCATTGAATCACATCCCTTGTGAAGAAGATTTGGTTTTAAATTAATGAACAATAAAATCAATTAACTAGATCAGAACACCCAATCAATGGCCTAATTACAGGTAATTTAATGCCTCAGTTGGAATTGATTCTATTTATTATGCAACTGTGAATTAATCAACCGGAGCGGGGCAGGGACTGGGGCTGTACGGGAACGTGTTTTGCGTGAAAATAAAGTTGTCTGCGAATCCTGTGAGGTGCTAATGAGGCCGATCCGCTTCTGCCTTCACGGACGAGATTTAAAAATAAGGCCGAACGTGGTGCTGTTAACGGGTGATACGTCATGAGTACAGCAGGGCAAACCTGCCGGCTTCCGAGATTTTCATAAGTTTGGCGCGACGTTTTTTCCGTCAGACTGCCATTCCGGTCTCCGAGGTGCAAACGGTAAATTATAAATAGGCCTCTTCTGTGGTCTCCAGAGAGAGTTGTGTCGCCTGACAGTGCCGACAGACAGAAAAATTACGCCAGCCATCATACTCGTCAGGTAGGAATTTGACAAAATCTCTCTCACAGAGAGTGTGTTAAATGGAAATGGCGATGTTCCTCATGCAATCTCCACAGCCACATGCTCATGTGCAGTAATGTATGGACGCAAGACGATCTCCGGGCTCCCCGCCGAACTGTGTATTTGCAAAGCATACCTTAAACATACGGTATTAAAAGCCATTTGCAGCAAAGCCTATAAATCCTTTGGAAAATGCAGAGTTTTCCATTGTAGCAGCACTACAGTCACACACAATGCACAGCGAAGGATAATCCTTCTGTGGAGGCAATTACCACCAACTCTGTCCTCAGACTGAATTTTTCTCTGTCCCCACAAATGTTAATATTTCATGGCATTGGCCCTTCAGAGAATTTTGTAAAAGTGCTTCATCATAACAAGAAGATTTTTGGTGCACATGTACAGTATATGTGAGCTCCTGTTTAGGCTTGGCTTTGGGATAATGAAACATTTGTCGATTAGGGTTCAGATAAACTGTCAAAGAAGATGTGCCACATTGCACCAGCCTTTTTTAATATAAACTATAAATATTTTCTCTTTTGAATATTCAGTATATATTTTGTACTTTCAAATCATTCTCCCGGAGCTTAGAGTTAGTTCAATTCTAAGTTAGTGGGAGGCACGGATCAATAATGGTGTTCATTGTGATCGAGAGAACTTGACAAGAAGTCAGCTGCGGCCTCCAGGTTATCCAAGGGATTCCAAAGGGCATATGATCTCACTCAGCTGATAAATGCTCCTCTGTGACTGACTCATCTTCCATTGAAGAAGTTCCCTTCTCCTCTGCTTAATTCTGCTTGATCTCTTGCCACTTTCAAAAAATGAATCACTCTCTTTTATGTTGCTTGTATTGATCCGAGAATCCTTGGCACAGCTCCTGCCTGGTTCTTCAGTGAACACTCTGGGGAAATACACTCCTTTCCCTATCCTTTAGTGAAGGTGTTCCCCAGGAGTCCATTTTGGGTCTGTGTACATATTCTCTTTGCAATTAATCATGGAATGTTTCTTTATAGTACTGATGTACCATGTGTTACTGTTGTATGTTGTATGTTGTATGCATTTGACATAAAATGGTGACAGTGAAGCCATTTAAGGCATTTAATGGTGCGGATAAAAGTTCACTGGAAGTTCACAGGAAAATCATGTTTGGGACAGCAATCCCACTACCCCTGAGGAATACAACAAACCACCATTTGAACATAACATAACAAAACATAATGGCGAGAACAAGCCATTCAGCCCAGCAATGCTCTTCTTATCCTACCATAAAGGTGTACCTTCTGCTTAGTTTGCCTAAAAGCTAAATAGTATATAGCACCGTATCAAGCCTGGTCTCAGTGTTTCTGACTCTACATGTTCTGGCAAGATATTCCACACAGTTTATCTTTTGCCACTTTCTTTTGCCCTCTCGTTCTGCTATCTCATTCTGGTAACAAGAATTGCATGTAGTTCACTTTGTTAATCCCTTTAATGACTGTAAAAGCTTCAATCAAATCCCTCCCTAAATCTCCTTTTACGAAGCTTGAAGAGATTAAGCATCTTAAGTCTATCCTCATAACTTTGATCTTTTATTAATGGAATCAATCTGGTTGCCCTTCTCTGAACCTTTCCCAGCATCTTTGTATAGTGCAGTATAAGTTTGGTCTAACAAGAGTATTGTATAAGGCAAGGATACCTTCCTTAAATTTATACTCAATACTCAATACTTGGCTATATATCCTAGCATCCTGTTGACCTTTTTATTACTGCTATCACACATTGACTAGAACCTGAAAGGCTTTGATCAACTATTATCTCCAAGTCTTTCTCAATGTGAGCACCTTCACATTTTGTACCTCCCATGAAGTAATCCTGCCTTATGTTTTTATGTAGAACGTTTTGTTATATTTAATTTAATTTGCCAGGTTTCCACCCACTTCTGGATTCTGTTTAAATCTTCCTGGATTACTTTAGTAGATTCCAAACTGTTAGCTAAACCTTCTCGTCTTGTATCATCTTGTAGCATATTTAACTAAAGTACTTTCAATGTCTCTGTCAGGGTTATTTATGTAAATAAGCAAGAGCAGTGACCGCAGCACCAAAACCACTTCCCACAATAACCTGCTCAGATAAGTTCCCACCTATTACTACTCTTTCTGTTCTGTCCCGTAACCAGTTCGGAACCCACTCTGAAATTGATCCATGTTCTATGGCCCAACTATTTGATGTGAAACTGATATTTGTGTTCCATATTTACACAAATTACGGTGGTTCTCCTGCCTAGTCTAATCAACTGTACGTCACTCTGGATAAGAGCGTCTGCCAAATGACAATAATGTAAAAACATCTTGATGTGAATTCATCATAACAGGTAGCAAACATTTACTTAACTACTCACAGCTGACTATGGCTTTTTTCTCTCTGCGTCTATCTGTTTCCCTCTGTGTGAATTCTCACCATCTATTTCTTGAGCTTTCAATATGAGAGCAAATCCTCCATGCTTCCTTCTCCCTCAGATTAAAAACCTTGGGGTTCCCTCGAGACCACTCACTGTTCTTGACTCTTGCACTTCTTTGTATTTGACTTGCTTTTGCTGTTCTTTTCTGTGATATTAAATGAATGAACTCCCATTCCAGCAATGAGTTCTAAATGTTCTGCACACTTTCTTTTATGCACTGCGGACTATTCTGGAATCACAGAGATCTGCACTCACCTCGGCTGCTGCTTGCTCTCTTGTTCCTGCTTCCAGTCGACGTTTCATCCGACGCCTCCTTCCTGCTCACTGCTGTATGACCCACTCTCCTCCTAATGTTTCCGTACACCAGACCCGCTTTTCTGCTGAGATCATTGCCAACTCCCTCAGGATGCGTTTCATCCGACCTGTTCCCTCTCTTCTCCACCTCCCTGGACCTCATGCTAGTATTAGACCAGCATAAAATCCACAGAGGAAGAGGGTTGACTTTCAATGGGCTAAAGCATGACTGCTCAACTCCAGGTCCTGCAGGCTGCAGTGTGCTCCAATCATGCACTCCAGCACCTTATTTCACTAAAGAGTTTACGTCCTGAACCAAGGAGATAAAGTCATTAGCGAAATCAGATGTTGTTTCAGTGCTGTTCCCTGGGCTCAGGCTAGCTTTCATCAGCATGTAAGGAAGAGTGCCCATAAAAAGAGTCTGATGGAGTCATTCTGTAATGAAATTGATGATTTTATAAACATTCTGTTTGAACTCTTTTTACTCTATTTGCTCAAAAATGTTTTGTTCCCTATGTATTTCCCTGATTACTGATTGCAACACTTTTTACACAACCTCTGTTGTAGATTCAGGAAAGTGCAAACAACATTGGCTCTCCTCAGAAGACTGTGATGTCTGCCCCTGCTTCTTAGAACACCGTACTTCCCAAGTCAGGCTCGCACAGACACTAGTCGGAGACAATTCATGTGCAGCTCGACAGGAGGACTTGCAGGTGCCTGACTGACCAGTGGGTGTCACTGGTGTGCAATGAGACACTGGCATACGAGCCAACTGAATCGTAAAAGTAAAGCCAAATGTGTGAAGCATTTAGCATAGTTAACTTCAGTTAACATGAGTGCTTTGGTTGTTGGATCTATACTCCCTGGCTAACGCTGTTACACCATACTGTAAGTTGTTCAGGACATCAGCTAAATTAATATAATGTAATATGTGTTGGCCCGCGTGGCTGTCAGTAGCAGCCTGCGGGGATCATCCATGCCCTAGAACAGGGGCTTTACCAGGCTGAGCTTCCCAGAAGCCCCCTGGGCCGGGGCCTGGAGGCGGGTCCATTTCAGCTGCCTGCGTTCAGCTCAGCGCAGTCATTCCCAGACTGCTAATGTTCCGTGCTATTCACGGCTTACTAATGTCTACGGTTTCATCTCCTGCATCTCTGTAATAAGCAATAATACTGCGTCTGGGAACATACGTCTCTGAAAACGGGCCTGAGATTATGCGTACATGAACAGGCGTCTGTAAATATACATCTGTGAATATGAGGGAGTGATTATGTATTTGTGAATATGCTCCTGTGAATACAAGTCTGTGAATATGCAACTGGGAATGAGTCTGTGATTCTGTGTCTGTGAATATGAGTCTGTGAATATGCACCTGTGAATATGAGTCTGTAATAAAGCATCTGTGATTATGCATGTTTGAATATGTCTCTGTGAATATGCCTCTTTGATTATGCCATGGTTATTTATTCCCCTCGCACCATACTATCCTAACTTCAACTCTGTCTGACTCCTTATGATATTAATTGCAATTCCGTTTCTGTAGTATTATGGAATATTTTACTCTTGAAACATTATTAGCATTTAATTAAATTTGGTATGCCCAATGTTTCTGATGTCGTACTAGTATCTTGCAATGAAAGTTCTCATACTAATTCATCTTGGATAAGTACACCCTCTGAATCATTCAAATGTGAATATAACACAGAAAATGTTCATGGTTCAATGTACTCTGGAGTACATTTTTTGATATGAACACCAGAAGTGTTGAACTGATATTTAACATTTAAGGGTACCATGCATGGGCTAAGGTTTGGGATGTAAATGATGGTAATGTATTTGTTTCAGTTGAAATGGAAGTGGAACACAACTTGAATCACAGATCATTATTACTGCTGGTTTGACTGATGCCAGCAACACACAGTGGATTTACAGGGACTGCATTGCTAAGGCACAGTACCGCCGCAGATATCACAGAAACACAGCAGTCGAAGTAAATACTGCTGTACATCTGCTATTTTAAATGCCAGTGAGACTCAGGAGACGCAGAACCGCTCAGACTTGCTGGTGGCTGTAAGTAACCTGAGACGGCTGCAGAATCATGAAAAGAGCCGGATAAATTCTGGCTGCCTCACGCAGACCCAGCTGCAATACCGGAGGTGCTCACTAGGTGGCAACAGAGTAGAGCTGGGTGGTGGGTGGTGAGTTTCAAGAAGGGTGACTGGCAATCATTACTTATCAGTGTCGGTGGTGCCAGTCTCTGGGAGACGTAATGAAGATGTATCAGCGTAATGGGGGATTAAAGTGACAGTTCTGACAAAATTGGGACAACAGGAGAAACAACAATAAAATGGCAGCAAAAAAAAAAAAAGTATTTCACCGGGGATAACGAGACCTGGGCCTAAATTGGGATCGACAGGCATCCCCCCTCCAAGTTCCCCCCTCCCTGACTTGCGGCATGATGGAGTTTGTCTGTGATAAAGCCAGAGTCGAGGAAGGAGAGGATTGTGGGACAGATGGCGGAGTCTCTCTGAACCACTGCATCCCTTTTTGTTTTACGTGAAGAGCAGGTGGTTTGATCCTGTCAGAGCAGAGTGAGCGCTGAGCCAGGAGGGCGGAGGGAAATCAATATCTCCTGGCTGCATCCCTCACCATGGCCGTCGCCTGCCACCCTCCCTCCCCCTCTCCTTCTCTCTCTCTCCCTCCTTCCCCCTCCGTCTGTGGCCGGCTGTGGGCGTGGGTCGTAAGGGTGGTGAGTGGGGCGGTGGGGGGTTTGTTTGCACCCACGCAGCCAAAGCTCTTAGCCCCCAGCAGCAGTCCTCTTTCTCCTCTCTCTCGCTCCATCACCAAAATGAAAAAACAGAGAAATCAATAGGAATGTGATGGCATATACTGGAGTGCGAGTGTGTGTGTGTGTGTGTGAGAGAGAGAAAGACAGAGAGAAAGAGACAGGGAGAGTGTGTGTGTGGGAGCGACTGAGGGAGACCGGGTGTGTGTGTGTCTGTGGACTCACACCTATTGTGTTGCATCGTACTGTTTATAGCCTGGCATTGTCTGCAGGCTTTGGAAGTGTGTATCAGCTATGCTACTAATGAGTTGGGTCCCTTCTTCAGTAGGAGGGATGCCCCCTTCCTCTTGGTACAGTCCTGACGTCTGAGACTGAGGGTCAGTAATTATCAGCCTTTTCACGCACACCTTCAACCCCCTCCCCCAAACTCACTCCTGGTTTGGTCCAATCCCTGTTAATCTGTTTAGTCCACACTAGGCACTTTCGAATGGCACCTAAGACCTCGCTCATCTGTCCAGCTGGTCACCTCAAACTCTACTCATTGCACTGTGATACACACTGTGCTTAAGGAGGATGCACAAGCAGTGCTCGCTACCTGCTTGTGTGGCGAAGAGACTGTATTTGGATGCTAATACTATGAAGCATGTAGATGACTTGACTTGACTACTTCGTTCAATTTCGCAGATGAAGGGTTCACAGAAGCTCCACGGTGTGTCACATGAGCCGTTTAAAGTGACGGGTGTGGGCACGAGGCAGACAGGGTGGAAACGCCCTAATTTGGCACTCAGTTTCAGCCTGTGGCGAAAGCTCTTAATTAGGGGCAGACAAGACCGATAGGTTACACGCACATGCATATATTACCGTACCGTAAGCAGACATTCATGTGCTAATGCTGTCTCTGAAGTCACACGCACTTTCTTTTTTTGGCCGCGCGAAGTTCTGACAGGCATTCGGAAAAGCTTGTTTGAAAACCTTGGTGGTTTGTATCACCTTAAGCCACGCGCTCTTAACAGCGAAGTTGGCGGTAACCTACGCCACATCAAAATGCTGGCAGCCTGTTGGGCAGGGCTAAAGAGAGCTGGATTGGTGGATTCCTGGGGCAGAGAGACTTTTTAGGTTATAGCAGAAAAAAAAACCAAAACAAAAAAACCCCATGGTGCAGCACTTAAATGACCTCCTCCATCTGTCTGCATCAGGGCCAAAGAAACTGGCTGTTTTGTCTCTCGAAGGAAAAGTACAGTGCCTGCAATGTGTGTGCTGTGCTGCCAAAGTGACGGAGAATTGCCGGGGGCCCCTCTACTCCGCGAGTGGCGAATCGACGAACTCTGGCGCCCCCCCCCCCCCCCCCCCGCGCGTGCGCGCTTTGACGCGCCACGCTGAGCTCCCGCGCGCGGGTTTTCCGGGGGAATTTGCTCTCTTAGGCTCCTGTTCCCGGGCACAGCCGCCTGCCAGATGGCCCCCGCTCGGCTGGTAAATGTTTACCCTGCCCACACATCACTGTACTTGGACGGCTCGCCAAAGGATTGGGCATCTGGGTTTAGGTTTTTTTTTGTGTTTTTTTTTTTCCCCACTGTTTGCTTTGGAACAGCAGAGAAAAGAGAGGGCTGTGTCACTCCATGCGTGAGAACACGGCGCACGGACACGCTGACCGCAGGCGCGAGGCCGGTCAGGTGCAGCGTCTTTCTGGAATCCATAAGAGTCTATCAGCACCACTCACACCATCAAGCTAATTCCTCCCACTCATCAAACTGTCCCTTTTCCGGTAATTGTTTTCCAATACATTCTCTGAACCGGCTTAATTGAGTTTTAAATAAGAAGTTTCCATCTGCTCTCCTGATCAACCAGTCGGATATTGCGAGAGGGTTTTAGCACTTTGAAAAGGAGGCAAACAGAATTGAGTCCAGGCTAAGCTGGGATTTCAGGACAGAATTTGGGAGATGCCCCATCTGTTACATTAAGCTACATGAAATTACATTCATTTAACATTTACAATGGAAGAGAACATAAGTGCATCTACAAGTGCACTAAATGCAACAGAGGTGACAAACGCCATTCCCAAACCAGCCTGTGTACAATTATATGCAACATCATTAAAGTACTATAGGCACATTAAGTGCGCTAACCTAAATGCTAACTATGTGAGCGTTATTCTCTCAGTCTTGGTCTGTCAGGGCGGACAGCCTGCAACAAGGGTGTTCATGCTAACTGGATGAACTCCTTCCAGAATTTTTCAATATTACTTTTGAAGGTTAAATGTAACATAATATTTAATGCTGCAACAGTCAATAGAAATTCCTGTGAAATTGAGTTTCACTGAAGATGGAGACACTTTTTGAGAATTACTCCTAAGATATTTTATTGTCCTAGAAGTACCCGTGGATACTCTTGGGGATATCTTCAATAACTTTTGGTAGTGGCCATTCTCTACAAGCCCATGAGCTATGCAATTTATCAGCAATAGCAGCACACTGATATTACCAAGCCTTGACAGTCAATAACATTGTGCCACTGTGACAGCAAGAAAGATTGGCATCTTTCATTCTCCAAGAAATAACTTTAAAAGTTCAAACTTAAAAGTTGTTTTTGGTAATATGTTTAGTTGCAACAACTTTTCCTGTTCCAAAAAGATGCTGGCTCAATCTCCACTGGTCTCACATGACCCTAAGGCAGAGGTTACCAGCCCTGATCCTTTGTTACTCAGCACTGAACTACCTTCCAGAAAGATGTTAATTATGCAGTTCTAACCTCATCTAGATCTGGACTGCTTGCTGACTACAGAAAGTAACCCAGCAGACCCAGTGGCTCTCCAGGACCAGGTTTAAGCACCCCTTCTGAAAAGGAAGGAATTTAACTTGGATACCTTGGGAGGGGGTTGCAGAGTTGAATCCAGATGGGGGCATTGCTGAGGTACTATTGAGTGTCTTGCATTTAATCTCAACTGCTTCAGAACAGAATAAATCCTCCTGCACAAGAGATCTGTGACCTGTGTGCAGTAGGAGTGTACTGGGGTTCCCGAACTGACCAGGACCCACTAGTGAGAAAAAAAAAAATCCATCCACACTCCATTTTCATGCTAAGCAGGCAAATGGAAACCCATCACACCGACAATGTGACATTTGCATTTGATTATATGTTAGCTGACAATTTAAATAAGAGGGGACAGCCACAGAAAATGTATTTGCTCATTAAACAGAGCAGGCTCTTGTACTAATGGCAGGGAACCCCTGTACTGTTCAAAGAAACACAGTGTGACTCTTCTGTTCTGGATGGGTAGTGCAATGCACAGTAAGCTGGGCCCAGTTGGCGTGCGAGTGAGAGACCGAAACACTGTAACAGTCACATTTAGCGCTGTACGGAGAAACCAAAGCCCTGTAACGGTCATGGCAAGCGCTATGAGGGGTGCGAGTGAGAGACCGAAACACTGTAACGGTCACGCTAAACGCTGTATGCAGAAACCAAAACACTGTATCGGTCACACTAAACACTCTACGCAGAAACCAAAACACTGTAACGGTCACGCTAAGCGTTGTACGGAGAAACCAAAACACTGTAACGGTCACGCTAAGCGCTGTACGGAGAAACCAAAACACTATATCGGTTGCGCTAAATGCTGTACGGAGAAACCAAAACACTGTAATGGTAACGCTAAGCTCTGTATGGAGAAACCAAAACACTGTCACGGTCACGCTAAACGCTGTACGCAGAAACCAAAACACTGTATTGGTCACACTAAGTGCTGTACGGAGAAACCAAAACACTGTAACGGTCATGCTAAGCACTATGAGGGGTGTGAGTGAGAGACCAAAACACTGTAACGGTCACGCTAAGCTCTGTACGGAGAAACCAAAACACTGTAACGGTCACGCTAAGCACTATGAGGGGTGCGAGTGAGAGACCAAAACACTGTAACGGTCATGCTAAGCACTATGAGGGGTGCGAGTGAGAGACCAAAACACTGTAACGGTCACGCTAAGCGCTGTGCGGCCTGTGAGTGAGAGACCAAAACAAGGACAGGGAACTAAACATTTCCCTCTCTCAGTAAAAGAAAGTTGTCCCAGTTGACATGAAAAAGTTGTTTTCTACAACTGTATGAGGTGCAATACATCATAAATATTGCTCCAGGTAGTATGAAACAGCCAGAGATTTTACTGTTTGCTCATTTAATTGTAAATGGATTTTAGGTGTGAATGATTTATGAATGAACTATTGGCTTCACATAGTTAGAACTAAAGTTGTTATTTGCCTGGAGCGAGAGTCTGGGAGGTGGTGGTGGTGGCGGTGGGGGGTATAACATGATGTGAGTAGCTAAAGAGATTATTCTACTTTTTAAAATAAAATGTATATATATAAAAAAATAAGAAATAAATAAAAGTTAATATAAAATCACTAGCCTAGAGTATGTGGTGTGTATGAGAAGAAATGAAGCCAATGCCTCTTAAAGGCAGCTCTTGTTAAATTGACCTGATGAAGGCAGACGATCGTAAGAGAGCCAGGGTGTTTTATCCACCGAATGCCACAGAAGCCATTTGGAAAATCTAGCATCTGTCAGAGACGTGTGTGGCAGGGCCAGCGCTATGACACTGGGAATGATTCAAATCCGGAGTGGGGAGGATGAATCAGAGCGGACAGATCGCTCTTAATTTCTCCACACACAAAAGTACAGGCCAGTCGGGGGGGAGGAAACAACAAACCGAAACAATAAAAACACAAAAATAGGAGTCAACTAAAACCCCTGCTGCCTGCATGAGTTGGAGCTGTCTTACATCCCCATAACAAACACAGTTGGGCTTTAAATGTGTACAAGTGCTCAAGCGCTTTATTCACAGAGTGTGGGAACAGGACCTGCTGTCGAGATGGCCTGCACCTGCCGACTTATTTCCCGGAGAAGTCAGCACCAGCCGGTCTTACACCCCTCCTGGCGGCAGGTGAGCGGCCTCACCTGTGACCCCCCCCCCCCCCCCCCCTCCCCCACCACTCACTCCACAATGCTCTAACCCTAACCCTCCCCCACCACCCCTCCAATTCAGCAGCTTTCATTTCCCAGCAGTGTGAAGGCACACACAAAAACAAACGAGGAAAAGGTTAATGTATTCCGGGCGGCTTATCGACTCGCTTTTTTTGGAAGTACTCTAAGACACAAGCAAGCATGCTTCTGCCTCCCTGACTGACTCCCTCCCTCGTTTGCCAGCCCGGAAATTCAAGTGCAATATCTCTCACAGGTTTTTTGCCATCAGGTTGTGCAGAACACACAAAAGGTTATCAGGGTATCAGGTTATTAGCCAGCCTCACCTTCTGTAGCACGTTTTTCAGTTCTCACACTCACGTAATTGAAGCATGATGCACATGCAGGGAAGGACTACGAACACCGCTAAATTGGATTTAAGGTGTGAGATCACATATATGTGATTATAATGTTCTGAACTCAAAATTCCAATGCAACATGTATGGTAACAATCACTTCCAGTAATTGGAGTGCCAAAACAGTGACTTAGATAAATAAATAAAAAATCCCCTTCTGCTCTACCCCAGCTGATGTGTGCTGAGTCTTCTGGTGCCAAATGTTGACTTGCGTCGCCCAGGTGGGGGAAACACACAGGTGACTTCCCCAATTCTCGATTAAACACTTTTTTGATATTTGATTTGAGCTACAAATATGATTAGTCCAGAGTAAAACCAACAAATTTACCACGGCTTGCCCGAAACGTAAATCGCAACCAGACTACCACGCGAGGTCCCTGAAACTCTACTTTACATTACATTATTGGCATTGGGCAGATGCTCTTATCCAGAGCGACGTACAGTTGATTAGACTAGGCAGGAGACAAGCCTCCCCTGGAGCAATGCAGGGGTAAGGGCCTTGCTTAAGGGCCCAATGTCTGTGCGGATCTTCTTGTGGCTACACTGGGATTCAAACCCCTGACCTTGCCTGTCCCAGTCATTTACCTTAACCACTACACTACAGGCTGCCACATCGCAGACATTACTCTTCAACGAAATGCGAGGCATGCAGAAACATGCTTTTCTCCTTGCCTGGAAGATTATTCTGATAAATCCTTTCTTCTGTGGGTTGAATAGATTTTCATATGTAGGTGTAAAATGGCAGATTTCAGCATCGCAGTTGACTGATGAGAGGTTCCACATGGTAAAGGTCCTGAATGCACTAGAAAGGACTGCAGGCCTGCGGGCTGTGCACCAGGTACATAATTAGAGATGGTTTGTGAACAGCTCCCTCATTTGTCCAAAGAAATGTGATTTTGAGCCTTTTGTGTCGTGTTGTACTCTCCTTCATCTTGGCTTTAACAATGACGTTAATGGATGCCTGGTCGGCTTCAGAAATCCCAGTCGATTCAACTGGAGCTGCCACATTTCTTAGGGGCTGTTTTAGAAATGAAACTCGCTGATTGTGCACTCCGGGGGTTAATAATTACATAAGCCTTATTGTGTGATCTACATGGCTACATTCTCCTGGACAAGCAGCATGCATTTCATGCACATGTATTAGAGCAAGGCAGGATGTTGCTTGGAAAATGAAAAACATACCTTACTGCCGCTTGTAACTTGTATACGGAGGTCGGTGTTTTAAAAGGTCAGTTCCATTGAAATTACATGTTAAAATGAAACCTGTATACTTTTGTATCTTTCTTTTTCTTTTTTCTTTCTTTCGGTGTCCTGTTCTGAAATCCCGTGTATTTTATTTGAGTTTGAGCATCAGTCGCCCGGGTCAGTATCGGGCCTTCGGATGACAATGCGTTTCTGCGGCAGCATATTGCAAGAATCCCAATGGCCAGCGTCACCGAAATGAGATTCTGCCTGGAAAATTATTTATTTACAAGCAGGCTCACACAGAAAAGAGCGTACAGACAGGCACAGGCTGCACAGCGGGAAAACAACGGAAGAAAATAAGCCATTTACCCAAATACAAACTGACACGAGGACATTATTCTACATAGTACGCTAGACTAATACATACGACTAAACATATGCAGTGGTATGTAAAAGTTTGTTGATTGCAGGTTTTCACGATATAGCATGAAAGCTTAAATATGGCTTTTTTTTCTTCATTATTTTTGCATAACGGTGCAGTGCAAAAACTCAAAGCCCTGTTGAGCCCCATTGCTGTTGGACCATTAACAGCTGGCGAAAGTGTTGCTCCCCGCTTTCCGCGATCACAAGCACCTTCACCAGCTGCTTTGCGGCAGGAAAACCTATTATTTCCTGTTCTGCTGTATGGTGTTGTTAGCCTGCCATTTCAGCAATCAGGCCCGAACAGGTTCAGGCTTCGAATTTGGCTGGAGCTCGTCAGGCTAGCGCAGGCTGGGCTGTAAAGATGTCCTCGGGCGCCATTTCTAGCCCCGATGCAGACCTTTAATGTGTGCTATTGTGACAGCAAGAAAAAGCTTTCCCCTGAAGGGGAAAAGCTAAATGGGGGGAAAGCACGAGTTAAATTGTTTGGCATTACTATGTCATGCAAAAAGAGGCATTCTGCGTACAGAAGTTGTGCGAATATGAGTACACACGCGGAATATTTTAAAGCAAATGCAGGGCAGCAGGTAGCAAGCAGTGTGAGGAAACTTGACTAGTATAATGATGGATGATGGATGATGATGATGATGATGATGATGAAAAGGACAGAGCACTTTTGATCACTAGAAGGATGTCCACTCCCTACAATGAGGAAAACTGAAAGTCGGTCAGAGCTCTGATCCAACACCAAGACGTAATGCAGACCACTGACTTATTGCATTGTCCCATGGTAACATTGTTTATTAAAAAAATGTATGAAGGTAAATCACTTCTGAGACTAGTTTGTCCCTACACATATTCTGTGAACATATTAAAAACCAGAACATCAATATCATTGATGGTCATGGATTAGAAAAAAGAAGAAAATGTTGCAGTTTTCATTTTGACCAAGCAACATCTGCTGTTAGTCAGCGACTAAGAGGGGACCTGCATCAAGGCAAGTCATACAACAGGGACCACACACCATCTATTTAGCTTGGCAATTACACAAAACTTAATAATAATGTAGCATGTCTAGGAGCAATAAAGGTATCCGGGCGCGTCAGATTATTTGTTTCTGAGATGCAGGACCCTGGTGGGGTACAGACAGGCAGTTCAAACCAGAGCAGAAATGGAACATTAGTCTAACAGGCTCAGCGGAGGCCAATAATGGAGTCTGGCGGAAGAATCTTTTACTGGTGTCACTGAAGGCCACGATTCTGTTTCTGAGTGAAAGGTGGCTTGTCCTCAGCACATCACGGCCATTGTGATCTGTGCTCTTTGCTTCCATGCAACAGGGAGATGCCTGAAATGTTAACACGGTTTGTTGATTACAGGTATGGTAAAGATTGGTGGCTCATCACGGAAATTTGCAACAAATAAAAATGATTCCCTGTGGAGCACAGAAAAGCAAGGGCAAGGATAAAGGGCTTCCTGGTATAACCTTGTGTAAGTGTAAGCACAGGGGTGAAATGACTGTATCCACAGCTGAGAGTAAATTAAACTAAGTATGACACTCAAATCAATTGATTTTATTCAGTACAGGTACTGTAACTGCACTGCATGAACTGACAGCTACTGGGAAAAAAGTCTAAATCAACCACACATGGATCGTCAAATCTGGCCTTCGAATCCAAAGCCGGCCTTGGTTTTCTTTTCTCCCTGGTAGTTAACGGAACAGTAAGGGCTGCTGATTGGCCAGACTGACTCCCAGGTACAGAGGGCGTCGAAAACCTGCAGTTCTCAAGTCCTTTCATTATAGTCTTTTTATCATAATGATCAACCATTAAGATGTACAGTACAGTAGTTTGACTTCAAGGTTATCTGTTATTGCAATAATGCTTATTAAAAATATTATCGACATTGTAATTTATAATAATCCATTAAATTATCAGGGTAATGAGCTGCTGCTCAATTTTTCCTGTGACAAAATTATTGGAAAAGAAACGGTGTTACTTTTCAGTTGCAAGGTAGTTTTTGTTGGCAATGTACTACATATGAATGTCTACTTTGCAGTTATCTTACATATGTTGCATCAATGGTAATTGCAATAGAGCTCATTAGCATATTCTGTTACTTAAATAGTTAGATATGCAACTGCTTAATCATTAGCATATTCAGTTTCTTAAACACAGGAAGTAATTATTTCCCTCAAAAAGCAGCCATTTAATATCCATTAATTAGACCATGATGCATGTCTCATTCAAGTATTTATCTGAAGACATTTCAAACACCGTCAGGGTTATTTAAAATAATACACGCCGCAGAGCACAATGCAAATATAAAGCTCAGTGTGTCTCAGGCCTGCTTTCGAAGCTCAGCATTTTACCATTGGCCACGTAATTTATATAAGCAATGCTAATGGAAGCAAGTTCACTGAGTCTGCGTTTCAGAGGGGTCGAGACAAAAACAGGACGGGAAATGATCCATCTTAAAGAGAGTTTCCATCACGCCGCTCTAATTGCTTATGAAATAAATTAAAAAAAGAGAAAAATGGATGTACCCAGCGCTGAAGCGGTCGCGATAGTGGAGTCTGGCTTTGTGGGGATGCGTTGTGTCTCCCGTTATGAAAGTACAGATAGCTGGGCCCGAAAATGATCTTTAGGGAGACAGAAATGAAGGCAATTCATTTAAATGTCATTATCTCCTCACAGTGGGAGAGGCAGAAGACGGGGAGACGTGTTAAAAGTGACGAACGGGAGCTGGGAAAAACACAAATCGAGCCGATGATGAAAGTGGAAAATTAACTGCTGTCAAGCATTTGCTGAACATACATACTCAGGGCTGTATGCATGCTGAACATACATACTCAGGACAGTATGCATGCTGAACATACATACTCAGGGCTGTATGCATTCTGAACATACATACTCAATGCTGTATGCATTCTGAACATACATACTCAGGTCTGTATGCATTCTGAACATACATACTCAGGGCTGTATGCATTCTGAACATACATACTCATCGCTGTATGCATGTTTGCAGAATTCTAAACCATGGTCAAAATGAAGAAGACCCACTCAACCATTAAAAGCCAGACTTTACAATGACAGTTTCAGCTCCATAATATAGCCCTCAAATGTGACTTATTTCTCTTTATGGAGTTTTTACAATTATTTTACAATTATCATTTATGTTTACAGATAAGGAACACCCATCAAAAGTAATGCATTGAGTTTGGCATACTCTTCATTTCCCTAAATCATACGAGGACCATTAAGCATGATGACGAATGGCTGGCTTTGTAAGAACAACAAAAAAAGCAGGCTCTCATTGTTTTAACAATGGTCTTTCACAATGCTGCTGCAAAACCAGGAGAACTGAACATATTACTCCAATTCTGAGATCCTTACACTGGCTGGCAGTTAGTCACACGATTGATTTTAGAGTGGTACTGCTAGTTTATAAATCACTAAATGGCCTAAGGCCTAAATGCATCGGTGACATGCTGATAGAAAACAAACCTATTAGGTCTCTCCGATCACGAGGGACTGGTCTGCTAGTAATACCCAAACAGGGTGAAACAGCACTTAGCTATGATGCTACCCACATGCAAACTACCAGAAGATCTTCGATCTGCCTCAATCTTAGCCACTTTTAAATCTAAATGAAAGACTTTCCTTTTTTGCCATGCCTTCGACTGACTCCTTTGTCTGAATTATTTGTTTTAAAGTGTGACCGAGTCTTTCGAGAGCTTGGTGGCCCGACACTTCATCATCTTTATATTTGACTGCCTTTCGAACCCTCGGTGGTCTGTAAAGTCATTTTGATAGATTTAATTTAACTCAGGCGGCGTTTGGAGTGGTGGCTTGTAAAGCCATTTTGATTGATGTAATATACCGTAACTCTGGCAGCGGTCTGAGTGGGAATGTTTTTTTTTGCCTTAAATGTGCTTAAACCTTTTATTACATTTTTATTTTTTATTAAGTATTATTTTATTTTAAATTCTTTTAACATTTTCACATCCATTTTACGGTTAGGTCTTTTTATGCCTACTGTATGTAAAGCACTTAAGAATTATCTTTGTCTATGAAATGTGCTATATAAATAAGCTTGCCTTCCTTAACAGAGTGCTTTTCCTGGCTTTTTTGAATGATCTCTTTTTCTTGAAACTGGATCGCTGCCATGATCATAAACTTATTTTTATAACATCAAGTAATTTTAATTTACTTGAAACATTGCATTCAAGGTGATAGGCTCCGTAAAGCCATTGGTATCACTAAAGTTCACACATCATTACACTTTCGATCATTACATCACATGACACATATTTAGCAGGTGCTCCTATCCCGGGTATTCATTCATACAGCTGGATATATACTGAAGCAGTTCAGGGAAAGTACCTTGCTCAAGGGTACACTGGTCGTGTAATACCTGGGAATTGAACATGCAGCTTTTAGGTTGCAAACCCAGTTCCCTCCCCATGATAATATACTGCTGCCCAAGCATGTCTATGCAGAGATGAGTGAATAATATTTTTGTTTCAAGATGAAAAGTAATAAGCACATTTACATAGTCATTTCCCCCTTCCTCCAAAGCAAACCCAGGCAAGGATGAATACGGAAAAAACAAACGTCTGCCTGCAATATAATTAAGAACCCCAGAGGAGAAACAGGCAACCTGCTCTTTATCAAAGCCATGAAATGAAGCAAAAGTTCATTATCCATTTTAATTCATTTTTAGGCTGAATAATTCAGGCAATATACAGTCAGAGCTCCAAGTAACATCTCACGCTAAATAACCAAGCGTTTACACCTCTGAAAAATGGTTTAACACAAATTAATTATTATATAATAATATTAAAGGTGTATATTTATGTTAAAAGATTGAATAAATCAAACACCGTGACTAGCAATGCAGATAGAAAACAGAATTTACCCTATAAATTAGTCTATTTGAGCACTTCCATACCAAGATCCAGTTGGTCTGGATATGCACACACAGACGACGTACTGTACCTGGGATAGGGGCAAAGCCTCTTTATCACACGACCTTTTTGACAACACTTTCTCAGTGTCACATACCTCTAGATTCACCAAAATTCACTTAATAATTACACCAGGGACTTCATTATATTCACAAATGTAAACAGCGGGACACAGAGACAACAGACACCACTTGTCCAAAAGGTTGGGTGACAAAGTACAAATCTTTAGTCTACTGTGTAGCCCAAGCTAGTTGTTCCATGCAACAAGAGATACTATTAGCCCACTGAGCAAAAACAACAAGGTCCCCAGTCAAACCAACCAATCAAGGTAAGTAGAATACCTTTGCTTCCTGCTTTACAAACTGCCATTGGACAAGGTCCATAAAAGAAAATGGGTGTCTCCGAATTGGGGGGGGGGGGGGGGGGGGGGGGGAGGCATGAGTGGAAGAAAGGAGGCTGCATTTTCCTGAGTATTGGGATGCACCCCATGTGTCCATGAGAGTGGAAAACATGGAGGACCATGTGGTGTGCAGATTTCCTGGCCAAGGAAGCTTGCTACGCAAACAAAAAAATGCCAGGGGGAGGCTGCAGGCTAATGTTACCACCCCTGCCACGGCTTTGATTGGGATCCAGGGAAGGCCACTGGTTTTTATTTGCAGCTAAGCACACTGATAATAAAACAATACCATGTGGAAAACAATGTGCGCCTGACCCGCCACCCCCCAACCAAACGGCTTTAATACGAAAGGTCACAATCTGACTTTTGTAAATGTCGACAAAGTCATCCTAAGACCTGCTCACCCTGGTGACGCCACACGGCATCTGCGGATTGCTCTTCACAATAAACCTCTGACTAAAGTCTAATAAAGCTATTTTAATTGTGCCCCCTATTGTTGTTTTTTTCCTCCAAACACACACACACACGCACACACTCAAATAATCCTCTTTAACTAATCCTCAGCCACCCTGTTTTATTTCCCCAGGTACCAGACCAGAGAGAGAAAGAGGGAGAGAGAGGGAGAGAAGAGAGGAAAACCAAGAGAAAGAGAGAGAGTCAGAGAGAGAGCGAGAGAGAGTCAGAGAGAGACAGAGAGTCAGAGAGAGAGGCGACTAACAGCCACGGTGATGGCCCTGTCCCAGTTTTCTTTAAAGAGATTGATTCTAGGACTGTCTGCACTGTCTCAAGAAAGCAGTCATTCCAGTTACTGTACCTCCCCCACCCAAAGAAACAAAACATTACAGCAGTAGCAGATGGAGGCAGAAGCACCATCACTCTCCTGGTCCGTTTCAAATGTACAATTAAAATAAAGACCAGCTCACGGTACATGTAATTACTTTCTGCCTACTAATTGAAAAGCTGATTGCTGATTGCTAATCTCTGTACACACCAACCTGCGCCCCCACCCCCCTCCCCACCCTCCTCAATCGGTCATAATTAAACTGGCTTGCTGACAACCTCTAGATTAAAGTCAAGATGATATGAATTTCAAGCTCATTTACGGGGGAAGGACAGCGTTTTGACAGCAAGGATATTTCTGACTCCTGACACGGGCGCTGGACCCTGGAGGACAGTGGCTTTAACGGTAATGGCAGAGATAATGTGATTCCAAGACGTCTCCAGAGTCTAAGCTCTGCGGCTGTAGAGCCATATCAGGACCTGTTCAGCGTCTAATCATTAGTGTGAAGGTGGGGAGGGTGCATTCAAGCTTCGGCACATGCCAGGCAGCTGCATTTCACCGGGGCTGATGGGATGCGCAGGGTTCATGGGGCTGACCTGTGACAGCGCTGTTCTCCTCGGGAATCCGGCGATTCCCACCAGCTGGTCAGTGGTCAGTGCATTGTTCATAACTCAGCAGTGGCTATGAGTCACCACTGACTAAGCTCACGCCAACTGTGGAAGTGAGACCCGCTTTTCTTCAGCCAACGCCGTCATTGGCTAAACATAGAAGAACCCGGTCAAAATAAATATTCAAGGCACGTTATGTGAGGTGGTGAAATCAGCTGGACTCCGGCGTCCACGGAGAGCCAAGCAACACCTCACACAAATGATCCTGCCTAAGAACTCTTGGGCTTCTGTGCGATCGATAGCTCAGCCAGGATGCGTAATAGGCTTCCACTCATGTGAATGCACTGCTGTATTTTGGGGGTGTGAAAAAAAAAATAGAAAAAAGTTTTTCTGCATTTTGCTTTCAGATAATTGAAAGAGGTAATCTTGCATTTCATAATCTAACCAGTTGGCGGATCAGTCTGTCGAAAGAGACAAATGAATTTGATGCACATTAAAATTTCCCTCTATTCCAAATCGAACTGAAATTTAATTAAGGCCCATAAAAACAAAGTTTCATGGTTTCTTTGCTCTACATAACAAACAGAAGAATACGTAATGAGAACAGTTCCCTCTCACCACAGCAATTACCATAACCTGCAATGTACATTTGAGTATTTAACCAGCTTACTCCAAGTTACTTTATAACCCTGTTGTTGTGAAAAGATATTAAGGGTCATATTGGAATCAGTTGATATAATCAGTAATGATGCTAATGAGAGATATATAGAGCTTAATTTACAAAGCAAAAGGCAAGACCGCTTCATTTCAAACTGACAGTGCTGTGTCATTCAACTCCGTTTCACAAGAGAAAGTCAATCAACATTCAGATGAGAACTGTCAGTCAAACCATCACACGAAAACTCTCTTTGTGCAAACAAAGAATCAGTAAACAGAGAAGCAGTCAGAAGGTGTGGTGCCACCTTACTGAACTGCGAGCTAAGCCTATTTATGAAACTCATTTGTCATCAAACTGTGAAGAGACATCTGTAGTAATTATAAGACAGAGATCAGGGCATGACAATTAAGCCGACAAGATAGGTGTGTTTGTAAAACAGACAGGATAACTTATTTTTGACAAATCAAAGAAGTTATCAGTTATACTCTTCTAGCCTCTGGCCTCTTGTTCTCTCCTAGCATGAAGCAAGATTTCGCTCACCCCAGGGAAATGTTTAGCAGATTGGCAATTCACAGAGCATTATGATTCTGCTCTCTGATGCTACTCGCAAGCTTAAAGGCAGGCGCCTCAATCAGAGGAATTAAAACCAATTACAGGCCATTTAAATTGCATATGCCGCATGGCGTTGATAAAATCTACCCGTCTATTACATGAGGCAGTGTATACACCAGGGAGAGATGTGATAAAGACAGACATTTCTTGCGCTACACTTATTTTCTGTGCTGTGTTATTATCTTAAAATAAACAGACAGACCATGCAATGATCTTTTCCACTCCCCCAACTGCATCATGGGAAATCAGGGGTGCATGTCACACTCGGGAGAAAGTCGTTTGTTTGGCTGCTTTATCATTGCGCACAACTTACCTGAGCAACAAGAACACTGCACTGCAAAGTGTGAATCCACCTTCGACTGGAAAATAATTGTATAAATTATATTAATTTGCTGGCAACACTGAAACACCAGGAGTGTGAAAATATTCCAGGGTCTTGTTATTGCTTACTGATAATGGGTAGTAAGGATGCAGAAGTGCTCTTGTCAAGACAAACAGACAAACACATGAACCAACATCATCAGTGTGGCTATCAGTGAAACACATTGGTGTTATGTTTCTAGTTCTGTCTGTTAGTTTATTTGTTTATTTCTTGTAATTTATCATTTTTCATTATCATATCTGGTTTTCTGTTATTACCCATTACTGTTCATTGCATTTTGTCATCCCCTGTTATGTCTGTGTCAGGATGTTTTCGAGCCATAGTCAACCATAGTGGTTTTGGAGATTTCCGGTTTCCCACAATTCCTTCCCAGTCTCGCATTTCCTTTCTTCCTGCTTTTCTCGCTACTTAATGTTGTAAAGCACTATACTTACTAATAACTACTAATATAGATATTGTACCGTACTAATTATATTAACATACTTACTGTCTGTCTAACTAATAAACTAACACTTATTTAGGGTATTTAGATTTATACACATAACTAACTTACAAACAATGATCTCGCTCTGTAACTGTTCTATCACTGATTACTTGCTTAGTTTCAGTGAAGTGTTCACACCTGTCTTTCACTATCACTACATCTCCTAACTCTATGCAAATGTGTACTCACTAATCTGGAGCCGTCTGTATTACGTGTTGGTTTACCGGAAATCCTCAAATTGTGTCCGGGATTCTATTTGAAGCCGGGCCTCGGATAATAGCCGGGGGCGTGGTCGATTTGGACAAATAAAGGCTGGCCCCCAAATATAGGCCAGGGTAATATTGCCTACCAGTAGGGCTATCAGTCCATGAGCACTAGAAGACATTGTTTCGATTTAACTCAATGACCCAATGGCCGGGGCCTCTCTGTGTGGAGTTTGCATGTTCTCCCCGTGTCTGCGTGGGTTTCCTCCGGGTACTCCGGTTTCCTCCCACAGTCCAAAGACATGCAGGTTAGTCTGATTGGAGAGTCTAAATTGCCCGTAGGTATGAGTGTGTGAGTTAATGGTGTGTGTGCCCTGCGATGGACTGGCGACCTGTCCAGGGTGTATTCCTGCCTTTCGCCCAATGTATGCTGGGATAGGCTCCAGCCCCCCTGCGACCCTGATTAGGATAAGCGGGTTCAGATAATGGATGGATGGATGGATGGATGGTTTAATACTGTTGCCAATGAAAGTCATTGTCCTACACCATGGGTCTCCAACACGTTGCTCGCAAGCTACCAGTCGCTTGCCGCCCCCTTCTGAGTAGCTTGCCAAAGGCTGAAGCAGTATACATTTAAACACAATTGTTGCCGCGAGGCATTCCAGCCTACGAATTTAATAAAAAGTAAATCAGGCAAAATTTAAAATTAACTCAATTTAGGCTACTTGGCTACGCAATAAGGTTTCCATGTATTTACAGCACAGTGCACGTTCAATGAATGAATGAAAGCGGCTGCCTTGACTCGCAATAAACAGACGGGTGGAAATCCCGACACACTTTCAACTACATAAAACTTAACAGTGAACCATCAAATACCCCCCAGATTTCAGTGCCCATCAGTCCCAACATTTAGCAAGAGAATCAAACAGTCCAAAAGTAAATTAAATCCCAAACCAAAGCGAAAATCTTTTTACATTTTTTACATTACATTTTAGTCATTTGGCAGACGCTTTTAATCCAAAGCGACTTACAAGTGCATAGGTTCTACCATAAGTCAGAGCATCACATCCAAAAACTAGCAAAATACACAGGAAATGCTGTTCTAAACAAACATAGTTGTCATCAGAAGTGCATTTTTTTTTTTTTTTTTTTTTTTGGGGGGGTGGGGGGGGGTTAGACAAGGATAGGGATATCAGAAAGGAGGGGCAGGGGAAATCAGGAGGGAGGACTAAGGTAGAGTTTGAAAAGGTGGGTTTTGAGTCTGCGTCGAAATAGGGGGAGGGATTCTGCTGTTCTGACAGTGGTAGGCAAGTCATTCCACCACTGAGGAACCAGAACGGAAAACAGGCGTGAACGTGCAGCTCGACCGCCAGGTGCACGTAGAGAGGGAACTGTAAGGCGACCAGACCTGGCAGACCGGAGTGGTCTAGCTGGGGAGTAGGGAGTGATCAGGGATTGTATGTAAGGTAGCCTGATAGTGTTTCGTTTGCTGCTCCAAATGAAAGGCATGTCTCACAATAAAATGCAAAAAATGCAAAAAAGATCCTTAACTTGCTGTTATCTACGCTAATTTGTTATTGTTCATGAAGGCGTGTCTGGCAAGTTGTTATTTTATGAAGACGCATCTGTTTTGGCTTTCATTAATGGTTTAGCTACTCAAGTTGCGTTTCTGAACGGTTACGGGAAGTGTTGAAGTGTTGGCCCACTTTAAGTGTAGCCTTTTACTTTATTTCTAAGAATAAAATTCTACAACAGAAGCCTAATAAGAAATAAAGGCCTGCCTCGAATACAAGCCTGCCTGAAATAAAGGCCTGTGCTTTGTGCAGCTGAAGTAAATAAAAGACCCCGGCCACAATTTGAGGATTTACGGTATGTGCATCCAGTCTGCGTTCTTGTTTCCCCCTTGTTATTGTATCATTACCCGATTATATTCTCCACCTGTTGTCCATTTGTTTAGCCCACCTCACTCCCGTCCCCCGCCTAGTTTGTCAACTTCCCTCATGTACTTAAACCCCAGTCTCTGCATTGTTCTTTGTCAGAACGTTGATCAATATCAAGTTGCCAATTCATAGTAAGCCTGTATATTTGAGGTTCAAGAGCGACACCCTTTGCCATAGACACCGAGTTTGCCTTATCCTTCTGTTTTGTTTGCTTGTTTTGATTATTTGGCTTTCGACTTTTTCCTTCTGCCTTCTTCGACTTTGTTTTTGCCTAGCCCTTTTTGTACTTCAGCCTGTGACTCTCGGATTATAGACCCCTGCTTTGTTGTTTGACCATTCTTTTGCAGCTTGAGTCTGGCATTTTTTAAACTCTGTTTACCTGGCTTGATTCTCAACTGATTAAAGACAATGTTTTTGCGTACTCCCTGGTCTGCATCTGAGTCCTCTGAACAGTACATCACAATTGGTATGCGCATAGCAAAAAGGAAAAAGTGCTCGCATGCAACACTAAGTCCATTCATTTAATTGTATTAATGAACGCAATTAAAATGAAGACTTTCGTATCCATCAATAATACGGATATGCAATTTACCAAATTCACTGTGAAAATGAATGGGATTCAATCCACTAGTGTATTCAGCTCAGACACTCAGTCTTCGTGCAGTGCTGAAAGCCACCATCTGGAATATGCTGGATGTCCTGCGTCATACTTTATGCTGTGGGCTTGTTTATGCACAAAACCCTTTATCAGGACTTCCCTGAAAAACAGATTTCTACCTTTCGGGCATTGACCCTGATCAAAATAATGTCTGTCTGTGTTTGGAGTCCTAAAGAACATCATGCGTCCTGGCATCTCCTAGATAGAGAGGATTCAGCCAGCACGACAAGCCCCCGCCCCATCCTCTCCTGGCCAATGGGGTGCCTGCATTTTGCCTGCATCTCACAATGTCCCTGCAATGTTATGACAATGTTAGAACAAACACATTTTGGCAACATTGTGAGAACATTTGCCGGAGGGGGGAATGCCAGATTGCTCCCTTCTGAACTGGCAAAGGATGTTACAGGAATAGAGAGGCCTTAGAACTGAGTAGTAATTGAGAGAACGCCAAACCCAAATTATCACACTTCATTTTTATAACATTATGAACAATGCTCATTTTTTGCTCTATATATTAATCTGTTAATTACAATACATGAGCATATAATCATCATTTACTTTTGCTTGATTATGGAGTCACATACTGAATGAAAGTAAAGAAATAAAAAGGCACGTCCTTAATTTCAGCTAATTATTTAGGTCCAGGATAACATTACGCTCCGGTTTATCACAAAAGTAAATTGTTTCCGCAAATGATTGCATTCAGGATTTAATTGCATCGGCTCCAATTACAATACCGCTTCCCCTCTCCTTCCTCGGTGCCGAAACTGTACTAATGCCCTGTAACTTTCATGTCTGAACCGACTTTAATTAAATTTGGGGAAATTGCTCCTACAAAGCTGATGCTGATAAGGAGTGACTTACCCTGAACCGATGATGGTTTCAGCCGCAGCGGCAGAGCCGGAGGAGGTCAGAGTTGCCTGACTCGCATTAGCGAGAAGACGGCCCCAATTAATGGGTTGGCGCGTCCGTCCGTACAGACGCCTGCAGAGCCGGCGTCCCCTCCTTTCGTGGATGGGGGTTCAGAGCCGTGGCCAAGCTCTACATAAAGGGCAGCGACGGGAGCGGTCTGGTGACATATTGTTCCACCGGCGGAGCGCCAGGGGACCGCAGGGCGCACGCGGCGTTCGTCGACACGCTTTGTCCTGCGATGCACCCGACGTCTGCCGTGGCATACGACATCAGACATTCAGGCATCAACATGCATGGAGTATCACGAGAGGCTGTCTGCTCTGGCCCCACGGTGGTGGAATGACCTTCCTGTGGAGTTTTTGACCACTATCAAGCACAGACTGAAGAGTCATCTTTCCCTCTCTACTTCACTACCATGATTTGCCTTGTATATGCCAAAGATTATAATAGCACTTACACATAGTTATTGTTGTACTCGGGGGTATTCTAGCTGGCAACCGTGGTATGCTAGTTGGTAAGTTCAGGTATTCTTCAAGGGTTCAAATTGTATCTATGTGGTCACACTAGGACTCGGAACCGTACTTTCCTCTAGGGTCCTCATCGCACTTGTCCCTGTGTTCAATCTGCACTTCATTGTACGTAGCTCTGGATAAGGGCGTCTGCTAATTGCCTGCAATGTAGTGAGTACAACATCAGACATTAACACACCTGGTGTACAACATCAAACATCAACATGCATGGTATACAACATCAGGTGTCACCACGCGTATAATGCCTGGTCTTCCACCGTGCTCAACCTGGCTGATCCCATACTGGGAGATGTTTAGCCATCGCATGCCATTGAACGGGTTATAATAGATATAGCAGTTATAATGGGTGTATGTTTCATATTTACACATTTCATATGCACATTCACTTTCTCTTCAATATGGGTAATCTTTCATATTTAAATAATATTACAGGACTGAATTTTCCACACTGCCTGCTCAGAGCTGTAGGAAACATTCTCACCATGCCACTCCCTCATTGGGAATCATTCTTCAGAAACATCTAGAAGCATCGTATCACTCTGGAGGAATCCATCACCATGGTGAAAAAATCTGGAGTGTCAATCAAAGGTCGATCGTTATGGGATTTATCTTTCCAGGTCATGGTCCTGTATTGTTTGGAGCACATTGGAAATTGGGAATTTTTTATCAAGTCTTTTATCAAAGTACTTAGCTATTTTAATAAAGGCTAGAAATAATGTACATGGAATGTACATGTTTTAGAAGAGGATATTAGTAAGATAATTGTCGATAAAGTTGTTGAAATGACTGTTGTTTCACATAACACATTCACGGTCATATACAGAATGTGTCTATTTATATGCATGGTACAGCTTGGCTGATATTTATGTTATGGCTTTGTTAACAGGCATTCTCTGGAAAAGAAATCAGCAGGAAGGCTCATGCAAATCACGTACATTTTTGTTTGGTTTTAGATAAAAATCTAAAATACAGACAAAATAAAATGGCTGCACGGTTTCCATTTGACAACATATTTGCGTCCTTCGCATATATTCCTGTCAGTGTTTGGCTAACATGCTTTCTGGGCTGAAATGCAGCGGGACAAACAGAAACTACTGGTCTGTGACCGTAACAGATTTCCAAGGCACCAGCCAAATCAGAAACGGTGCTGTAAACACATCAGTTTGGCAAAACACATGTGCATTCACTCATTTTTTATTTATTTACTTTGCAAAAGGAGGTGTTGCAAAGAAGTGGCCACATTTTCCAACCGCACAAACATATAGATTTTATTCAGGTGTTGATGAAGCCACTCCATATTCATTTGTTAGTGGCAGTCATTATGCCATCAAAGTGCCAAGGCATCATCTTTCAGACTACCTGTTGTCTGCATGCCCGCCATGTCAGTTCTTGCCGGGCTTTCTCAGTATACGACTTGCTAATCTGATGTTTGCTTGCCGATTAAAAACCACTCAATCAAAACTGAGCACTTCATGTCATAAAAAAGAAAAACTGGTCATAAGAGGTATAAGAGGCATGAAACTGCTTTGTAAGCACCAGATCGATATTCGTCGATGCCCTGATGTAAATAATGGCATATGTGTCATCTGGTATGTCACTTACTGCTTGACTGGTGACGTAATGCTTCACACTTTTCTGTGCGAGTAATCTTTCTACTGTGCAACCATGTTTTGCAATGATAGAAAGGGTGGTGTGCTCGGTTATGCACAACAAACACTTAGAATTGGTTTATTTACTTTTGCCATATCTGGGGTTATATTCCTGCATCAGAAGACAGACACATCTGTAAGACAGGGAGTCTATGGAAGGATGAACTTTAAAATGCCTGCCGTTCCAAACGGAACGAGCTCGCAGTTGAAAGCTAAATACCGATCTGCCTATACCTGAGACAGCAGTACAAATGTCACCATTTGACATTTTTCCATATCCATCAATTTTGGATAATATGATAATTTTTCACTAGCACACATAATTGCTGGGGTAAAAGCGCCCTGAACCCTCCCGACTTGGACTTTAATTAAAGCATTGACACTTATCATGATGGGATTTGTCCTGAGGGAATCAAATGAAAGCAAACTGTCATGTTTTTAAATAGTTTTGAGGGTTCTGGTCACAGCGAATATCTGCCTCTCCTGTGACAACCTCACAAATGCGCACACACACACACACACCCACACACACACATACTCATACGCACGCATGTATGCGACAATGCCTGAAAAATGGAATATCACGACAGAAGAAGTTTCTAGATGCAAGTAGTGCCGATCTGTAGAGGAGGTCTTTGCAGGACTATTTCTAGTCATTCCATCACTGGGAGACAATATCTCCATCAGTCTCAGGTATATTGCATTTCCCATAGGGCACAGCTGGCTCACACAACCTCCTGCCCCCCACCCCCCGCCCCCCATCAGGCCGTGAGCGCTAAATGAGAGACACTGGCTGCTTTCGAGACTGCATACTAGTATACAACTCATTTCATTTAAATGTAGTCCAATAGTATGTGGTTTTGAACACAGCCACTGTCAGTACACTCAGATCAGGGAAAATATGCCTGAGCTGTGTGGGTAAGAATAGCAGTCATCATAGCAGAGTCCACAATATTGTCAGACCAGATATTATATTATAATGTCAATATTTACCACTTAATATCAGACAAATATTCTGTACCCACATTCACAGTTCGCAAAGCTTTTAATTAAATGCAATTTTTGTGTCCTGCCAAATGAATGAATCAATAAAACGTACTAAATATATCCATGTGTACGTATGCGTACAAACACGTATGCATACATGCACATATACACATAACATGCAGTAATATGCAAAAGTCTGAAAAAGATGCTTTAAAAAATTATGAAATATCTAAAAATGTACTAAAAAGAGCAGTAAACAGTTAAAAACTGTTAAATGTCAAATCTGCTCTTTTTTTTACAAAAAACAAACATCTAAGACCAAATTTATAGAACAGAAATCTAGGGTGCCGAAGATGTTTGCACAGTACTGTACATGCATGCACACACACATATACACACTTCAGATACACAAACTGTACTGTACATATACATTCACACATGCATATAAACAGCACATCTGCATTCAAGGTTAAGATTATGTATTCTGATCACTGTGTTGACCATCAAATGAGAGCCCCTGGTTTAATACGGATTCAAACTAATTGTGTTTATTTTAAGGTGATAAGAATTTAATTTAGTTTTTGTTCTCTTGCTCCATCGCAGAGAATTTTGTGCCTTTTGGGAGACACTCTAATGTGGAGAGGTTATGAGATTACTATTACCCGATAAATACCATGAAATGACTAATCTGTTTTAGAGGCAGATTAAGCCTTGTGAGGATTCAGCTTCTGGGGGTGAAACATGCTGGCCAGGTCACATGTCGTACTTAATGTTCTGGCTTTGTGCTTCTGGGCAATGCTGGAATCAAGCTCTGTCAGTGATCCATCAAAACAGGGTGTGGGGCGGATGGGGGTTTGCAAATTGCTTCTCATTAACTCTAATTTGTTGCACCTTTGAATTTTTAATTACTCAAAGGCCTAAACCACTGATAATACTGGTGGGGGGGTGGGGGGGGAGTGGAATGAAAAAGGACTGGATCCTCTACTACCGGAGCGACACTCCAGAGCCTCTGAACACAAACAAACTCCGCTCAGCTCATTTCAGCCGGTCAGCTGGACCAATTTACATTTCCTCTCCCGAATCCACGCAGACGGTAGCATAAGCTCCCTAAATCGTGGAAACCTTTGAGGCATCTGTGCTGTTGCGAGCCCTCTCTCTCGCTCTGACCTTTGGGTTTACCTCCCCAGGCATGGAAACGCGCTCAACTGTGGGTACGGGAACCATGCCCAACTTTCAACTCCTCCGCCATTTGATCTTTTCGTCCCCCCTGAGGGTCCGACCTTGTTGGGAGTGTGTCTTACTGAACGTTGCTCCAGGGAAGGTGGATTTCTGGGTCAGGAGTGAACGAATCCTTGGGAGTGTTTCGATTTCATCTGCGCCGTCTTTGCTCTTTTATCATTTTAAGAGCCGAATATGACCGCAAAAGAGATATATGCCAGAGCCAGGGCTTCCGTCTACAGTTACTAAGGCTGGAACAAACTGGTGAAAGTGCCCATTTTAAAGCAGCGCTACTCAACTCCACATCCTGCTGTGTCTGTGGGCATTTGCTCCTACCATGCGCTACTCCACCTAATAAGCTAATGAGTGAAATCAGGCGCCGTTGTTTTCGGTAGAAATGCCCGCAGACACTGCGGCCCGCAGGATGTGGAGTTGATTAGCGCTGCTTTAAAGTGTTCCTCTTACTAATAGGTTGCCATGGCACATGCTGAGATCCCACTGAAGAATGTGATTATTATGGGCTTGTCACTGCTTTTAAATGATGCGTTTTTTTTTCCGGAAAATCAAAGATAGCCTTGGAGAAGAGCTGAAAGTGGACTTATTTTTTCTGTTTTATTTTAAATTTAAAAAAAGTATTCCTCCAATCAAACTTTTTAAAACTGAAATAAAAGTTTTTAAATATGCTTTCACTCTTATATTTTAATGGACTGATTGATTCAGATCCGATTGCCTGCTTTTGAGCCTGGGTATAAGAAACCAGTTAGTCTGCAGCCAAGTATCTGAACTTCCAATATTTTTTGGATCTATATGTTTGAACTCACCAATGACAAAGACTGAATATGTGCTTTTAAAAGGCCATTTAGACCCAGCAAAACATTATCTAAAAATAAATCAAGGCACACACTGACTGCACCATAAATATTGTGTGTACTGTTTGATAGAGTGGAAATTATTAACAATAACACAGCCTCTTAATTAAGGTCAGCCTGTGGTCTTTGCCCTCTACCTCACTGATCATGAAACAAATGTAACCTAGGAGATTATGCACACAGAAGTAACCAGGAGAAAGTGAGAGGTAATGACTTTATAGCTCTGACATAACATAACATAACTTAACATAACATAACATAATGGGCATTCGGCCCAGCAATGCTCACTTTTTCCTACCCCCAAGTGTACCTATTGCCTAATTAGCCAAAAAAGCTAAATAGTATCTAACACTAAATCAAGCCTGGTATTGAAAACCTCCTGTGTTTCTGCTTCCACTACATGTACTGGCAAGCTATTCCACACATTGACCGAACTCACCCTGAAGAATCGCCTATAATTCACTTTGTTAATCCCTTTAATGAATTTAAAAGCCACAATCAAATCCCCCCTACATCTCCTTTTACTAAACTTAAAGAGATTAAGCATCTTAAGTTTATCCTCGTAACTCTCATCTTTTATACAATCAATCAATCTGGTTGCCCTTCTCTGAACCTTTTCCAGTGCCTCTATATCTTTCTTATATTGTGGTCCTCAGAACTGCACACAGTACTCCAAGTGTGATTTAACAAGAGCATTGTATAAGGGGAGTATAACTTCCTAGGACTTATACTCAATACTCCTGGCTATGTATCCTAGCATCCTATTGGCCTTTTTTTACTGCTATCACACATTAGTTAGTCACTTTCACATACAACATATCAAGTTATCACTTTCACATAGAACATGACAGGTTATTGCTTTCACATGCAACATGTCAGGTTATTGCTTTCATCTGCAACATGGCAGGTTATTTCTTGAACATACAACATGTCAGGATCCCAGATATCTCGGTTGTCGTGTGATTAGCCATGCTAATGTGCAGATTTAATTCTTGCAGTATCAGTTGCCATTACATCAACAGCTGGTCCATGTAACATTTGGATGAGAAATACAGAGTTTTCTAAAGACGAAAATCACATTAGGGACCTCTGAACACACCCCAAAGTGTTTTTATACTGCTAATGTCATGTATGTATGCATGTTTTGCTGGTACAAAATCTCATGTCTAGAACCAGGGCGATCTGCACAACCTAAGTACGAGCAGACACCCAAAATGATTTCTTCATAATAACCTCAAACCTCAACTACCTGCAAAGACATAGTAGTTGTAGATGAATTATACAGTAATTACATTGTAGTTGCGGATCAGTTAAACAGTAGTTACACAGTAATTACAGACTATCTCCACTTGCCATAAGTAAGCATTGCCATATGATAGGGTTTCATTTGTATTGTCAGGAGCTACAGAGCAGCAGAGGGGGATGTGTGCCTGACCTTCAGATTCTCCAAATGGTGTCTGTCCGCCTGACCACACGACACACGTTCCGAGGAGAAATACTTTTCTGCTTTTCTTTTGGATGTCCCTGGATAATCAATAATAGATTAGGTGATGGGTACAAAGGAGTGCTCATCTGTCCAAAATGATTCATTCTGAAAGATGAAGGAAAGGACGTTATTTTTGGGAGGGTAACCGGCTGCTAGACCGAGAAGGGGAGTAAGACAATTCCTCTCTCAGAGAAGCCATTTTGTAATCTGTGGAAACACTATCTGAACAATATTACATAACTAAAAAGTAAATTTAACCAACAGGTGCAGATGGACGTGAGCCACCAGTGCTCGATGAATCGAGACTACATTTTCCATTTATTCTATCCAGCAATACAGGATCATAAATATAGGATTGATCCATGTCCAATTAGCGGAGGTGGATGTGCTTAGAAACCCATCATTTCAACACAGGTGGTTAGAAACATTGAATGGTGAAAGAGAAATGACGTAGTAATGTCATATCTATGAGGATACCATTCAAAACATCATCCTCAAATTTCAGCTTTACATTGGTAGGAATTTTTCCATTTGTTTGCTACCAAGACCTGAAAAATCAAATTATAATGTTGTTTATATTTATATTTATTATAATAATTATAATATGAGAACCTTTGAGAGAAAAGTATGTCCAGGATAATTTTTGTGTGATATCACCACTTTATATGTTTCAGAGTGTCAATCAATCAATCTTTATTGTCCTACATGGGTACATTGAACTGCAGTCAGACACCACAACACTTAATTACTTTTATTATAACAATATTCACACACAATCTAAAAACCATAAAAGACTAAGACAATGACATAAAAGCATATCGGCTAAAACCACATACTGTACAAAGGACAAATGGTATACAGTAACAGCAAAAGCACAACCACAAAATCAAGTGCCAAAAAAGCAGATTGTCAAGTACCAAATCTGCTTAAGTACAAAGGCTCACATGTGTAAATTCAGTCTACTAATTACAGTATGAATAAAAAGATACTGAATATTTTAGTCCTTGAAGACATGACTCTATACCTACAGCCTGAGGGGAGGAGCATAAGCTCCCAGTGCAAGGGATATTTAGGACTGTCTTCTACAGCGTTCCTTAAGACCTGTTATACAAAGCTGGATCAGACCCACCCTAATGACATTATTAGCCAAAACAGGCAAGTTTGGCCAAATTCAAGTTACCAAACTAGGCAAAAATCCATCCATCTATCCATTATCTTAACCCACTTATCCTGAAGAGGGTCACAGGGGGGCTGGAGCCTATCCCAGCATATATTAGGCAAAAGGCAGGAATACACCCTGGACAGGTCGCCAGTCCATCGCAGGGCACACCCAGGCAAAAATGCAAAAGGAAAAATTCCACATAACAGTCATTATGATAGTGCGCACATTAAAAGTATACATTTTCCTCAAAAAGAACAGTGCTTTTGATGTACTTATTTAGAACTGGCTTCCAGATTGGGTTGAAAATGGGACATGTTGTCAAGCATAATACTCAAGTACTTACAATTTCCCGCCAGCTCAATTTCAATCCCCCTAATAACTACAGGCTTAGGGTTGGTTGCTGACTTCTTAAAATCGACAATCATATCCTTGCTTTTTTGACACATTCAGTTTCTACTCTAATGTGATATTTTACAAGATTATGAATGTGCTACTGTTTATGTACATGATTAATAGACCTGCTTTATATGCAGTTATGGTGTATGGCTTAGTCACAAGGGAAGATGAACCCCAATGGAGACTCTTGCAAAATAGCTTTCAGAGCGTTTTTATTCCTAATAATTATGATTTTTTAAATTATTTTGAAAACATATTCATTTATAAAATATTGTATTATTTTATTGTATGTTTCTGTATTTTAACTTCAAACTATGAAGGATATATTAACATCACATATTTATTTGAGGAAAACCTGAGAAGTAGCAGAAAAGACAGCAAATCCAGGTTTAACCTATTTATGAAAATGAACTGAAACATCGACACATTAAGCATTCATCATAACCAACTGATTCACACTATTAATGTGTATGTATGTGTGTACAAAAATGAGCTTCTCTTCTAAGAACACTGAGCTTCACTGTAGGATTCAAGAATCACATCCTGGCTTTTGCAATATGCAATATGCACATTAGTGGTTTACAGATAGGGGTCAACTTTCAATCATAGTCTACACTAATGCATGCAAAAGACTTCCACAAGTGGCACTCAGTAATTGTCGTGAGGCATTATAAAGGTTTTAGGAATAGAATGTTTAAACATCCATTCCATTATGTGGTTGTTGTGTAGTTCAGTGCCAAGTTGAGAAAAGCCTCAGCATCATGTGGTGGACAGACACAAACAGTCAAAAATGTTTGGACCGTTTCCATTTATTAAAGCAAAAATAACAGAAGAAACCAAGTCCAGGAATCACAAAATAAAATGCATTTTACAACGGAAACCAAAGTTCAGTGGAGAAAGGGGCCTCTGATTTAGCCCGCCGATTAGTTAATGGGCCACAGCTGCACTGATTGCAATTAATCACAGCTGTGGCCATACCCGTCTGAAGGGCTGTTGCTGCCCCCTGGTGGACAGCACCCCAATTTCCCTTCCGGGCGTCAAAGTAAGTTGTGTCACACATTTCCCCAGAAACAAAACTCAATATTTACATTTTCTATGAGGCCCTGAGCTCAGTATGTTCCTGAAGTATACACACCATCTCTAACCCTAGGACCGCCTCGAGCATTGGTGACTTTTCCCTCCCCAAGTCCACACTTGAAAACAATGGTGCTGCACAGTCGTGTATGTAATTAGCTTTCCTCAGATACAAACTGCTCTGCTAGGAGCGGGAAGAGAGGCAGACCTGGAGTCAATTAACTTCTCTCCTTATCTTTCAATAACTAATGCAAGGGACACACAGTTTGGAAAGTCATATATAACTTTGCCCAACAGTGTTTCTGAAGGGAAAATGAAGAACCACTTGGAATAAGCTGTGAACCATCATTAAGGAAAAACAGACTGAATCAATTACACTGGGACCTGTACTTGTAATGGATGTCAGACTGCGGCATGCTGGGGGATATAAGTCTGAACAGCTGCTTGCAGGTGCAGTCAGTGATTAAGATGACGACATTCCCACGCAATACTAAATACATTTCACAGATGAACTTGGCTACATTCAAATCCCCTGTACATGCGTCTCAGTAATAAATGGCTTGAGACATTCTGCTCGAAGGAGACACTGTAATGGGGGAGTGGGGTGTGGGCCAAAGGACATCCTCTGCCAATCTTTACATGTGCATTCTACTGGTCATGTCAATGTTTGACCAAAACCCTCAGCAGTTTCACCCTCCCTCTCCTTCTTAAGAGCATAAGGATCCGTGATACACGTGTACAGACACGTGTGCGCGCGCACACACACACACACACACACACACATACACATTCACACGATCCCGTACACAAACTCACACATACACACAGATCTGCATGCAGGCGAAACACGTACATAGGCACGTGCAAACACACACACGATTCTGTACACAAACTCACACATACACACAGATCTGCATGCGGGTGAAACACGTGCAGACACACACACATACACACATGCACACACCTTCCCGTGTGGTCATTTGCATACGCGACGGCCATCTGCTTGCGTCTCTGTGGCACATCCCGGGCTCAGTGAGCTATGGCAGGAAACGCTAAATGGAAAGTGACTATTCATCAACCGCCGGCGTGAGAAGCCAGGCTCCGGGCTCCAGGGCCGGGCAGGGGGGGGGATTTCACAGCGGAGGGGTACGCTACCTCAGGGTGGGGGTCGGCTGGCTCTCAGGGCGGGGCTCTCAGGACCCAATCAGGAGCTGGACCCGGTGAGTGGGCACCTGGGAAGTGCAGGAGTGATCCATCACTCAGCACACCGGGCTGATGGACGGCTCCACTAATTGGCTGCCTGGATTTGGAACGAAGGGAGGGTAGCTCAGGAGTACCTCACGGAGGGGGGCGGGTTCTCCGGGGAGGGTGGATGGGTCATTCAGAAAGTTACGCTGTGCAGGCCACAATTAATCCGCGGGTGTGAATTCACCAGAATATTGATTTCATGTGTTGGGTTGTGTGCAGAAACCTACACTGCCTAATAATCCACAGTTAAGGACAAATGTTTATTGAATCTAGGCCATTCCCAATCAATGAATACCGTCTTAACCCAACCACATCAAACAAACATGAATACCACAGCGGGCCACAGCCTCTTCTGAGAAGATGAACACAGACTGTATGTGCCATTTGTGGCTCAGTTTCTAGTGCAGGTAGGCATTGGGAATTGAAATAGAGGGGGTGATTAGCGGAGAAGTCGATTCAGCCACTGACCTATAACATAACACTGGGCAAACCATGGCAGCCAGTCAGAAAGCTCAATAACTTTGAAATGAGTGATTTGGAGGCATGCCTGCCCAAATCAAGGGCGGGGGCTCAAGTGCCCGGTAAAGGTCCCAGTTTGGCACCTCCACCTCTTAAGCACAAAAGAGCTTCAGTTGCTTGATTGACTAATCGGCCGATTCAGTGGGAACTAATTAGGGACGCACATATATGCGCCAAGATTAGGTGGGAGCAATACCAACAAACCGGAACTCTCCGCTGCCAAAACGAGCGCTACCTGCTAGAGCCGCGGCTCGCCACCGCGCCGGCTGTTATCTTTGTCATCTGAACTGGCAGTGGAATTGTCCGGAAACTCTTTGGGCTGACCTCCTGCGCGGGGGAAAGCCGGAAACGTCGAGCCGTCCCTTCAAGGTCAGCTGTAATTAAAGTGGGCCGGCGTGTCCGCGGCGACCTGGAAGGCCGGGCGTTTAGGCCGGGCGCGGCAGAAAAATCAACCCAGGGACCGGGGCCAAGCAGCTCCAGTGTTACACACCGTTAAACCCCACATCAGCCCTTGCACGGCAGTTTGTAATGGAACAGCCATTTTTAAAAAAGAATAAAGCTGACTGTGTTTATTCATTCCCATCAGAAGATCAAGGATCATAAATCTCAACGAGGGGAAAGGGTGAAATTAGGAGTGTAAAGGTGTGCTGGCGCTTTAGATATTTCAGGTGGCGATGGGGAATTCATATATTCATATATTCAATTGCTATTGTAGTGAAGTGCTGAGCCGCCTGATGTGCTGGAAATGTGTGTGATGGACCTGCTTTCACAGGGGAACAATGAGTCTCCAGGAGCCGACAGAGAGGCAAGACGAGCAGGCCGGCCTGAACACTGGCAAACACACACCTTCACTGACTGAACACGCTGCCAACACTGAACACTGACACACACACACTGTCACTGACTGAACACGCTGCCAACACTGAACACTGACACACACACACCGTCACTGACTGAACACGCTGTCACTGACTGAACACGCTGCCAACACTGAACACTGACACACACACACCGTCACTGACTGAACACACTGTCACTGACTGAACACACTGTCACTGACTGAACACGCTGCCAACACTGAACACTGACACACACACACCGTCACTGACTGAACACGCTGCCAACACTGAACACTGGCAAACACACACCGTCACTGACTGAACACACTGCCAATACTGAACACTGGCAAACACACACCATCACTGCCTGAACACATTGCCAAAACTGAACACACTGCCACCCCTAACACACTGCCACCATCTCAACATGACGCCATTCACTCAACACACTGTCACTGACTGAACACACTGCCAAAACTGAACACACTGGCAACCCGAACACACTGCCACCATCTCATCATGACGTCATTCACTCAACACAGTGCCACTAAATGAACACACTGCCACCCCTAACACACTGCCACCATCTCAACATGACGCCATTCACTCAACACACTGTCACTGACTGAACACACTGCCAAAACTGAACACACTGGCAACCCGAACACACTGCCACCATCTCATCATGACGTCATTCACTCAACACAGTGCCACTAAATGAACACACTGCCACCCCTAACATGCTGCCACCATCTCAACATGACGCCATTCAACAAGCCCTCATTAAGCAACAAGACTATACTTGAGAAGGGAAAGTTCAATTGGATTTATTTGTCAAATTATGCAGAAGACAAATGCTTAATGAATCTGGGCCACTTGAGATTGCACTTAAAGTTTCATGCAACAGCGGTACAAAAAGAGCACAGACAAAAGGAACAGGCTGTGTTTTCACCCCAGCATCCATTTCCTCAGGCCCACTGTGGCGCTGGTGAAATAGTGCTGCAGACACATGGGACCAGCCTGCCTGTTTGTAAGGCCGGGTAAAGCATTACTCACACGGTGCATTTTAAATGGCACGGACAGGGCTATATTTGCCGCTGTGACGCACGTAAAAACGTTCTCGCAAGGAAAAACAATACAGCACACAACCCGACACCCAAGGCTTGCCTCCTCCACGCCGTGTTTCGGCTCACCTCCTCTAGCAGCCATTCCTCTGCTCAACCTCCCCACGTACACTGTGGGTTTCTCCTGAACCAGAACAGCCATCCTTAGATAAAAAACGCTTTAAAGTTAGAAATGCTCACACGGAGAGATGTCATTAGATTAGGGCTTGTGCGCAGGCCCTAATCTAATGGCAACTTTTTTTTCTTTTTTTTTTTGCTCCTGATATCAAATTACTGTCATATTGATCATTGTTCTTATCTGCCCTCATAAAAATCACAGGCTGGAAAAACTCGAGATGTTCCATCAGGTAAAACGTAATGGGGATTTCCTTGTGACCTTGAAGAGAGAGAGAGAGAGAGAGAGAGGAGAGAGAGAGGAGAGAGAGAGAGAGAGAGAGAGAGAGAGAGAGAGAGAGAGAGAGAGAGAGAGAGAGAGAGAGAGAGAGAGAGAGAGAGAGAGAGATGTTTATTGCCTTCTTAAGAGGGACATGTTCATCACAGAGCCTTTGGAAAAACACAGCCTGGGATCTCAATGGTGGCAAAGCACATATTTACCAGTTTCGAATAACCAAGCTATTTAAAATCGTCCGTGACCGGAGGCATTGCGGCACATGGATGTCTTATGACGTTATTCCTCTTATTTTCCCCCATTTCCTGGGACTCTTGTCAACTGCGGCGTGTCGCTCAGTTCTTCAATTCAATCAGTGAACAGGAGGAGACAGGATGCTGCCCGGAGCAAAGGCTTTCAAGGAAAGGGGACTGCAGAGCGAACGCTGAGGAACGGTGGTCTTTGCAGAGAGACGGAGCTGTGGCTGAGCCCTGTCACTGCACACGACTGCTGGAAGGCAGCGGATACCTCACACTGACCCAACACCTGCAGAACTGTAAACAAAGCCGCAGATAAATGTGCAATCATACAAAAACCAAATCAATATCTTTTGACTCATTGCGAGTCGCGACGTCGGCGGTTCGAATCTGGCCGTCGGACATTTGTCTCACTCCCTTTCTTTCTGTCTCTCTACACTGTTCTGTCCAATAAAGCTGCAAAATCACAACAAAAAAAAAAAAACTTGACTTATGCGAAGTGAAATCAGCGCTCGCACATACGCGCACACATGCACTCGACCTGCGCCTCTCGTCTGACGGTGAAGCGCATTATCGAGCCGCGTGTGTGAAATCCAGCCGCCACAGTTCGGAGCAAACATCACTGTGTGCGCAAAGAAACAAAAGTGAGAGATGTTGGTGGGGGGGGTTGGGGGGGTGGGTTTGAAGAAAAATCAATGCAAAGTTTTAAGATATTGATTCAAAAAAAGATATTAGGTTTTTGATGCTCTGGTTACGTCTGCAATATTGGGTGGAAAAGTCAATAATGTTATTGCAGGGTGACAGAAAAAGAATCTGCGGGAAGGCTGGGCTCCCTAATTTCAGGGCAAATCAACCTGTTCCTTTAGGTCCCAAAGAGGATTAATGCATCTGCTGTGAAACAAGACTTAGCTTGAAATAAGGTGGCAAGAAAGAGGAATGATCTTTGTTTAGCATTCTGCAGATATCGATTTATTGAGAGTAGGAGAGCGCCCGCCTGCCTCCTCAGCTTTTATGTGTTCTTGTTGAAAATGTTATCCTGTGGTGTGTAAATGCTTTTAACTATGAGAACTTTGACAGGGTTTTTTATGGCGGGGACACAGGGGAGGGGGTGGGGGGGTGGCAGGGTAGTTTCTGGGTCTGTATTTAAACCAGCGGGGACATTAAAGAGCAGTACTCTAGACAGGAACATATTTATCTCCGCATCGATGAGCCATAATATCCTTAAGGCATGGAAGAGCCATGTTTTCTTAAAGACTTTTTAAATAACAGCAGGCAACAGTTTACTTACAGGTGCATCCATAATACATTACTCACATAGCATTATAATATCTTAAAAAGCTCCTCATAATGCATGAAAACCCTTTCTGTAAACATACATAAATATTGCAGACAGACTCCTTGCAATAAGCTCAGCGCTGCATACTTAACAGCCGGGATTCAATCAACATTCATTATTAAATTTTACTAAAAATTAAACCAATATTTTTTCTTCTCAGCAGAAATACACTTTGGCAATCACTAAAGCAACCTCTTCAGACTGAGTTTGAGACTCAGAAGTGTAAGGCTTGCATTTGCTTGTAAGTCAGTTAAGGACAAACCTTGAGTAAATGCTGGCCAATGTTTGCGGTGGTAATGACCCGACAAATGATCAAAGATGAGTAGAATAACAAACAAAATGAGAAGGCAGCACAAACTGCCAAAGCCTTTTTCAAACGAGTTATATGCAGTATATACTGATCAGCTTACAGCATGTGGTTCTCAGAGGAAAAGCGACATAATACATCATGTAACAAGTGTCGTGATGGTTATCACACTTCATAAACGATCTCGCAGATTTATCACAATTCTTATCACAAAAAAGACAACAGTAATGCTAACCATTACAAAGCTGACATTCCTTGCACCTTCCCATGAATAGTGGGGTATTTTATTTTTTTGGTTTATGTATGACCTGTAAACAAGTGGACACTTTTTGGAATAAACTCAATTAAGTGGCAATTTTTCTGGCATGTGACTTTTTAAATTATATTTTGTTATAATTTCGTATTACATATACATTGTCAATTTGATAATTTTTTCACTTTCACTGTTTCAAACTAGTCTCCACAAATATACATTTCAAAAATGAGTCCCTGTATTTAAGGTTAAAAATAAGAAAGATATTTTTAAACAGGGCCTTTTTCCTTGCATTTCTCCAAGGTAGTTTTACACCTAGTTTCAAGTGTTTTTTTCAAAACCCCTTGGTGCAGTTCTACTGGTCAGGTGACAACACTCCATTTACACTTGAACCATTTCCATTTCGCTTCCTAGTGAACCCTGTTTTATTACTAGTGAGAAGGCAAGGCTTCCTACAACTACTGGAGATACTCTGCATTATGGGGCAAAGGCCTTTTGAAAGAAAAACAGTGGCATCAATTATTACGTTTGTTCCTCAGTGAAACAAAACAGAATTAAATCATTTAAAGCAAACACTAGACATTTTAAAATAACACAGCTGTCACGCAGACAAAGTGGAATTAAACTGTTCTCATCTTGCTGCGTAGAAGAGAAGCAATCAAGCAGTTTTGAGATACTGTGACAACTGCAGTTTATCATCAAATCATGATCTCAACTGCCACTGAGGAAGTCCACCATCAACACATGACGGAGGACACACAGAGTGAACCTTCTCCTCTACCTGAATCTGCTCTGTGTCTGAATCTGTCATTTTGGTTTGGTTCAGAACTGGTAAGCCTACCAAAACTGTAAATGGCAGAAAAATAAAACAAGTATTTCACCCACTACGACACCCCTGAGTGCAGTCATTACATAGATATTTGCAGGCCTGACGCAGGACTCAGTGTGAAGAGGAGGGCTGATTGCAGTTAATGCGTTAATGCACGTGATGTCACCTGCCTTTAACCTCGTTTTTTTCAGAAACAGCCACACGCTTTTGTGTTGTTTTTTTTTCCATTTTAGTGTCAGTGTCATCAATTTCTGAGCGGAATTGATTCATAACCCCCTGCTGTTTTGAACAGATGAGCAGCGGGGGTTGTTATTTTTTCAGCACCCCCCCCACCATCGCAGGGAGCTTCAGAGGGGCGAATGAGGGGGTCCCTTTCATGCCGAGACCCCTCCCGTCCCACCTGGAGAGCGCTGATTGGGTCACTTAAGCACCTCTCATGAACACTCTTCACAGGAAAATCCTCCAGGCGTGTGCTCCCACCACGGGCTTCTGGGTAAATTCAGCTCACTCGTCGGCATGGCAACGGCGCCTCACATCTCGCATTTGAACCTGTCACCCCTCCAGACACAAGGGAAATATTTACCAAAATAAAAACTCACGCTGCTGCCCGTCAAATTGTTAATGTACTTTTTTTTTTTGCATGACGGGTGAGCCGCAAAATCAGAAACCTGTGATTAGTTGATACTTTAAGAGGATTACACCCCACCGAAAAGCCTCCTTGCGTGGAATGCTTGGGATAAACACCGGAGCCTGCATAAGCAAACCGTCTGTTTATTCGCTCGAACTGAAATCATTAGCCTCTCGCATTATACATTTCGGCTGTTTGGCATATTTTCAGAAGAAAACAAGGGATTTGCGGCTTCCCCTCAAAAACCGTGCTCCGTAACAAGACAAGATATTTTAAAAAGTACAGTAAACAAGCACAAATACATGCAACCGCCGCACTCCTCGACATTAAGCCGACCGGTTTTGAGATTGCTCTTTGATTTGCTCCCCCGGTTTATAATTAAAGTTGTATGACACAGCCAGACTCGGTGGGCACGGGCACGCACTTCCTGGAGACTGATTGGAACGGACGCGTCTGGCTGAGGGGAGCCGGCTAATTTTCTGTTTACCGTCAAAGCCATTGACACCGAGTGTAGCTGCTTCCAGCAGTGGGAAAGGCTTGGCCTCTGCCAGCCCTCTTCCCAGAAGGGAGTGACTCTTCCCCTCATTACCATTACCCTGACCCGCTCTGCACGTGCTACAGCTGAACAGGGGTTTTCTGCAGCTCCAGAGGCATGGCACATATAGTAATATTGCCATGATAACTTACACCGATACCACTTTCTTCCTGACAAACCACTCTCCTTTCTGAGCGCTTGTTCCTGTGGTGTTCTCGTGATCTAGCTCAGATGGAACAAAAACATAAATGTCACCGGCACTCCTGCTGCAGGGTTGCCTAGCCCTGGTTTAGTAGCACCTATGGGAATAACTCCCTCTCTTCTGAGTACATATTAGTGCCTGTGGACATAACCACTCTTTGTAGCTTTGTAGCACCTACAGTTGTAACCGCTTCCCCATGTTTCAAAACCCTGGTCGTTCTCTGGTTCCAGAACTATAACCCCCTTATTTGCAACGATATTGGCTGCACAAGGGGCCTTGTGAGAGAGTTGTGATGAGTGACCAATGCAGTCGATAAGGACGGTCTTACACAAGATAAAACTGTCAACTCGTCTTGCTTTGCTCGTAAGAAACATGGGAAGCAAAATAAAGTAAGGGACAGACTCCTCAATGGCTCAGGAGCACAGAGCTTAAAGTTTCCAGCCTTGAAGTTTAGCTCAGGTTCAGCAACCTTGGTGAAAACTTGCTTCAGTCAGGAATCGAAGGAGTGAAAGTTTGCACATTCAGAAATGTTTCATTATCAGTAAATGCTGATAAAGTCATGTTTCCATGCCTTGTGCAGCAACTAAAAACAGGCTAAACCTGCCCTTCTTATGGCTCCTGGTAACTGCCCCCCACCCAGCAAGCATGTGTGCTTCACACATGCAGCCCATTCTGAAGCCCAACTAGAGCCTAAATGTTCTCTCTCTGCCACACGTTTAGGAGCCACAAAAGATGTAAACTGTAAGTCATCGTTAGGGGCTCAGCACCTGGTAGCAATGCTAGCTGCCCTTTGTTTGTGGGTCGGCAAATGGGTTTGGAGTAGTTCTCAGATGACACACAGCCTGAACATTGGCAAATAATATCAGACCTGGATTTAATCAACATTCAGCCCAAACTGAATTACAAAGAAATGCAACTGCAGTCTGGCGGGGTCAGTTTTTGCGATTTCTTAACTTGTTAAACTGCAGTCCTGTAGAATAAAACCAAGTCTATTTTTCGCCAAAGTGCTTCCTCCCAGAACAGTAGAAAGAGCATACAGACTACAACACCCTTGACAATCGATAGTTCATTAAGCAAAACAATTAACATTTGAAAATCTATAGAGATCACAACTTTAGACAGCTGATTTTGACTTTTACCTGAGGTAGAAGTGAATAATGGTTGTCTGGTTTCTTCCCCCAGGGAACCATGCTGTCTAATGATTTGAGAAAAAACAATTGTAGAAAAAATAAAAGTGCTGTAACAAAACATGGCTTGATTGATTAATTGATTGATTGATAGATCAATCTGAAGTGGATATTAATGAGCCAATTTTAGCCTCCACCACAGCTGGCTCATTTAGTTATACTCCCTGTAATTCCTTTAAAGGCAGAACAGCCATGGTCTCCCAGGAGTCTGCCATGCTTACATTTGCATCTCTGTAAACATGAGCGGGCGAAATGAACAGAGGGAAAGGCAAACCTGCAGTATTGCTCATTTGACTGAATGGTGCACAGCTTGAGCAACCGCGGGTGGGTGGGAAGCTCACTGTGTCGCCCAAACTGACTTCCTCCCGCTGCACCTCCTCCACATGCAGGAGCTATCGCCGCCACCAAGTCTCCAACGACGCGTGTTCGTTATTCCGCAATGGCACCTTCTGGAACCGTGAGCGTGTGAGGGATTGAGAGCCCTGTGATGCACGACCGATACTGTCGATAAGGACGGTTTTAAAGGAAACAAACGCCAACTCAACTTGCTCATGAGAAACTCGGGAGGCAAAATAAAGTTAGGGACAGACTCGTCAACAGCTCAGTCAGTAAAACTTAAAGTTTTCAGCCTTAAGGTTTAGACTAGGTTCAACAACCGAAAACTTAACTTCAGTCAAGAATCTAGAGTGAAAGTTTCTACATTCAGAACTGCACATGAAAACATGTTTCTGTGGCAGTTAGAAGACAATTTTTTCAATTATCCCTGGGTGAATAGACTCTGGGTCAATGTTTGCCCCGTATTTGTATTGCTGTACAGTATCATTAGGTTTATTAAACAAGAACAGTGCACATCAATACAAATGTGTCATAAAAGACTGTAGTAATTTCCATACATGCACATGCACCCTCTTCCCCCTCTTCTCCCCTACAAAAGTGCTCTTGCATTTTTCAAGTTTCTGCTGTTCTTTATTTGATGTCCAGGGAGCTCTATATTGCTGCCGAGGAGCTGGAGGTGCTTCTCGAAGACAAATACGCTTTGTTCTCTCCCGTTGGCCTGAAGCAGGGCACTTTGTTTTTCAGTAATCATAAGAAACATGGGAAGCATTAGAACGTTAGGGACAGGCTCCTCAATGGCTCAGTTGGTAAAGAAACTCGTCTGGGGCACAGAGTAGGCCTTACACTGTAGGCGAGGTGCAGGTGAAGCCTGGTCTAATGCCACTGGGTTTCTGTTTCACCCGAGCCTGATTGCGGTTTGATTATCGGGAACCGGAACAGTGAAAAGCTGAGCACCTCCAGCACATGGACACCTGTTTTCATTAAGCTTACTAATTAATCGAGTCATGCAATTACATCATTTGTGTCGAGCAAAAACCTGGTCCATTTGTGGACTTCCAGGACCTAGGTTTTTCTAATCCTGGCCGGGACAATGCAAATCTGGAACTGGGATAACCACCAACAAGTTTAAAGCCGACTGAAACTTCTCAAAATAACAATCAGTGAATGTCTTTCAGAGATATCCCCTCCTCGTATTGGCTCCAACTCTCCTGTATATACTGTACTGTACAGCCTGTGGTGTGGGATGCTTTCACGCATTTGAATGGGCGTTTGCTTCAGGTGCAGTTCCCCTTGTTCAGCTGCAGGTGGCACTGCAGTGAATTAAGAGCTACAAGTGCTGATTACAAACAAGGGAGTTAAAAGAAGAAAGAGGGAAATGTGTGTAATTGGGCTGTCCCCATCCAGGTGTTCAGGATTTAGACTGCATCCAGCACTGCGCCAAGTCTGGTCTGGGATGCCCCAAGGGTCTCCCATTGCTGCACAGATTCCGCTAAATTATTCAGTGCTTAAGAAACCTCTCCTTCCTATCAGTGCATAATTTACCCCTAAATAAGCTGCACCCCATACCCTTTACATCTGCTGAGGGGTAATAGCTTCTGTAATAAACTTTATTAATCCCTAAAAACCTGATTCAACACCTTTTTTGAGTCATCATTAGCTGAACCTGGAGAGGAGTCACAAGTGAATATTAGTCTGGCTGGCCATCTCCGTAAGCACATTTTTTTCAGCACTTGTTATTTTAAAGTGTAGAGCCCAGAACTGTGCACAGTACACTGTAAATACAATTCACAACACATTTCATACATTTTACATTCAGAATACTATTGAAAATACATGCCTCATACATTTCACATACAGTTCTTTGGAAGTGCATTTCTGAATACATGAAACAGCGCATTTTTACATTAGAAATGTATCAAAATGTATCTGAAATGTATTTCTTTCTGTATGGGGAAGGACAGATCACAGCGAGATAAACAAACTTAATAAAAACGTATTTTAGTCTGAAATCCAGAGTAAAAGTTTGCACATTTGGAAAGGTTTCCTCATTAATTCCTAATGTGGTGTCATTTTGTTCGAAACCATTTGTTTTTTGGGTGGGTGGACTCGTGTTTGCCTGGTAGTTGTTTTCTTTAGGTTTATTCTACAGGAATAGTGCGCATCATTATCCATGTACCAGATTTAGTCACAATACTGATTATGAACTGAAACATGGACAGTTTGATGAAAATATATTTAATGCACAGCCCCCCACACCTCTCCACCCACTGATCTCACAGCCATTCCACCGACCAATTTCCTCTCAGCCACCCAAACAACCCTCCCAGGTCCAGGTCACCACAGAGGTCTAGTGATTGGCACATCTAGAGAAAAGGCTGCCTACTGCTCCCAGGCTAGTGCAACAATCCTCTCAAACTGAGTCATTGGCAATAATAGCAAAGCCCCCCCCCCCCCATCCTCACCCACTAACCCCCTGACACGCGCTCTTATGTTTCTCAAGTTTCTGCGGTTCTTCATTTGACATCCAGGGAGTGGCTGCTTCTTTGTGCTCTCTCGATGGCCCCATCTATTTTTCTTTCTATGTTTCAGTCTCCTACATGCTGTTTCCGTTTTGGGATTGTGCAGAAAAGTATGCTCTCGCAACAAAGTCAGAAGTAAAAACACACGCCAAAGATAAAGCCCTTTCTATTACTGTCGCGAAAAGGAGCATAGAAAGCGAACAAAGACAACGCTTCAATTTTTTCCGGGCAGCTGTGCCTGCCCCTTGATTGAAAACACTGGGCTGCGTCCTCTGTTTTGACTCCCAGGAAAGCCTTGAACTGTGGAGTGTCAGCAGCAGAACTGCTTTCCCGCTGAGGGACGATACTGTAATGGCACATTCAGCATTTCTTCAGTGGGAGGGGAGGGGGACAAAGAGACAACAACGGCAATATTAATAACAATAACAATAATGAATCTGTGCTCAAGCAGGTTAAAACAGCTGGTAGCAGTTATTTGAAGCTGGTCGTTGCTGGATTTTACACCAGGGTTGAAGGAACACAGTACATTTAGCCCAGCTGTAGGCTGGTTTAAGGCTGATCTGAGGTCTTTTGTGTTGTCTGTATGTAAGCAGCATGTAATGGCAGCCATGAGACTGCTGAGGAGGTGGCAGCACCAAAAGCAAAAGACCGGGCTTTGGTTGTTGCTTACTAGCACCCGTGCAGTTGACTCCAGTATAAATCTTTCAGCTACCTTTCAATGTCAACGGTCAATGGTACCAATGTAAACAGGCAGCTTGTAGCTGAGTGGCTAAGGTACATAACTGGTTTGGTGGTTGGTGGTTTCAAACCCCAGTGTGGCCACAATAAGATCCGCACAGCTGTTGGGCCCTTGGGCAAGGCCCTTAACCCTGTGTTGCTCAAGGGGGGATTGTTTCCTGCTTAGTCTAATCAACTGTACGTCACTTTGGATAAAAGTGCCAGATAAATAACATGTAATGTAATGTAAATGCATGCAAAAACAGAAACGCTGCAAGATGCACACACTGGAAAAGTTTCTGGAGGACACCAGGATGAGCCAAATAAACACCATCTTAACAATGATATAGCCTATTCCTTTGGATCACCTGAGAAACTCTCAGGTATTTATTCAAAGAACTGAAATGATAAGCTATAACCCAAACACTAATGGTATTGCTAGCCCAACAGAATTTCCGACTCTAGCTTCCTGCAGTAACAAACTGCGTTGTCAAGTGAGTTTTAAGAATTCACAGCACGTTTCTAAATGCAGCCATGGAGTTAAAACAGGTATTTCTTCTTTACCTAATGTCTCCCCAAATGCCAAAGTTATTGCTTCATTTTGAGAACATTTTAATATTTTTTGGACCAATCGGGGGACAATTTCACTGCCTAGACTTTGCTCATCATGGAAAGCCATGGTATCTCACATGCTTAATGGCCAAAGAAACCCAGCCCAAACTCTGCTTAAAATCTGTACAAAATAACGGCACAAAAACTGTACTTCCATGGTTTCAAAAGGTATGCGTTATATCACAGTCACTTCATCCATATTGTTTTACAGTATATGTTCAGCACACAGAAATGCACAATAACGTAATATGCTTATTTTTCCCCCCAAACAAAACAGATAAACCTGTATGTAGGATGAATTGTTTACACGGTGTAATTTGATTGAACAAGTACAGCTCAAACTATGAGCACTGTCGGCTGACCCAGATAACGGGGACTGCTTAGCCGGAGAAAAACTGCGGAAATAAAAGTGATCATTATTCCATTTCACCTTCACCGTTCCTCCCACTCCCAACAGCTGCACACGTAACTGGAGCAGCTCTCTCTGCCAGCTCTGCCAGGTTCTCCCTCCGCATCCAAAAAAGCCTTGTGGCGGAGTGAGCAAACCGCGAAAAAAAAAAATCCTATTAGCAACAAGTCATTAATAACATTGATAGCGCTGCCCACCATTGGCTCCCAGTGGAAAACGGAGTTAAAAATGGCGGGAAAGCGAGGAGAACACTGGTGGGAAGCTTCCCGTCGTCATGGGCGACTGGGACCGTCGTCCCCTGAAGCTGTCGGTGGAAACGGTGGACGGGGGCTGGAAGTCACGGTGGGTCGCTCGCGTGTTGACGACTTGCTGAAGCGGGGAATGAAATGCAGCTGACCAAAACCTGCCCCACCCTGTGCTGGGGGTCACAGCATTGGGAATGACCAGGAGGAACTAGAGATCTGGAGAGACTCCAGGGACGCATAAGATGAATGCCACACCATTTGCATTGCGGAGACAAATTAATTCACGTAACACATTCCTCATTATTCCAATTACAATCTGCCCCCAAACCACTCCCCCCCCCCCCCCCACCCCCCCACCCCCACCCCAACATCACATCCCCAATTGAGACCTTCCTGATATAAATCACATTAACCTTCTCATTTTCAAGATCGTTCATTTCCAAGAAGCATTACACTGCCGTGCCCCGCCCCCGTGGGCAGCTCCCCAATCCTGGTGCCGAGATTCCATTAAGACAGTCGCCACAACGTTGTATTTCCACCCCGAGAATTCCCACTGGCCTGGCATCAGTCAGGACCGCTGTCTCTGAGAAATCCAAGCTGAGCGGGTGTGTGTGCGGGGAAGGGGGATGGGTGGTTTAGCCAGTGAGAGCCAAAATAAAAAATTTGTATCATAAAGTCTGAACTGCTGTCTGTAAGGTCTTTCAGCATTGCAAAAGAATAAAAGAAAAAGACTGAATTAAACTGGCATGCCTCAGCGCTACACTAAAGGGGTAACAGACTGGCAGAGGAGAGCACTTGGACCCCAGCGTAGCCGAACGGATGCTATCAGAGTGACAGTTTTGGGACTCGGAGCTGGAAAACTCTCTCCGTCTTTCAGATGTCTCTGTGAAAACAGACGAAGCGTGACGGGTTGTTCAAACGCTCCTGCGCTCTCCGATCTCTCTTCTCGCCTGCGGTGTTCCTCCATTGTCCGTCTTCTGTGCCACAATCGGGTCTGATGTCACAACGCGTGCGGAAGGTCACTTTCTCAGCAAATATCACATTTACTCATCCGCTTCTGTATGCAGGGAGAGTACGCACTAAAGCGCGGTACCACTGAACCCTGTGTATCTGCAGGCTACACAACAAACCACCTGATTTATAATGGCTTTAGCTGTCTGTCAATCAAATAAAGTGTTTATTTTTTCTATTAATCCATATATTATGGACATTAATGCAGTATAATATTTTGTTGAATATGAAAATTTATATGAATAATTCACCAAAAGTAAAGACAATATGTAAAGTCCTCTTATCAGAGGTATCTCCCTTACAGGGACTACACATGAGGAGGTTGATATTCACCGTATGGTATCTATAGTATATGCTTTATAATGTCTATATACATTATATATAATGTTATAGGGTCTGTTGTGCTATATGAGCTGTTGATGACCATCTAGTAAGTTTACGATTTTATTATTTTAAACCGCCATTAAATAGATTCTTTGTTACCAATAGTGATCTGTGCTGAACACATTTAACATGCTTAACAATAATCCTGGATACGGTCTTAAGAATTGCTTGGTGGACTGATGCCTTCGATGATTAATTGATCTCTTTAATATGTTACTCGTACCCTTGACAGAATAAGAAACAAATTGGTAAAGTATTTTGGGGCTGCGCAAAAGCTTGCCCCGAGACACACTGAACACATAAAATGTATTTTTAACCTGGTACTGATGTATGAGCACAGGAATATTTCGGGAAGGCACGTGGCATTCGCGTAGCCATTTCGAGCTTTGCTTTATCTCCCACTTAATGAGAAGTGAGGAATTCCCCCTTCGGCTGGCTCATTCCAAACCTCATTCAGGTAACTGACTCGACAGGCATTGGAGGATATGGAGTCCCTGCCCTGGCTGTGAGCGAATCAGGAACTTGGTGGGGCCTTGGTCTGACTGGTGAGTGGTTGAAATTCACCCAGCAGGGCGGCAACCGCACACTGAAGGCCCAGGGTGAGAGACGAATCATTCACCGGGCTGCTGCTGGCATCCCACCGCGCTTTTCATCAATAAAAGCAGTTCATTACACCGCTAACTCACCTCATCGTGTTTCTTGGGTCCGAATTGGTTGCGGATATTAAGGCAAAAAACAAAAACCAGCGCACCCTGTGGCTCTCCAGGACCAGGAGTGAGGACCACTGCTGTAGCCCATTTATTATTACTATTGATAGCTCGGTGTTGACTAATTTTGGTTGCTGTGTTTGCCAAAAAAAATCTAAAGAATATTAATCGGAAAGCCGCAGTGCCTGGTCGCTAAATGGCACCAGATGTTGCCATAGTGACTACGACTGTTTAAACAGTCATTTTGCCCTTGTCTCCACTTAGAGCAGAAGATATGGCTGATATGCGTTTCATACAGAAATGAACGGGACCCGGTGCCAAAGGGGGCAGAGCAAGCACGACTGGATCCTTATTAAAATGTTATTCATTTACAACACAAATATTTCCGCACTGTGAAAGCCATCCACAATGAGATATGATTTTCTATTTAATCAGGGAGTTACCAGTTGAAGACAAGTTCTTGACTCCTTGAATGTAATCCAATGTCACTGAATGTATCGCGACTAATTAGACATGGCAGTTGGGGGACGAACAGCCTCGTACACAATGTTGTCTCATAAACAGTGTTTTATGAATCGTAAATTGCTGTTTATCAAATTTTGCTGCACCCAAAGCATTTACAGCAGGTAATTACAAGTAACAAACGCCATGAGAGAGAGAACATAATGTATTATTTATTTTGTATTATTTCATTTGAGTCTTGCTCCTAAGCTACAGGAAGGGTAAATCACTTTTTCCTCTTCATCTTACAGTGGTTCCCATACAATCTGGCAACCCAGGGAACTTAAAGATCCTCTGTATTCATGATACGTTTCCACTATTCTACTGAATATGTTATAGCCCTATTGTTGCACTGGCATCTGATCCATCCCTGCCAGAAACTGAAATGTAGGACAAAGTGTGGCTTACACAGAAAGCTGAGTACTATGGGAGCACAAGCGTTTGTTGACAGCCTCTGGCGTGAAAAGCGCATTCTGAAAAGGTGGGTGAGAAAGGCCAAACTCTAACAATAACAGAAGCAGTCCAACAGTCTGAAAGCAGCTATTAACATTCACGGGCCAGGTTTTTATTTATTTATTCATTTATTTTTTATGTATTTATAGTTCCAGCTCTAAAGGGGAAGCTAGCTCCTCCGTTACTTGGGAAAACATTGACGGAAATGCACTGCCTAAAGCCGTCTCTTCGAGCGTGGGCCATTGTCGGCGACCCAGACAGAGCGATGTCGGCCGCGTCTTCCAATCGAAAAAGATGTCAGGGAAACGGAAAGCGATCCGGAGGAGGCCCCCTCGGGGGTCTACGGTGGGTGGCTTCATTAAAAGTTAGCATTTGTTTATTTGATTTCCCCGCTCTGAGGAAGGGTGGACTCGTATTGAAGGTTAGCCCGGGAGAGACGTCTCTCTCTCTTCCCCCCGCCCTGGAGGGAACTCAACTGCAGGATATATCCAGTTTAATGTCAGCCTGAAATGGACGTGGGGGGAGGGGGGGGTGACGGGGGTCTCAGTTTGCCATTTTTTTCTGCTTTGTGAAAGACTGTGTGATGCCAGAAACAAAGCGTGGCGTTAGGCTCGCCGGTCCGCCGATTCGACGGTTGGCCGTTCGCTCTACCCGCTGAGACGCTACTGGGCCGTGATGAAAGGAGCCATTGATTTCCTATGGTGAAAGACAGCAGTGAATGAGGGACACACAACTCACAGCAAGAGACAGAAAGAGAGAGACGGCTTTTTGAAAAGCTCTTTACATAAACAGCTGTCAAAAAGTATCATAATTGAAAAAAAAAATGTTTTGCCTGCCTATGAAAAGCAAACCAAACATTATCAGCACAGTCACTTTAAAACACTATTGGTTCAGCCCTATAAATACTGAGACTTTCAAATGTCAACAAAATATTTCCATTTCCAGCACCTTTACAGCTCAAGCACAGTACACTTCCTGATATTTACTGTATATTGCAATTCCTCTCTGATATTATACTCTAAATATAATTTGTATGAGTAGTTTATGTAGAAATTCTGTACAGCATGTTTCAAACACATACGCATTCTTTGGAAATGAGAAGAAATTTGAAATTAGTTAGAAGAATAAACCAATTCCTTACAAAGAGCCAAGATCCACCTTTACTGGGTGGACTGCAGTAGGCTGCCAGTGTGGTTTGAGGTTTCCTAATGTCCCATTATCCCTCTCCCTGCCCTGTTCACCTAGCAGCTGTCTTGGCATTATCACTTCTGTGCAAGCTAGAACATGCTAGAACTCCATTACAACCATGGGGAGTACACATGCAAATAAGTCTTCCTTTCATTGAAAGGTCTAATTATTTAATTTGTATTATTTATCTGTGACGATCCCATTGAGACCAACTTGTCTTCCACAAGGGAAACCTTCCATGAAATGTATCATGAATTATGCATTTAAAAATCTGCATTTGGAATAATAGGTCAAGTTTAGATTGTTTGAACTATATGGTAGAGTGGATAAAAGCCATATTTACTAATTTAGTAGCAGGTTGGGAAACATTAAAAGGTACCACATAACATAAGTGAAGGTGATAGTTATAAGAATTTCCACTTTCTTGCAAACTGTACACTACACACACACACACACACACACACACACACATTTCACTGTGCGTGCAAAATTTATGACAACACCCCATGGAATGTTTTTATCTGGTTTGATATCAACTGGTTTTGCACACCTCCAACTGCCCTTTCCATACCAGTCCCGGTTAACATTTTTCAAATCTAATTTCCTTGTGAAGCTGCATTCTGGCCTTTTGCTTCATCCACTCTGTGGAGTGAATAAAGCCGCAGGGTGAATAAAGCCACTCCAACAACCACACACAGCCGGGGGGAGAGTGGGAGAGCTAAAGTACCACCTGCATTTCGCTCATCCTGCCATCCGCCACAGATTGTATGTGGAAACATTGCGGTCAGACACTGAAGACCAGTCGGCTGTTGAGCACTTTCCTTGCCTTTCTTGCCAACCTAATCTTTCCTGCCATTTCGAAAAATGTTCAGCAAAAGCCCCATGTCTGCATACAGCACTATGGTCAATAAAGTGGTGTCCTGTGTAGGAGTTGGCAGGAGCCCTTTTGTTTTTGCAGGAATTCTGCCTTTCTTTTGTTTTCACGAATGTGTCAGGGATCAGAACACTGGACCCAAGAGCGAGACCACAGACGTTAATGTTAAAGTCTTTATTAACGTCAGAACAGATCAGACAGGCAGGGGTCGATATCGAGCAAACAGTTGTGACCGACATCAGGCAGAAAACGAGAGTCCAGGCAAAGGGTCGATGCACATGCAAACATGTTCAGCAGGGATAATCCAATACGTGGTCGATGTCACAAGCGAAGGGTTGAATAAAAGTGGGCAAATAAGACAGAAACAGAATCCAAAGAACGAAGCCGAAAAACAAAAACAGATCGATACACAGCGGTTCCAAACTAGACAGACGGAATAAGTAGAATGCGGAAGTCGAAAACAAAATGGGACAAACCAGGTATCAATAAATAAGCGCTGGAAAGCAAGGCTAAAGTGCATGGCAATCTGGCAGTGAACTAACAAAACAGACAGGCTTATATACAGGGATAACAAGGGGAAATCACAATCAGGTGTGCACAATAACAAGGAAGTGAAAACAGGTTAAACAAATGAATGGGAATGAATGGGGAGACAGACAGACTATAGAAAGCACAGAGGGTAACAATACACGGAAACACTAATAACCTACACAATGAAAAACTCAGAACCTGACAGAATGAAAGTACAGTACCCTTGCCTGTATTTCCACATAATGCGTGGGCAAATGGCAAAATAATTATTGGAACAGAGGCTATGGTTAGGGCTACGATGTAACATAATATTAATTCAGCATAGAGACACATTGTACGCACACATTGGAGTGCCTCAGTTTTGGTTAACATACTGTTACTGGGTGAATGTTCAGAATGTGGAACACAGAGACCCATTTCAGTAGTCAGAACATTCGTTCACCTGTTGTCAAATTACTGAGAGACCAGGCTCCATGTGACAGGTGTTACATCATGTGTATAACAGTGTTTTCAGACTTATGATGAGGGGTTCAGTGTTACCAAAGAGTGTTAGGTATTTTGTTGAAAAACAAAATAAAAAAAGTGTGTTTTTATTGCGCTGATCACTAATCAAATTAAATTAATTTAAAAAAGAATTGTGCATGTGTAATCCAATACACGATCCTGGTGCAAATCAGTTCTGTTGCTCCCTAGAAGGAAATCTGAAGCAGTTGGCCAAGCTGGTTTCTAACGCTCCCCATCTGGAGTTGCTCACTGGGACAGGTTCGGAAAGATGCGCCATCAAGTTCAAGCATGGGTTGAAGCCATAAAAACAAAACAACCTGCACACATAGTATAGAATAGATACAATTAGCTAGAATGTTCACTTTCTAGTATATTAAGCATGAGACCTCATTAACTTCTAGCTCTCATTTAAAACACAGCATTCAATACTGTGAATAAAATCAGTAATGGTGACATTACCATTTAATTAAATTTCAGCTTGTGAACAATGTATTCAGGAGGGGTGAACGAGCACAGCATTATCCGTATCTATCTCTGTATCCGTTCAACCAACTAAATTATCTGCATCTTTACTTGTACTCGGAAGTGGGCATGGTAAGTGTAATCTACAAATCACAAGCAATTAGTAAACAATTGCATTAAGATTAATGAATTGTTTATACATAACATACAACATATTAACTACATAACAAATAATTTATTGATAATTTACATCAATAAATATTTAAATTCATTGTTTGTGATTAGTTCAACATTTACTAATAGCTTATAAATTACATTTAAGGGATCATTCCACAAGGCATATGTAAATGTTACTAATCATTCGCTTATCATTTGTAAAAGATTCATTCCTGTTTAGACATGACTTACAACATATTAACTATATAACAATAATTAACGTATTAATCATTTACAAACATATTAAAATAATTTGTTAATGATTTGTTTATTATTTACTGATAGCTTATAAATTACTTAAAGGATCACTATTATAAAGTGTCACCAAAAGAAAGATTTAATTTTTTAATTAAAAGTGACATTGTGCGTAGGATTTGGTATTGAGAATTGAAAGGAAAACTTTATGTAAACTGTGAAAAAGAACAAAAGAGAAACATAACATTAAATTGAAAGTTTTGTGTTAATTAAATAATAGCTATTTTTCTAAATACATTTTCCAATGAGGTAATATTTTACATACAGTACATATTGAGGAGACAATATAATTCAGATCGTAGCAAACTGTGGAGAGAAAGGATATGATACCCACTCAAGCATACGTATGGTAGAGGCGTACCCCCTACATATACACACATACACAAGCACACTTGCTGTGTAAACATACCCACCCACACACCTACCAAAGCACCCACAGCACACACACACACGCATGCGCCCACTCACTCGCAAACATGCATACACACTTCTTAAACGATTTACTCATTAGTTCAGCTAGAAAGAGGCATATTTTTCATCCATAAACTTAGATTGATTTACTTAGCGTAGACCAACCAATTAAATTAATGAATTAATTAAGAGCCAGAAGGCGTTCTCCCGACCTGAGCCTTATGGTGTGTGTAATGCCAGTAACTGATGCAGATCAGGGAAGGGAAAAAAAAAGCAATCCCAACGCCAAAGCTTGCTTTCAGCACTTCTTTATATAACCACAAGCAAATAATCTTGCAGAAGCCATTTGCATCTCCCAACACAAGGCTGACGTGAGCAGTCCACTCCTTTTTTTTAAATACCATTTTCAGAAACCACATTGACCTTTGAGGACCTCTCAAGCCCAGTCTCTCTAAACCGCCACAAGATAATGCCTCCAGTCTGCTGACGAAAGCAGTCATTGATAAAGTACATTTTTAGGGGGAAGAAAGGGAGAGTGAATAAGAAAAACAGAACAGAATTAACGAGGAAGGCTCAAAGCTCTTTTCCCCACTCTTAAAACTATAAAAGGACACAATCCCCCTTTATTTTGGTTTCATCTTGCATATAGTGGAGGGTTTTAGTGCTTATCCATTACACCAGACAAAAAAAAAATCAATCCAGACCTTCAGTTTCAATAAAATTTTGGCCAGGGCTGTGAAATGATGGGTGGGGATGTGGTGCTGCTATTTAGAAGCAGCCATTCTGCAGAAGCTAAATCTACAACACATTGGCCAACCACAGAATTAACAATGAACAATGTTTGTATCCGGGGTTCCTCTCATTGAAAATGTTCATTTTCTTAGATTTGTGTGTGAAGGATGGAGCAAAAGAATGAAGTGAATGAGTGAATATCAAGTCATTCATATAACAGCAGTGAATATGTGAATGACTTAAAGAATGAATGTGAGAGAAGATGAGCAAGTGAGCAGGGTAGAGAGTGAGTGAGTGAATAAGAAAGTGATGTATTAAGTAACGACAAACAACCCTGCTGGGAAATCAACCTGCTAGTGCTGGTAGCTTGTCTGAGCTGGTAATTGGTCAACCAGCTCCCAGCTGTTTCAAACCCTAGCTGGAGCTGTTTTTTTCAACAGGGGCATTGGTGAAGAAGTGAGTGATGTGATCAGTAACAGTGAATGAGTGAGTGAAGGTATAAAACACTGATTCTGTGTCCAGTTCCTGCAAACAGGTGAAAGGCAGGGGACAGGATGGGGGGATCCAACTGCGTTCTTGTGCAGGAGGAGCAGTGTGCAGTGTGCAAACAGCCCAGCAGTGTGAGCAGTCCTACAGCTCCTCCTCCAGCCTATTTCAATCCCAGATCTATTACTGTCCCGGGTGAGTGCTGCAAAAAACACACACACCCCCCTCAGTGCTGCACAAAACACCCCCCCCCCCCCCCCCTCCGAGAGTTAACCTGTCACTTTGAGCCTCTGCCTCCCCTGCCCCCCAAAGCACCTCAACGACCCCATGATATTTAATACTGACAGGAGCTTCATAGCACACAATCGTTTTTTATTATACATTTTAGAAGATTAGCACGACATCATGTTATCCCATATCTGCTGGAGTAAACCATACACCCCCTCTGGAGGCGAACAGCGCACGGGTAGGGGGAAACCGGACACCTTGTCCAATATCGGTGCTCATGGAGAACACACTGAGTGACCCCAGAGCTACGATAAGGTGCAGTCATGTAGCACCAGCAAATATGTGAATCATTAGCCACAACCTAGAATAGAAAGGCCGGTTCTTTCATTAAAAGGACATTTTAGTTTGATAATCTGCATTTCTAAATGCCTTTGTGCGTTTTTGGTCTGACTAACCCACCTACTGGACTGATTCAGCAGCGATTTGTGGATAGCTCTGTAAAATGCACCCCTGTCGTACACCCCCTTGCCCAGCCAAACCCCCCTTCCTCCTCAGATGTGTGGACAAACTGCTACCCAGCCTAACCTCCCATTCTCCCAGACGTGCGGGAGATCTGTGCCCCAGCCAAACCTCTCTTCCTCCCCAGACGTGTGCCGGAACAGCCACCAAGCCGAACCTCCCTTTCTCCCAGACGTGCAGGAGAACTGCCACCCAGCCAAACCTCCCTTTCTCCTCAGACGTGCAGGAAAACTGCGGCCCAGCCAAACCTTCGTTCCCCCCCAGATGTGTGGGGGGACCATGCCCCAACCAAATGTCGCTTCCTTCCCACACATACGAGGGAACCATGGGCAGGGCATGGTGCTCCTCTCCAGCCGTCACAGCGGTTCCCCCGGAAACCATTCATCTGCCCTGGAGTGCGGCTGCGGTACGGACCCCTGCCATACTCAACACAGATCCCCACTTCCCGTCCTCTTCCCCCTACCCCACAACGCGAACGTTGTCCCCCGCCCCTCCTGACATGCCCTCTGTCCGCTGGCAGCCTGCGTGCCCAGACACAAAAGAATTAAAAATCGATCCGTTCCGAGAGGAGAAAAAGGGGAGGCATGTCTATCAATCATTCCCCTTTGCTCGTACCTGACGGGCATGTGCAAGACTCCCCACCGCAACGGTGTCCCATACAGAGGAACCCGGAGGGCCTACGAGCTGCTCTCTGAATATCACACCTCAGCCCGAGATTAACAGTCTGGCTGTCTGTCACCTCTCCATCACCCGCATCCCATCCGGTGTTTGGGTTCCACGCTAAAGTGTGAGAAAGTCTCCCATTAAGACATGCTAAAAATAGGAGGGAGCTTTCACTCTCTCTCTCTCTCTCTCTCCATCTCTCGCTCTTAAACACATTCCTCTGCGCTCTGGATTCAGTGGTGCATATTTAGCAGGTAACTGAGAGCTGTTGGGAAAATAGCCAATAGTTTCTTCGTCTTCTGCCTGTTAAAGAAGCGAAACTTGGTGTGAGGAAGGCTTAAAGCCCTTTTCTCCTCTTAAAACTGTAAAAGAACACACTTGCTAATCCCCGTCGGTTTCAAAGAGAGGCCTTCATTAAGCACCTGCTCGAACAATATTAGGAAGATTCCGAGGGTATTAACATGACAGTTGCTCTCCACTCAGGCCTTGAGGAGCTGCCATGAATGCTGGATGAAGATGGACGCTCCTCTGTGAATTTTAAAGAAAGCTCTCTCTTTGTAATGAGTCGCAGCTTGAAAAATTCAACAGGAGCATATTTACCTTTGTAGATCACCCTTTCAATATTAAATACGTGCGCTTGTTCACGTCAAGATTTATAATCCTGTGTTTGGTTGAAATAGGTTTCCTGATGTATATTACCTCTAGTGCCATTCACTCACTGAATTGTATTTGAGTTGGCTTTAACTGTTTGATGTGATTCACAATGGGAGATTTGGAAAAATTAGCGTATTTGATTATAATCATGGGCTGATATGAGGATCTGGAACCTGCAGAAAGACGTTTGAACTACACAGAAGTCCTTCACTTTTAATCATGTTTGCATTCAGAATAAGGTTCTCCTCTGAAAAAAAAAACCCATTACCCGTTTAATCGTCATCATTAATTTTTGTTTGCACAGAAAACACAAGGCAAAATAAACATGTACTATAAACAAAAAACAAAGAGCATTTCCCTGGTATTGGCTGGCTCTTCACAGCAGCATTGAATTTCCAGGAAATCAACTTTTTCCATTTGGTCTTCGTCAAGACTATCATGCTTACAGTACCGAATCATTAAAAAGGCACTGAACGAGTCCTGTAAAAAGGACTGACTGGTAATCGCAAACGACTCCCTTATGCTCTCCCCTCCTCGGTTTTGCGCACGGTTGCACTATTTCCTAATTATCTAGGTTTGTGCCTGACAGTGCAGTCGGACACTTTAAAATTGTCCACCAGGCAAAACCTAAAAACACAGTCCATTTCCTGGTTGCCTCCATGGTCGACCGTTGGAAAGAACAACCTCAGCCCTACACCACTACCACCTCGGCATCCTGGAGCAGTGCAGAATGCAGAATGCTAGCTGCATGATATTACATTACATTATCCAGAGCGACGTACATTAGACTAAGCAGGAGACAATCCTCCCCTGGAGCAATGCAGGGTTAAGGGCCTTGCTCAAGGGCCCGACGGCTGTGCGGATCTTATTGTGGCTACACCAGGGATTGAACCACCGACATTACGGGTCCCAGTTGTGTACCTTAACCACTACGCTACAGGCCGCCCATACCACTGCCACGTTAAAGGACATTATGCAGTTACTCCACATTAGCGAGACTGATAGGGGAGGGGGTCATTTCATTAACAGTGATTTCTGTGACTACATCTGCTTAATCAACGCTAATCATCTCCTTCCTGTATGACCGCTTAGCCTGCAGAAAGGGGACTGCACACCTAGCGAGTATACATAAAACAGCAGGTTGTCCGTCTCTTGAAGGCTGGACATGTGGTGTGCTGTTTGTGGGAACTGGCTGGTTGGCAGGAGCTTCTACGTTCAGCTGGGCATTCTTGCACTTTGTTGTATGTCGCTCTGGATAAGATTGTCTGACTGTAATGTAATGCATTCAGGTACGATCTTTCCCAATTTTCCAATTTCCTGCTCTGTAAAGCATCATTGTAATTGCGTCCCTGTAAAAACTGCAATACAACTAAAGCATAAAATTATAAAAAGAGCAGTGCCTCACAATGTTGTAAAGATAATGATACAAGGTGCTCATTGATATTGTGGTAACAAAACACTGAGAAGAACAACTAAGGCACTATTCCAGAGAACACCCTTTATAAACACCCTGCTGAAAAAAACAGCTCAAGCTAGGTTTTTAAACGGTTGACCAGTTCAGACCAGCTGCCAGCTCAGACAAGCCACCAAACTAGCTAGACCAGCTTGGCCATACTGGTTGAGCAGCTCATAACCAGCTAGACCAGCTTATGATCAGCTGAATTTTCAAGCTGGCATAGCTGGGTTTTACAAAGCCTTTGTTCCACCACACACACACACACAGAAGACACACACACACACACACATACACATACGTGTAGACTCATTTAACACACCAATGCATTGCATTGCACCTTTTATTCACTGGAATGTGCCATAGAATAAAGTATTTTTATTAAGTGTGGTATACAGAAGACCAGCCCGTTTCATCTTACAAATAAAATTTAATTGAACGGAATAAAAAGGCAGCTTGATAGGAGCTCCTCTATTTGAATTATTTATCTTTACATAGCCAGGTAGGCCAACTGAGAACTCATTTCTCTTCTGCAGCGAAAGCCTGGGAAATTACAGTGGGTTAGGAATTAAATAGCCAATGAGATCTATAGGGGTGCTGGTTAATTGCTAGATGCAGGGAGCCAGTTGTGGGACTTTGACCTGGACGTTGGTGTTTACAGTTCTTCTCTTTTATTTTTAATGACCAAAGTGATCCAGGACCCTGATTTAACATCCCAGCCTCCGACAAGCAAATGAAATAATGCACTTACTACAAAAAATATTATGTTTATACTTTATAGTTTCTACCTACAGCAAACCTTTCTACCGTTGAACTTTTCATAGATATAATGAGGAGGCAGTGAGCCTTTAATGGGAAATGAACCAGAGGAAGATCTCCAGAGCTCTATTGGCCATTTGCCTGGGCGGGAGCAGCCAATCAGGAGGAGGAATAGCCAGAGTGGTTCCTCACCGGTGCTCCCAGGCTCAGTCATGGGGGGAGGCAGCGCACTAAATTTAACTGCCAGCCACCTCACACCTGGTCCCCGATTCACGCTACTTTACACTACTGACAAAGTAGGCAATTAAAAAAGTACACTCTGTAAAGCATGCATGGTTTTATTTTATTTATTCATTAATTTTTAAAGGTGGCCCAGGAGGTGGGGGCCAAAATGACTCTCTCTCTATTACTCCTTGGCTAATTCAATTTTGAAGACATAATATACTCTCAAATCTCATTATACACATTCTTGCTCATATACTTATTTTGCTCTCTCCCTCTCTCTCTGGACAAAATAAATTATATTTCCCTGTCACTCTATCCCTTCTCTTTAGGTTCCTCTCTCCCTCTCACTCTAAATGGTAAATGGTTGGCGTTTATACAGCGTCTTTATCCAAAGCGCTGTACAACTGATGCTTCCCATTCAGACAAACACTCACGGCGATTGGCTGCCATGCAAGGCACCGACCAGCTCGTCAGGAGCATTTGGGGGTTAGGTGTCTTACTCAGGGACACTTCAACACAGCCCGGGCGGGGGATCGAACCGGCAACCCTCCGACTGCCAGACAACTGCTCTTACCGCCTGAGCCATGTCGCCCCACACCATCACCCCCCCCCCACCCTCCTTTAATGTACTTTCAGTTTGCACAAGTATAACATGAACATGAAGTTTGTTTTATAATTGGGCAATAGATATCTGGAATATCGTGGTTAGGCGAATCGGTTCAGAAGGAGGCATGAATTATTGCAAACGGCATGCGATGGCCTTCCAGGTTCCCTTTGAGGGAGCGGCTCTTTTCTCCCTCCCCAGATGAGAATCCCGAGACGCGGAGGGAAGGGAGGGACCAGCATGCGCGAGTCTTCTGCTGTAAATTAATGTGCGGTGGACCATTAAAAAAGAAAAATCGAAATCAATTACTTCAGAAGGGGAGGAACCAATGCAGACTAAATCTATGATTTTTAAATAATATATGATGCACACACATTCTACTTTCTATATGATATTATATATTTAATTGTATTAATTGTGCTGAATGATTCATTATGAAAGAATTTTCATGTGTCTTTGTACATTTCTCTGGATTTACATAAGCAAGATAAAAAGATGGTATCGTAGTAGGCCCCTGTGGCCTGTAGCACTGTGTGATTTCACACATACCCAGATAATGTAGGATCCTGTTAATACCTTTCCAGCACACACGTCACATTCCCAGTTTAATCAATAACAACATTACAGCGGTCACTTGCCTTATTTTCATTCATAGATCAGACCATCTGAAGCTTCTGAAAGGGAAATTAGGCTGCTTTGAAGTAAGGTTTTTTTGACATGGCCATAGTCTTAATATGACAGCATGAGACAGAGATCAACATCAACGCCATTACACTCAACGTTAGAAGAAATGACCACCTCGCATCTTCATGTGGAATCCATCCATTATAACACATAAAAATATGAAAGGATGAAAGTCAAGTATTCTGTTCCAAGCAGAATACAGGCAGAGGATGGGGCCTAATGTAAGCCCATGCATAATGAGTGAATTGATCTTTTGGATATTGCGCATTACTATGCAGGGCACATGTGAATTTTCTTCATCTTTCTCCTCACTGCACGATGCCATATAGGGGCTTCCATTCACAGCACACACACAGGCCATGGAAACGGCAGGGTCACATCGCTTTATTGATCTACTCTTCGGTCTAACTCTTCTTTGCCAGAACAATGCAATCCCTTTGATTTGTGCACAGCAAAGGTTTATGCAATAGGTTCTCACTTGTGCTCAATGTTCAATGTTCATAAACAGAAACAGGAAGTGATACATCAATAATCTTTTTCAGTTTTTCCACAAAGCTATCAGCTTTCTCTTTCTCTCTTGCACCCTATATTCCTCTTCTTCTTTCATCACCTCTCCTCTCACTCTGAGCGTTTTATCCCTCTCCCAACTTTGAGGCTGCTCTGAGGTTCTCCCCTCTCTCACTCTGTCTCTGAGGCTATCCCTCTCTCACTCTGAGGCAGTCCTCTCTCTCTCTCTCTCTCTCTCACTCTGAGGCAGTCCTCTCTCTCTCTCTCTCTCTCTCTCTCTCTCTCTCACTCTGAGGCAGTCTTCTCTCTCAATCTGAGACAGTCCTCTCTCTCAATCTGAGACAGTCCTCTCTCTCACACTCAATCTGAGGCAGTCGTCTCTCTCACTCTGAGGCAGTCCTCTCTCTCACTCTGTGGCACTCCACTCTCTCACTCTGAGGCAGTCCTCTCTCTCTCTCTCTCTCTCTCTCTCTCACTCTGAGACAGTCCTCTCTCTCTCAATCTGAGGCTGTCCTCTCTCTCTCTCGCTCTCTCACTCACTCTGAGGCAGTCGTCTCTCTCACTCTGAGGCAGTCGTCTCTCTCACTCTGAGGTATTCGTCTCTCTCTCTCTCTCTCTGAGGCAGTCCTCTCTCTCTCTCTCTGAGGCAGTCCTCTCTCTCTCACTCTGAGGCAGTCCTCTCTCACTCTGAGGCTGCTATCCCTCACTCACTCTCTCTCTGAGACTAACACACAGGCCCTGCCTGTAGTTTGGTGAATGTGTTTATTCAGCATTCAGGGCATGCTCAGCATGTCAATGGGCAAGCCATCATCATTCTCTTACTGTATGTGCACAAATTAAGGCATCATTTTCAATACCTTAAATCCTCTTGATTTGTAATTATTGTCCCATCATATTATCCTCTATCATTTTAGATCCCCCTGGGGAACACGCCTGATGGCTTTTTTTCCATTCAGTGACGCTTCTGCAGTCTCCCCTGAGAAACTGTTATTTATGCTAATGTGACCCTCTCTCTGCATCAGTTTTTACAGGCAGACTCCAGCAATGTAATTGAGTGGAAATAAAAGGATGAAAGAAATCGTCATTTAGCCACAGAAACAAACAAATAAATAAACTTGATGACATGAAGTGATAATGTGAAAATGTGGTGATACACAAAACGAGGTGTCTTTTCTTTCTCTTTTTTAATGTGTGGCTGAGATGTGTGCACTCAGACTGGAATATACCTCTCGCATAATGCTTTCACTTGTAACGTAAGGCTATAAAACTGTGATATTGAGGATCAGGATGTTTGTATCCACATGTATTCATGTCTATGTACCACGCTCATAAAGGTGGAATTGATATGAAAAAGCTGATTTCACATTGATGGATATTGATTTTTTTCCACCCTTTAAGAAAAGAACATATGAATAAGATAGAAGGATTTCTCTTTGGAGACGGGCATCTGCCTTCATCACAACTTTCGGGCATTGGTTGAGAATATAAATATTGCCTTACATAAGTACCCAGGCCCCTGCAACAGTATTATTCAGAGTTGATTCAGCTCTAACTACATTTATGAGTCCAATAGTAATACTCTATCAGACAACATTTACTATGCTCAGAGCATTTTACTCGGCTCATATCTTTTCTGCAGAACTTAAAATCGTGACACTTTTAGATAGCAATTGATATTTCTGAACTACAAAACCTACTCAACGACACACTGACAAAAAAACGAAACGATAAAACGGTCAACACAGAAAGCGCACGTGCACACACACGCTCACCCGAATGCAGCCGTGAGGGTACTCCTCTGTGTAAACGGATGGCTCGCCTGAAGGGGAGTCCCTCTTAGCAACAAACACGCACCAATGAAAGCTGCTGAAGAAGAGGCATGAGCCAATCAGCTGAAGCTGCTGCAGGTTTATCTTCCTGGTTCATAGCCTCTCTTTTGCCGTTTCTCCTCTCTGCATGCGAGCAGATTTCACATTATCTTCGCCGTCTACATTTAGGAATATCGCTCACTTGAGTGCAACTTTCCGTTTAATTGGGCAGTTTAATAGAAATAAATCTCGGTTTTACAGGCATTTCGGTTATTGTACATGGGACTACAGCAGAGTCGTATTATCATATCAAACAAGCACAGCATGGCTTCAGGAGTCTTACAGTAAAATGTCAAAAATGGAAACTCTCCCCACAAAACCAGTTTTGGAAGATAAGTACTGTAGCTGGGAGCAGGCTTGCACATTTAACCTGGCTTTGGGTCAAATGTAAAACTTGTATTTCATAAAAATGTATTTCAGTACCAGTCACTAAACCAGCGTGAATATGTGTCTTGTTCTGCGTTTCTATTTGTTGTGCATCATCTGTACGTCCTGCACCTGTATATGATTTATTCAACTATAAACCAATAAGATAATGGTGAGAATATTAACAATAATTGAGAATGTTAATTATCAATTATTGATCTACTAAATCTTTTTGGATAAATTTGACTTCTGTATCGCTTTAAATCCCAATTCTTTCCTGGGCATATATGACCCAGTTTAACAGTTTCACAGGTAAACTGAAGTAAACTGAATACAATGAGAAACAAAAGATGAGGAACCATAAAATGATTTGGCTTTTCATATAGTCATTGGGAGTGTTGCATTCTAGGACTGAGCATATTGTTAAATATGCTCAGTCATGCTGATGGATGTCATGATCGTTGCATAAGCAATCATCAGAAATCTTTCAATATTGCTTCAAGGTGTGTATGTTTGTACACTCAGTGAGCAATTAATTTGGTAGACCTGTACACGAGGGAAAAGACAAATCAGTTTTTGTAAACGGTTACCATGCCATCTTGAAAACAGTTATCTGTGTAAAGGGGTCATATCTTATTTGAAAAAACTGTAACAGTCTACTGACAAATTTCATAGCATTTTCAAATTTAAATTTGGGCCATCTTAAAATAGTTTTATTTATATGTGAACATTGTAAGTCAGATAATAGCCTAATTGCGAAATTAACATTGACATTGACATCGTGCTCACAGATATCCAGTAGACTGTAGTTAGCCATGTAGGCTACATCCAGTCATGCTGGTCGATCGTGCATCATTTTTTTAAAAATGCATTGGTTAAAATTATAATTTTATAATGTTCTCTATGGATTCTGTCTGACAGACTTGATTGGCATGAAATGTGCCCATCTGCTGCTCTTGAGAACAATGTTACTGACAGGATTGTGCACTAAATGCATGGTTACGTTAATGTCCAATATTTACGTGATATCCAGTAACATAACACTGTACTTTGCTTGCAGCACGATAAATCTGGTCTATTTTAGGCAGAGAATTCGAGGAAACTGTGTTAATATAAAAATGGGATTTTGTAGAGATACCATAGTCGACTGGTCTAATCTATGCCAATGGTTTCGATACAATTTGGCATATATTTTTATGTAACCATAAACTTTGCTAATGTATTTGATTTCATATGGCGCAGGGCAATCTTTGTGGCGACAGGATGAATGTGGTCCTTTTAAAGCAGGGAATTTTTGCTTTCAATATCCGATGGATATAATAGGCTACTGGTCTAAGGATTTTTCTACTTTTCGATTTTTCACTTTTGTCTGTCTGTCTCTCTCACTCATGCAATTCTTCCTCTGTAAATTTGGGTTCAAAACTGTAAGGCTGTATTTCTTCGTCAAAGTCGAAAAGCTCGTCCTCTAACACGGCGAAGTCAGAACTGTCCATCATATCGCTCAGGCTAGCCAAGCATCTCTGGACACGCAACGAGTCAAACCTTTTAAGTGGATAGGCTACAGAAGCAGAAGACCAAGAAGTCTAAAAAATAAGTCTAAAAAATACTTAATAAAGTGCTCACTGAATGTATACGTCTTAATGTTCAAGGAGATTCTCAGCCAAGCTTGATTACAGAACATTGCTGGAATATTACTGGCTTTAAGGACCCTGTTCTCAGTAATTTCCCTTGGAAGGGAGAGAGGGAACGAGACAGGGAATTCACGAGAATACCAGATAAACAGGAGAAGCTACATTTCTGCAGACTTAATCAAGAGGCGTCAGACAAACGGGCCTAGTGGGATACTCTATAAGACAGGCCTTTCAATTCTTCCTCCCTGACTGCGTTCAGTCTCGGTGTCGAGGATTCTCCCGTGTGAATGCATTTCCTAGAGAATCGCGCGATTTACAGATAATTATCTTTTTTTTCTGAAAGCGGAAATGTGACGTGTTTGGATTCCAGCTGACAGAGTTTTGCGCGTCCTTGCTGTGCTTTGATCGCACCGGGAGGGTGATCCCTGCAGTCACACTCAGTCTCTTTCTGACTGCGCCTCTGGTCTCAACAGCTCTTCCACAGTTCAGTATGAGGCCTTCTGAGCTTTCTATCTTTCTTTCTTTCTCGGAATAAAATCACACACCACACAGGACCGGGTTGCGGCTGCAACGGAATAGGGGATGTTGTGTTTCTGGGAACGTTGTTTTCTCTGGTGAGTCTTTGGGCTGTTATTATGCTGCAATGGCATTCTTGAGCATACTTTGACCTCAATGCTCTGGCTAATGCGAGTACTTGATCTTGATCCTGCTCTTGGTAAAAAAAAAAATATCAGGGCCTTAAAAGCACTGATACACACACCCAAACACATACACATAAAATTACTACTGAACCAAGCCATTTCCAGAATAAATGTTGTTGTTGTAAGTTGTCAGAAATTTGTACCGAACGTTGAGTTTCAAGCATGTGAAATCCAGAGATAGTCAAAAATAGACTATTCTACTCAATGAACACATAACTTTGGAAACATTACAGTAATTTGTTAACTGTCCTCACATTTCCTTTTTTGTTTAGAAAGCATTCCAGTCCCGCCCTGCCTGCAGATACAAGTTTTATCTGAACTGGGCCCAATGCAGCCAACTAGGTAGATGTACATGCATGGGCTCTGGAGGGTGAAGCAATGGCCACCATCTGATCAGGGCCCCTTACATTCAGACAGAAGCTGGCTGGGTGTTCAGCTATAACCCATTACCTGTACATTCAAAGTCCAAATGTTAGGTTTCATATTGCCTACTGATACTTACTAAAAATAGCATGCTCATACACACAAAACTAAATGAAATGACTGCTCTATTTAGTATTCCTACACTTTGGGAGAAAGGCAACCTCAAAAACAATACACTGTATACTCCTAGTGTGGCTGTTGACAAAACAGAAGCAAGTCTGTTCACCCTCTGAAAGATCAGTCATGGGCCAATCAGAAATGGCACAGGCTGGTTGCCATGACTACAGGCAGGGTTCTAGAATTTGAGAGGGATGGAATGTGATTATGAGCAAGGCCTTCTGTTTAACAGGCTGAAATCTGCACCCCAATTTAACTTCACCACAACAAACCCAATAATGGCCTGGCTCCCTGTTGGAAGGATTGTCATACAGATGCCCAGAGATACAGTGCACTGATCTTTATTTCAGAACCTCCACAAAGCAGGGGCTCATCGTTGTTGCTCACAAAAACATATAAAAGGTTTCAGTCTGTTTCACTGCTATATTCTCTTTGGCACATACATACATAAATACATACATGCACAAACATGCATGCACAAAAACATGCATGCAGGAACACATGGGCACACATATAAGTCACATGTTTACATAAAGAACAACTTAATGTGTCTTTGGTTTACATGTTTCTTGTGCAAGAAAAACATTGAATGTCTTTCTTGGACAATCTGCTCATGCTTTTTTCTTTCCCCTATGTTTCTAGTACTCTCTCTAAAGGCTTTCAATGATTATTAATTAAAAGCAAGAACAGCAAAGGCACTTCTGTGTCAGACCATTGATATTTTACTTTCTCACCCGCTACTGTTGCCAGGGTGTCAGGTGAGATTACACTACAACTTAATCAACCTTGTTGGTCCGAATTCATGCGCAATTAACATAATCTGGAAACTAAAGGCAAGCAGTGGAATTTTTCAATTCTCAATGGAAGTGGCGATTGGCTGTTCAGAAGAGAACAATGGCTTTTGATGGGTATTCATTCCAAAGCCATCCCCTCAGAACAATATGCAATCTCAGAGACACGAGAGAGCCGGTCCCTCAGTGCCAAAGGCATTGCTCCCATAGCCTCTCTAGCCATTGTGTATTTTTAGACATTTCCATCCCTTAATTCTCCAAACATATTTGTGGGAAGCAAATTGCTGCATTTAATCGTGCAATTAATCTATATTAAGCATAGGGTGTCCCCCGGGGCCTGGTGGACTACACAGCAGGGTGGAGTGAAACTTACTGCACAGCATATTAACTCAGCCGCCGATTCCACTCCCGACCTTCACATGTGAATCATTTCTTTATTACTTCATTTTTAATATGGGCCTCGGTTCCCGTCTCCTTTGATGCTGAAATCGCAGGGAATCAGGGACCAACACTCTAAAACACACATCCTAATTAACTGTACACAATCTCTATTACATTACATTACACTCTTATCCAGAGCGATGTACAGTTGATTAGACTAAGCAGGAGACAATCCCCCCTGCAGGGTTAAGGGCCTTGTTTAAGGGCCCTGCTCAAGGGCCCCACGGCTGTGTGGATCATATTGTGGCTAGACCGGGGATTGAACCACCAACCTTGTGCGTCCCAGTCATGTACCTTAACCACTACGCTACAGGCACGCCGGTACATTACACACACCCTAATGCACTGGGCACTTTTTCTTTTGCCCATTTGAAGTGGTGAGGGGGTTAAGGGATTGGAGGGGTGGGTGTGGTGGGGTCGAGAGGGGGGCAATGGGTTGTATTCTCGGGTTTGTCCCCTCTCGCTGTTCTCGCGAGGAACCAGTCTCATTAACATCTGAATGACCAATAAAAAGTGGAAAAAAAAGAGAAAAAAGAGAGAAGAACAAGAAGTGCCTGGCATGGCAAGCTGTGCATGCTAATGAAGCCGTGATGGAAGGGCGCCAGGCTCTCACCTCCGTCCGGCGTGCGCAGAACGCAGTTCGTCCAGACTGGCCCTTAATTGTCAACAGAGCTGCCAAAAAGCTTCACTTGCTCCACTCTTATTAGAGACAGACTTGATGTTCTTTTTTTTCCATGTTTTTTTTTTGTAGGGGGGCTAACTCGGCATCTACAGGATCGTCTCCTTGGAGACGCATGTTACATAATGGCACTAACAAGATGGATGACAAGCCAACGTACAGAAAAGTACACAGAGGATCACAGGATTGAGGATTACATCCACATCACCCCGAAAACCGCAGACTGACTTCAAGGCCTGCAGGATGAGACATCTACAAATTCCTCACCTCAGACGCCCTTCACCCCCACCCCCCCACCCCTGCAACTTTTACGACTGACCAAATGTAAATAAATAAATCTGAAACTAAATTGCTGGGCACTTGCACATAAAAAAACAACAACAGAGCCTCCAAAAGTAGTGAAAGGAAGAGAGAGTATTCGGGAAAAATTCACAATCTAAAAAGAAATAAAATAAAAATCCAATCAAAAAATTTTAATCAAGCGCAATTTATTACTATGAAGGCGAATAATTGGAGTCTGCACTTTGGAAGTGGTGGCTGGGCAGATCAAAACTGCCGACCGTTTATGAAATGCCTGCAATAAATCTCCAGGCTGGTTTCTTGTGGAAGGCAAGAAACAGTGGCAAATGCTTAATTTGCCCGCAAAACTGATTTGCAATTCATGGGAAATAAAATGCTTCTCCCATGATGCATATCCTACTAAGCAGCAGAGAGGCAGAAATTAAAACATGAGGTTTCAAAATACACGTAAAAACCCCTCTAGACAAAAGACAAAAACTCCACATACGAAATGTTCAAGTGCCTTTTGTAGGGCAGTTGAACAGCCAAGGTACACAAATTTACACCATGATACCCAAAGGGGCTCAGATGCATGATATAAAAATGAGAAAGCCCAGGTCTTCAACCAGCACAATGCCACCTTATTTATGAGAGGTCATTGGGGTACAGCAAGTAAATATAGTGTTTATTGATTAATAAATATATTAATAATTAATCAACATATTCATCATTAATCTTACTTAATCATTCATTACATTACATTGATGGCATTTGGCAGATGCTCTTATCCAGAGCAACGTACAGTTGATTTGACTAAGCAGGAAACAATCCTCCCCTGGAGCAATGCAGGGTTAAGGGCCTTGCTCAAGGGCCCAACGGCTGTGCAGATATTATTGTGGCTCCACCGGGGATCGAACCATCGACCTTCTGAGAAACAGTGTCATAGTTACCAATGAGTAATACTGGATAGCCAGCTGGATGTAGCCTTCTCGTGTCGTAGTTCATTGTATGGATTGAACTTGCAGTTTGTGTAATTGAAATGTACATCATATTCTGCTGGTTTTACAATGTGTGAGACATGTACTGTTGCTTGCAGTCTACCGTGGTAGCTATCAATGGACTATGATGGTGACGAGAGTCAATATCAACCATATAAGCAAAGTTAACAAGCTTGTTCTCAATGCTAGCATCAGCTGAACGGTCACTCAACAAGGCATTCATCTTCCTTACCTTTCTCCTGGTCCTTTGAATGGAGAGCAGGTTGATAATTGTAAGGCCCTTAATGTACATAATTCATGGTATATCCAATTTGTCCCGTCTCCACTGTGGCTCAAGATGAATCTTTCTAGCTAGTTAAGTAGTGCCATAGCCTTCTCACTCGAGACCCATCTCCAACATTGGTCCTGGGGCCCGACTGTGTATGATGGTTTTCATTCCAACCATAATTGCAATCCCAGAATTTTAAGAAGCTGTTCATTTTCATTTTCTTAATCTTTCTAGACATGAAAAGCACCAAATTATTTACCCTCTTAAGTCGCATTATGTCTGAAATGGTTAGTCGTGTCATTAAGACAAAAGCCCCATGTTCACCTTGTGCTTACACTGTGCCTGCTGGTTTCTGTCAAAGCCTGACCTCCTGATTAATTAAGATAGGTGAAAATGTGTTTTAAGTTCTACCATAATTATGTGGATAAACTTATTTTAACACTTAGCAGGCTTGTCTCATTGCCATTTGCTGTCACCTCCATTCATTTGACACAGTTGGCTTTAGGCTTGCAGGAAATTCTCAGGAAATGGGACCCAGCTGATTTCACCTGTCAGTTTGTAATTTAATCAAATTAAAATGGAACCTTTTTAAATTGAAATTATTTGCCAAATCTGCAGTATATGCAATACTGTGAATTAAAGCATACTTTGATCTGACCTATTGAAATTCCTGTGAATATATATTCGCCATTTCTGCCATTTTGTTGCTTTACGAGGGTGAATCGCCCATCAATAGACATAAAAAGACTAATTAAGAACAATTAGCAGCTCATTACAAAACAGAGCATAATGTTTTCATAATGCAAAAGCAGGAAACTCAGTTCAAAATAGCTAACTATCTCCATAGATACCGCTGCCTCTTGTCACAGGTGGTGGCATATTTATTGTTTCTCATAGCTGTTGTTGCATAGCTTGCACATGTTGCGTTGTGTCTGTAATGTTGCATGTTCATTGTTGCTCATAGCTGTTGTTGCATAGCTAGCCCATGTTGCGTTGTGTCTGTAATGTTGCGTGTTCATTGTTGCTCATAGCTGTTGTTGCATAGCTAGCCCATATTGCATTGTGTCTGTAATGTTGTGCGCTAACCACAGACAAACATGGATCACATGCAGAGGATGACCCTCGGCCATTCTCCCCAGTTCAACAAGTTTTGTTCCTGGTGTGATAACGGTCTTTTCTTGGATGGATTATTGAGCATGAGTGCTATCCTAGTATTTGTGAAACTCAACCTAGTGCTAGTCTTGCGAAAATAGGTTTCACAAAGAAAATTAATCATTCATTCAAACTTTGTTTTAAATATAGCATAGGTCATGAAAGAAATATTTTTGCAAGGCCAGGAAAGATTAATGTTTAAAACGGGTATAAACCAACTCACTTATTACTGAGTAGAGAACATTTCTTAATTAGTGGTTCATGAATAAGTAACAGTGGCTATGGTGGGTGGTCAATAACTCTGGAGGAACACTGGGACTAAGTCCTAACAGCAGAGCCAATACAAGTAATATTCCACTACTACTGAAATACCCCAAATTTTGGGGCTTATTCAGTAGGCAGTAGTGAAGTCTCATGGTCTTATCAGTCACTGTTGCTGTCCCCTTGAGCAAGGCACTTAACCTGTACTACGAGTATATATTCAGCTGTAAATATGAATACCATGTTTAAACCAATGCAAAAAGCTGTGTAAATCGCTCTGGACAACAGCCCACAATGTAATGAAATATGTGGAACATTCACAGATTCAAAAGTTCTCTATTATTGTTATCCCTGCTGTAAAATCCAGATATGTCAGCTTGACCAGTTTGAGAATGAGGTTGTCTGAGCTGGTAGCTGGTTAACCAGCTGTTTGTTTTTGTTTTCAGCAGGGATTCTTTGCAAAACAGGAATTATTTTGGGCGTGGCGCGGCTTTGTGAACGTTGGTTCCACTAGCGATGGGGTAACATTTTGCAGTGAGCTGAAGTACGTAATTGGACACAGCGTACTGTACGCACACAATCGCCCTCTCATTTGCCGTGCTGATAACATTGTGCTGTCCAGGTGTTGCGTCCAGGGCCGTTTTCTGTTGTAAGGCATTGATGTAAAATTTTGTTTCTCGTCACTATGACCCTTGGGGCTCCTGTACATCTGAGCAATAGTACCACAAAAACCCTCAATACAAATGATGTTTTCATCATTCATATCTCTGAAGTGACAACAGACCATTTCCGATTGAGTCACCCAAATTTCCACCTACAGCTAGGTCGTGTGTGTTTATGTTTGTGGAAGGGAATCGGGGACAAGTACAAAAATGGGGCCAGTTATTATGAGGTGTGTGTTTGTGTGTGTGTGTGTGTGTGTGTGTGTGTGGTAGTGCTGCAGGTGGTGGTGGGGGGTGGGATAAACATATATGATTGATGGGTTTTAAACAGTTTTAAACAGCTTCAATGAAAACCTGGCTTTTCCATAAGTAAATCCATTCCAGTTTGTGCTTCTGGTCCTGGCCTTCAGTCACTGGTGTCTTATGGTATGATTGAATGACAATAACCATAATGATTTTCTGCTTATTTGAATAATTTGGTTGATGGTAAAGAGGTCTGTATGCCAACGATAATGGGTCTTAGTGCAGACGGTGTGTTGTCATTAAAATGGGCAGTCATTGAAAGAGTACCCTCTAGCTAATGGTCTGAAATATATTCAATCTTACTTTGCCCAAAGAGGAAAACATCAGAATGTTCCCTACTTAACAAGAAAGAAAAAAAACAGAGAGAGAGAGAGGGGGGTTAACATGAGCACAGGGAAATTATTTTCCAACCAGAATATGAGTTGAACTTATGGAAATAGTTCTGGATATTCAGATCTGAATAATGCATTTAATAATTGGAAACCATGGCAAACACTATGGCAGGGCTTTCTGTTTTATTCGTTTGACTGATGCCTCTAACCCAAGGCATTGGTGAGTGTATTAAGCAGATTGCTATCAAACATGGCGGAAGCCAAGTTCCCAGTGACAGTGCTGTCCCAATCGCATAAGCAATATCCTTCTGTGTTAGCGTGCGCATCATCAAACTCATGTAAGATGCAACAGGAAAATTGAACAGGCAGTGGTACATACTTGCTTGCCGGTGGCGGCAGCTTTTGCGTGGTGGTGTTTGTACAAAGAAAGGTGTTTTTGGCAGTAATATTACAGCGCCATTTCCCCCCTGCTTCAATCCCAATTTTACCTCATGATTTATGAAGGGGGGCAGCACGGATGGTGCAGTGGGTAGCACTGCCGCCTCACAGCAAGGAGGTCCTGGATTCGAATCCCCGTCGGCCGGGGCCTCTCTGTGCGGAGTTTGCATGTTCTCCCCGTGTCTGCGTGGGTTTCCTCCGGGTACTCCGGTTTCCTCCCACAGTCCAAAGACATGCAGGTTAGGCTGATTGGAGAGTCTAAATTGCCCGTAGGTATGAGTGTATGAGTGTGTGAGTGAATGGTGTGCGTGCCCTGCGATGGACTGGCGACCTGTCCAGGGTGTATTCCTGCCTTTCGCCCAATGTACGCTGGGATAGGCTCCAGCCCCCCTGCGACCCTGTTCAGGATAAGCGGGTTCAGATAATGGATGGATGGATTTATGAAGGGTAAAAGCGGACCAGCCCAATTAAAGATACTGATGTGCAAAGCCATGAAAGGTAGGAGTGGGTGGTCTTGTGTAGAAGGGAGACCAGGAGACACACTGTGGGATTTTCTTTGCTTTGCCGATGGTGAAACTGATACAGTATTAGAAATATAGATAAATATATCAGAACCTTCATTTGTCAAAGGCCTATGCAGTTCCTTGGTGAGGAGGGTGCATAGGGCTTTTAGAAAGAGATCAATTGAAAAGTGTGCGGGGGGGGGGGGGGATCTGTGATACCAGTTTTTAATCTCATGAAGATGGTTGTTGACAAAAACATAGGTAACCTGAACCGAAACACACTCGTTTTGGCGCAATCGCAACATTTTAAAAAGGGAAAAAATGGTTGTTGGACAGTGATAGCTCATTTTGCGGTAATGGTTCTGTTTTGGTGAAGGGCTCACATTTCAAATGCCAAAGTGCCTGAGTACTTTGCAGCACCGCAGGTTGTAAATACCTCTGGTCCTGGAAATGGAGAATATACGAGACAACGCTGAAATGTCAGAATCGTCAGTGCTACTCAGGACAGGAAAAATGCTGGGAGACAGCCACGTGCAGATGATTACTAAATAAAAATTAGTCATAGTTTTAAGTTTTAGTAATGACAATTACTAAAATATCAATGATATTTAGTAATGACAATTAAAAACTACTGTGATACATATATATATATATATATATATATATATATATATATACATACACACATGTATTTATCATTGTATTTTATAAGGTCAACATATTTAGAATATAATTCATTGAATTTTCTAAAGCCCAAGCATATAAAAATATATTCTAGTCTTTGGGATAGGGCTGTCACAGTTCTGCTGGTCAGGTAATCACAGGATTTTGTTCATAATTCATACCTTGCTCATTAGAGAAAATGGCTTCAATTGATGGCAAAAACTAGGAAAATATACTTCCAGAACAAAGAGAATGGAGTGTAGAAGGGTATTATTCTACGTCTATAGCCGTACTGTACAGTGGCTGGCTCCAACCAGAAGCCATTCATTTTTGTTCAGCGCATCACTTATCCACACTTACTGCTATTATTTCCTGGTGCTTTCACATCTATTTAAATAGCATCTGGTACAAGAGTGCTTTGAACCATAGTGGGGTGGATGATTGTCATTGAGCTGCCTAAAGAGGCAGGAATAGTGAAATGATAATATAGAATCTATTGCAGAGAGGAGTGAATAACCACTTGTTGGAGCTTGTCTTTATTTTTGTTCAAGGGTTGTCTGGGTTGACTATGAACTTATGATTACAAATGCAATTTGCTCAGTTGTACATGAATACAATTCTAATTCTAAATATGAAATTGCAATTATATTATTTTTAAAAGTAGAAATTGTTGTCACATGTGGATGACACCATTTGGGAAGAATTTAATACTCAATTGTTTTGTTGAAAATGTGTAGAAAAGAACTTTTCAGCTAAAATAGATTTAACACAGTTTTTTGCAGTTGATATGGTTTCTCCTCTCTGTCAGTGTCTGAAACAGCCAGTTCTCAGGGCTGGCTCTCTGAACTGGTCCAAGAAGCAGTTACACTGAGAAGACACTAAAGCTGAAGCAGAACCCCCTGTCAAGAAATCAATGGTCTGTGAAATTAACATGATAGCAACTGTCAATATTTATTCTCCAAAAATATGTGTTACAATGAAAAAATAAACAGAAAAATAATAAAACTAAATATCCTACATCTTTATTAATGCACCAGAACCATTATCATGGGTATGTGTATGACCATATGTTGTGTGCTGTTTTTTTAAACATGTAATTTAAAAAGAAATATTGATTACCTTGCACAAACAGAGAACCGAGTGTTGGTATTTGTATATTGAAATGTGACATATCTTTATGTGTGATAAGCTGGTCATTATGCGGTTCTATTGGCTCGGTAATCATAAAAGCAGGGTTGAGAGACTGGGATGATGGGAAATTCAACAGCCTGTCATTTCCTGACAGCGCAATCTCGTAAAATGAGGCCTTCGCTTAATTGAGACATTAATAAGGATAGAACATTCATGTGATATTTTTAACTATGATTGGGAACCTCGTATAACCTATTTCAATGCATAATTAAAATCTAAATATATAAAAATTAAAGGAGTTTTAATTAAATGTTGGATGTCAAGGCCTCGTCAAAGAGTTTAGTAGCCGGAACCAGAAAAGGCAGACATGGAAAATGGACATGGAGCCAAGGGGTGGTGGTGGGGTCAGATGGGGGCTTACACAAAGGATGGAGGCATTGCAGTGCAGTTTATGGCTGTTAACATATGTTTTATTGCAACATTTTAAGAGCTTAGAATGAGCTTAGAATAGAACAGGTTGGATTTCTCTGCTTTCATCTGCTCATTTGCAGTATTTTCCTTTAAGAACATTATACTGTGATCTTAGACCTGAAAGGGATATTTCACTTTGGGATATCACAAGTCATTTTGTGGAGCTTACCCCATTATAATTGCATAGTGTGAATACGATCGACAGCAGCTGTCACTGCTGACCGTGAATTGATGGATTTGTGTGATTTACGGCTTTTACCTCCACATTTTCAGTGTTTTTCTTAATTGGAAACAAATAAATAGGCCTTCGGTTTACACTCACTTTATTAGGCAGAGAATAAAGTGAGTTTGCAGAGAATTGTGCAAAAAACAGAAAAACATCCACTGTGCAGCAGGTCTACAAGCAAAAACGTTGTTCATGAGAGATGCCAGAGGTAAAAGGGCCAGAAGCTGACAGGGAGGTGACAGAAATAACCAGTTAACAGTGATATGCAGAAGAGCATCTCTAAACACACAACTTATCAAACCTCTAAGTGGACAGGCTACTGCAGCAGAAGTCTAAAAAAGAAGTCTAATAAATGCCTAATAAAGTAGGTACTGAGTGTATTTTCGCTGGGTTACTTCATTGCAGTGGTCAAATGAACAAATTTTCAGGAACATTTTCCATCACATTTTTCAAGATCTGAAATCGGAAACAGGTTCTCAGATTTAACATTACTGACATTTTGCAAGTACATGCTGCTAGATAGTCAACAGCAAGATATTAATCAACATCTGTCCTGATTCCATTATTTTCTTGTGTTTTTCCATATTAAACTTCATTAGCCTCTAAGCCTCCCTATTTGTTACACTTGGGCGTGCTGAAAGACAATAATGTTCAGATGTAGATCTATTGATGAGAGGTCAAGCAGGATGTAGGTATCGCCACATCTTTCATGGAAATACAAAACATGTTCATAAAACTCAAAATCTACATTACAATGCCATACGAAGCCCCATTATCATTCAAATCCAATTTATATTCTCTGCATTTGACTTCATTAAAAACAACAAGAAGCGGGCATGTGTAATTTTATGTTTTTCAATTTAAAAAATACGGCAGTGAGGAGCAAACAAAGCATTTGTCATATCCTTCAACGTGACAGGCCTGTGATTATAAAGTGGGCCGTTTAGTGTTGCCTGCCAAGCCTCTTACAGCACATTTCCTTAAATGCTGTGGATGGGTTTGTATAGCTGTGCAGCTGCTATTCTATCTAATAACCTCCAAGCCCCACTTTCCACCCACTCTACCCCCACCCATCATCGTGTTGTTGGAGAAAAACAGAGCCACCCATACTTATAAAGACCTGATGCTGTCCGTCTCTTTTTTTCCCCCTCCGTTTGGGAGGCTGTGTTCAACAGTTATTTACTGTAGAGTACATCTCTCCTCCGTACCTGCCAAGCTGGGAAAGAGGGTGGCAGCGCAAATGCGCTTGGATGGACTCCTTCCCCCCGCCTTCCTCTCAGGACACAGGCTCTCCAGCTCACCGCCACTACCCCCGCCATGTTCCAAGGTTTTTTTTTTTTTCCCAGTGCAGCATGAAATCTGGTGGAACTAATGCACACAAATACAAAAAGGTGGCGGGGGATTTGGGTCAGGCTTCAAAAGAACGTGCCGGGGTAATTTCGCCCCGACCAAACAAATGCTTCATAACGGCATTAAAAGGATGGAAATCCCACACTGCTCGTTTTCGGAGCTGGCGAAGGCCAAGGTCACACGTGCGGCGAACGCTCGATTCGCTGCGCCTCCCTGTAATGCGCCCCCCCCCGCCCCCCCTTCGGTTCCACACCGCTCGCTGTCTTATTAGACATAAAGGTTACTCGTTCAGGAGCGGGAGAGCACAAATAGGGTGGCTGGGAATAGAGACCCCAGACACTGTGTCCTAGGAGCCTTCCGAACTTCAGGCGCAAAAACACAGGAAGCATTTCCTTCCAGATAAGTCCTTTTCTGGCACCCCCATCTTTACACCCAGAGGGAATCTCTCTGCTATAGAGAGATAAACATTGTAATTTCAACATCAAACTGACAGGAAGAGGCTAAGCGGCCGTTAAAGAGGGCCGCCGACTTGCAGAGGAGACGAAGACGCGGTGTCGTTCCTCTCAAAGAAGGAGAGTCTAACCCCCCCCAAAATCTTTAACCTTGACTCGAATCAAGCTGTGCTTCTTTGAACTGATCCGATGATGCGTTTCTGAGGGGTTCTGACATACAGGGGGTTCAGCCAGACCGGACCCAAGCGCTCAAGCTGTTTGCTGAAAGGCTTTAGAAGGTGAAGGTGCGATGGCGAAGTTTTGCGGCCGCACTGCACAGATGGTGCCGCACGGTGTGTTGCACAGACCCGCCGAACACAGAGGTCAGGGAGGACGGGGAACATTTACATCTCCTCACACCGTCGCCATAGCGCACTGATTTCACAACCGATTTATTTTCGCTCGACATGCGACGCCCCGCATTCAAATTCGCGAAATCGGCCGTAAGCAACGCAAGTGAGCATTTATCGTTGGAGACGTCTTTGCCTTGCCATTTCAACCTTCACACCTTATCTGTTTGTTCAACCATTTTGTGTTTTGCACGAGTACACATTTCCCAGCTACAAAGACATTCTTGTTGACTAGCAAGGTCTACTTAACCCATTAAGTATTACCCCTTTTCTTAACAGAAACACAATGACATTGTGTTTGAGAGAGCCTATATAACCTAGATAATAATGAATGCAAAAAAACCCTCACCAGCCCAGCCCCTGTGAGACTTAAAGGTAGGTAATAGGTAAGATTTTTGTGTTAAAATATTGTTACAAGACCGTTGTAAATCCCTTCCAAAAGGGCACACTGACATGTTGACTCACCCTCTGTCTGTGTTTGTACTCCATGAATTTGGGTTTAAAAGTGTTCATTTGTCAGGCTGTCACTCAAAACATTGCACAGCTGTCTAATAATTCAAGCTCATTGATTGAAAATTGGTTCTAACAGCCACAGCCAGTTGGTGGGGGCTTATTCTGATTGTGTATGTAGCTGCCCAAATTGCACTCCAGACAAGCGATCACTGAAACTCTGTATACTATTGCTTATTATCCAAGCGAAGACTGCAAACTAGTTATAAAACAATACCAGTTTCTTATCGGTAGCAACAAGCAAATTAGTGTTATAAGGTAACAAAAATGGCGGACCAAAAAAGGCAACTCTGAATACACGCTCTACACTACATTTACACTGGTAAAAGTTGGTAACAGTCTTTAATGAAAGCGGCCCAGAGGTACACAAAAATCCAGGGGATCTTATACTGGAGCTGATGAGGAAATCCGAGCCTGGTGTGCATGGGGGCAGAGACTCCTGAAGCCAACATGAGCCACGCCTACAGCCAGTTGGTGTAGGCTCACCTACACACAGACAGAGGGAGACACACACACATACAAGAGGGAGTGGAAACAAAAACACAGACACCGGGAAGGCAGGAACTGCTGACCTCATGACAATTAGCTGTAGTTAGCTTGACGAATTTACAAATATCCACTTATGATAAAATATAGGCAATACGAACATAGCAGCGATTGCACAAGCGTTGTGCTTCAGGTGGATATTTGTAAATTCAGAAAGCTAACTAGTAATATCTCATTTGCTTGTTGTTACTGATAGCCAACTGGTCTTGTTTTCTAACTATATAAGCAATAGTATACAGAGCTTCAGTGATCACTTGTCTGGAGTGCCATTTCGGCAGCTACGCGTTCCTCTTTAGGTGTTCAATCATGCATGTTTAGCTAAACCTTTACTTGTCTCAAACTGTAAGTTGCAGTTGCATCGTATGTGGTGCATTATCATATCATCGTTATATATCCAGTTAGTTCCATAGCCAAATAAGTTGCTTGCTCATATTACAGTAGGTTAGCTAAAGTGAAATCTTCAAATAGACAAAACTAGTGTTGTGCAGCACACTAAAGTGAACATTTTAGGGAGGGGAGGATTGTCTCCTGCTTAATCTAATCAACTGTATGTCGCTCTGGATAAGAGCGTCTGCCAAATGCCTGTAATGTAATTTCATAAATTCACCGGTTCGGCGAACATTTTCTTACTAGAACACTACAAAAAGATGGCAGGCTCTGTCAACTGTCCAAAATAGTACATGCTGTGGTTTGAGGGTGTTTGTTGCTGCAATTTCTCTCTTGCCAGTTAGGAGTCCAAAATTACCCATTGTACCTTTAGGGGTTAAGTCAGGCATTAGGTAAGTCAGACATCGGGTGAAATCAGATGAAGTTCAATGGGTCGAATGGAGCTTAGTCAGCAGAAAAGCTGGGACAGTTGTGGAAATGTACATGTGTATGAATGTAAAAACGTTCTGCGATGAATGTGTGATGTTCACGTGCATCAGTGTGTTGAACCTGTGCCCTCCAATGAAATATTGTATCTGCATGATTTGGGTTAAATATTTTACTCTCCCAGGCCAAAATGAATGCTTCATAAGACTTTATTTTCTAGTTATGACAGGGATTGCTACGATGTGAGGTGACAACAGCAAAATAAAAAAAGGAGGAAACCGTCTAAGTGTCTGCGTTGAACCTGTACTTGTCTGAATGACCCTGTACGACCCCATTATACATTTATCAATACAACTTCTGCACCCAATTTAGCAGGACTCTGCTGCCTTCCCAGTGCCACATTAGAATGTGTAACCTTGCCACTTCTGTTGCCTTTCATAATTTTGCTTTTAAGATGATATAAGAGTTTTTAAAACTACACAGAAATATATTTTCAACCGAGTGACCACAAAATGTTTCTTTTTCAAAAAAGAATTGGAAGGAATACAGTGCTTCATTCCAGAGCAATTTGCCTTAGAGTCAGAGAGAGAGAGAGAGAGAGAGAGGGGGAGGGGAGAAGTAGGGAGCAATAGAGAGCATGTACAGTATAATACATTGTATTGTAAAAAGTATAGTATTAATATATTAATGATATTACTTGATTATTTTAATTTTTTTTCAAGATTGAATCAGCCAGTCAGTAATAGGGAAAGTTCTTTGCAGACCCCAGACCCCCCCACACCCAACGCCTCCGGCGTGCCATGCATTCACACAGGCAGCTTGGCGGCCAGCCATTGGCCCTGTCAGGTGTGAGCCTGCTTCTGCTGGCCTACTTTCCTGGGTAGGGACAGGCCCAAAGTCCCAGAGTGTCCTGCGCTGTGCCAGTACTGTTCCACCCCAGTGCTTATGTAGCACACCTTGTGCAAAGTGCTGGTTAATCCCAGTGCAACCGTTATGTTCTTCAGGCCACTGTTCTGTGACTCTAGTGACTTTCTAGTCTGACGGTCCGCCACCACACGAGCTGGGAAGCTCTCCGCACTCGTCAAACCCTCTCCCGTGCCTCTGGAAAAAAGGTGTTTATTACCACCCAAACAGCCAAGATCTTTCAGTGCCGGCTTCTCAGCTTTATGTAAAAATATAAAAGAACATATTGCATGATAAACGGAACATCTGCATGATAATAATTATGAGAAATTATCAAAAGAAATGATCAAAAATAAATCATTTAAACGGTTAAACTAACCTTGTCTAAATTAAAAAAAAAATCCAATCTACCAAAGCAATTAAACAGTAAATACTTTATTTCAGGACTATAAAGATTTCCTACTGTTGAATTGAAAATGCAGTAAATGCTTAAAATGATGTACAGAGGCATTTTGTGTTGTGTTTAACAGAGAGACTCACACCTACTTCAGTTTGTTATTCAGAGCGAAGGCCAAACCACAGTATGGTGCAAATTCATCCAGTGCTTTCATTTGAATATTTGGCTCATTAGTTTAAAAAAAATAATGTCATCTCTGGAGTACCTCAATGAGATGACAGCAACATGAATAACTGCATAACACAATACGCTGAATGATCATTTAGTTATATGTATATGGCTATAGCATGGCCGAGTTAACAGTTAATTCTAATAGCTCCATTTGGTAGTTAAATTACATTTATTGCACCGGTGCTAACTCCCGCTGAGGAACCATTTCATGAGGCGTCCGCTCTATGGCTACAGATATAATTGAGCGTTAAGAAAGTCCAGCTCCGGACACGAAAGGTGAAATTCCGGGGTTTGGATGTCGGGGTGCGCCTGAGCGTGGGTTTGCTGGAGCCGTTCTGAGATTAGCGTGGCGCTCCCTCTCCCTGGTTTCTGTCATCACCGTTTCATCGCATCTCTTTACTGACACACAAAGCGCTGACGAGGCTCGCCTCCCGCACCCTGCAAGGCAGCATGGGTACTCTCAATGTCAGAAAAACAAAAACAAACAACGACGAAAGAACAAGAAGACGGTTCATTATGGGACGTTCACACATCGTTAGTCATGCCGAGTGTTTGAGATCTGTATGGATCCAGCTGAAAGCCGACGCAGCGATGACAGTCTTTTAAACAGGCAAACGTGTCAGCCAGCTGTGGAGGCAAAATTCAAACATTAATCAAAGAGTATTACCCGCTGTGTGTCCTATTGTTTTGCATGAAATATCCATATTTAAGCCTTTAAGATGTAAGATCGCAAATATGTGATTACAGTGTCCTTAATTGAACATTCTAATGCTGATATAACAATCACTACTGATAAGACTGGTAAAGATTTTCCACCTGTCTTGTCATGCAGAATACATCGCTTTACTAAATGGTAACTTGTAATGAGCCAGCAGTAACTGTTTATTTGGTATTTCTTTGCATTTCATTGGTTTGTTGTAAAAATGTAAATTCCCGTTAATTTCTCTCAATGAAAATATACCTCTTGTTTGTTTCATAGTATCAGTAAAAATAATGAACAGTTGCATTTCTGTGTTCAGTTCTCAGCTTCTTGCTGTTGCTACGTATTTTTTTACCACAGTGCAAACATGTTTATGAGTTCAACCTCCTAGTTCCTGAAGGATGTGCCATTATGTTTGTTGTTTGTGGAGTAATTTGCCCAGGTAGATTATTGTTTTTTGTCATCTTTAACTACTTTCCTCCAGCCAATATATAAATGCCCGTAATGTGAGGAGACGTATCACATGAGTATTGTTTTCAAAACCTCTGTTGGTTCTGAACTGTCTGGAGTTGGATGTTGTGAAAGATAGATCACTTTTAAAGCAGATGAATATTCCACATTGTAGTTCAGCTGTGCTAAGCCTCCACTTTCTGGCAGGAATCTAATTAGACACAACAGATCTTGCAGACACATTAAGTTAAATCATGGTGTCTCGTGTTCGTTATAATGGATTGGCTTCAGCTCAGCTCTAGTTTTACTGTCTCTAAAGAGACGGATCATTTCAGATGAACATGCTGTGAATTGCTTTGTTAAATATTTATTTCGGTCTTTCGGTACATTACAATACAATACAAATAACAATAAAATTACTATTTTATTCACTGAAAAGACAAATCTATTTTCAATACTAGTCACATTTCGGTTCATTACAGGATTATTTATCCTCTTGCACAGATTTTCATTGGAATAATTTCTTTAAAAAAATATGTGCATGTTGCACAACAAGGTCCAGAACAAGAGCATTCATATGAAATGCGGTGGAATTTTCTATGTCTTATTTTTATATTATTGTACGGAGTATTAAAAAGCATTATGGATCATGAGGATGAATCCAAAGAGCACACTCAGGAAATGGTTATCAAGCAGAGGCCTCTTTCCGCCCTCTGTGCTTAGCAAAATTTTTCTTCTTTAACGGCTTTTAGCCGTCCCCCGCTCACCCCCTCTTCTTTTCTTTTTCTCCCACTTAGAAAGCCCTGTTGTGTTGCCAGAAGCTTCCACTCGCCGTGTCCTCCTCCAAACTGCACCCAGAGATTCCTCTCTCTCCGGTTTGCCAGGCGAGCTGCGTGGTCACTATGGTGGAAGATGGCCGTCTTTGATCGTAGCTTGCGGTGGCTGACAGCATATGCCAGATTGACCGGATGAGAAGCTCTTCCTCCCTGGGCAACGCTACGGGTAATGATACACCACTATCCATCCAGCAGATATAATCATTACAGAGTTTAAACAGACGGGTTTGGGTCCTGACCAATCAATGTAATAGGGCAGTTGGAAGAGGATGTGAAGCATTTCAGCCTGCAAAACAGTGTACATAAAACAGCAGGTACTTCAGGCAACAAATCTTGCAATATCCATTATCCCACCAGGAAGACAGAGGCACTGTTAAGAGATAAATGATTGGGGAAATGCATGTGTTGAAGCTTTAGGAAATATGTAGAAATGTAAATATCTGTGTTTGTATACACTGTATACACTATAATATAATATGTCCTGCCTGGCGTTTCAGGCTGAGCACCATGAAGATGGTTGTCACTTAAATAAGAATATCAATCAATCAATCATTCAAATCATATATGTACCTCACCAAAATACAGAGTAAATAATACATTTAAAAAAGGTTCTAACTAAACCCTAAAAACACATTTTGAAAACACCATGTTCTTGTTCATTCACCCTAGAATGCACAACATGGGTCCAGAGTTAGAGTACCAGAGGGTGCAACAGGAAGCAAGTTCTTCCGATGAAGAGGGGTTGATCAGACATCTTTTCAGTGTGGCCTTCATTTGGTCCATGAATCACTTCATTGGCCCCCAGCAGTCTGTTGGCTTAGATGTACAATAGTTGACTACAGAGGACTTGGACTTGCATGGGAATCTGTGGCGATGTGAATAACATGCCCAAGCCATCTGAGTCACTGGTGACACAGGATGGACTCCATAGTGCAACTGCCTGCAGTTCTAGCACCTCTGTGTGTGGCACTCTGTCCTTCCAAATGATGCCAAGGATCTTCTGAAGGGATCTGACATGGAAGGCCTCCAGGCTTCTGAGATGGTGGCTGCAGATGGTCAATGCCTCACATCCATACAGTAAAGTTTTGATGCAGACTGCCCGGTAAACAAATATTTTGGTGTGGAGGTTGAGGTTGTTGCTCAGGAGAACCCTTCTGATTTGACGACCAAAAGATGCTGAGGCTTGTTTGATGCGGTTTCGGATCCTTTGTGCAGTGGTCAGATATTATACTTCCGAAGTACTTGAAGGTAGGACTGATGGGTAGCTGTTGACCTTCTGTGAAGGTTGTTGGGTGGCGGGGAATGCTGGCACTCATCTGACTGACAGATCTCAGTTTTTTGGGTGTTAATGGTTTTTTGGCTCTTATATGTAACTACAGCTGCTGAGAGGGGATTGTGCAGGGCCTAAGTGTGTGGGCTACCAGGACACAATCATTACTGTAGTTCAATAAAATCCTCAGAGGTCAGCTTGGTGGTTGCCTGTTACCTCCTGATGTTGAACACACGCACTTGAGCGTGGGCACGCACACTCACATCTAATGACGAATGGAGAAAAGTAAGTTTAATGATCAAAACAAGATATTCAATGAATTTCTGTATCATTACATAATGAAAATAAATTATCTCAGTGATATAGCAAAGAGCCACACAGCCATACATCAAATAACACTGGAAATTAATAAGGGTCTTTTGTGATCCATGTTGTAATAGAATTTTTTTTTTTTTTAAACCTAAGAAAGGAAAAATAAATATGATGAGATGATTAATAAATATCTTGTGTTCATTAAAAGGTGGTATAACAAAGAGATTCTCAGCTATGCATAAAATTCCATAGGAAATGAATACAGGTCTATTTGGACCCATGTTGTGCAGGGTATTCAATATACTGTGCCTTCTAGGGTTGAACACTGTTGGGTATAAAGGCTAGAAATGAAAACTGTTTCCCTCTCTGTTTGCCCATTGTTCTCAAGCCTCAAATATCCAGTTACAAATACCAGTTTTCTTATCTAACACCCAGACAGGTTTCTTCCTTCAACAATATATTGGCATTGTCTTCAAACAGGGCAGTTTGCTTTATGAAAATATTATGCACCCATAATTGCATAAACTATTGCATAATTGGTTTGAATGCACTGTATTTATTTTAATATCTTATATGTATGCTACAAGAAAAATAGTCTTGCAGCAAGGGAAGGACCTCACAAAGGGGATTTAATTCAGAAATGCCTTCACTTTAACAGTACTACTTGTTATACTCCTGCAAAGCCTTAGAAATGCCAGTAAAAGACTTTACTTAGCCAAGCAAGCAGCTGGATTCATCACAATGCTTCAACTGTGCCACAGCAGATTAAACTGCAGAACAAGCCTAGTTAATAACGATTAAACAACCAGAGCAATAACAAATTGTGTAGCCCATTCACCACCTATGATTCACCCAAACCATACTGACATGACGCCTCTATTTGGGTGACACACAGCAGCTACGGAACAGTACAGCCATCAGTCGAGGGTGAGAGGCAAGCACTCATTTCTCAGTGTAATTGCAAAGGGCCAAAGTTGCCTGTTGTTGACCAGCATTACTGTACAGGGCTCATGAAGTGTAATGAAATAAGTTGCAGGTTCAAGGCCTTGGTGGTGCACTACTTTAGTTGAAATTAGGTAAGGAAATGAAGCTAGATTTCTATGGTATTTTAAGTACGTGTAGCGGGGTTGGCTCTGCTAGTTTTATAGTAAAACCACAGTGAAGTGCCGCTTTGGCTCGTAGCAGGTTACCGCCACAACACTCCCTGATGACATAACCTTCAAATTCAAAATTATATTGTTGCCCTCGGCAAAGGGCGATTGTGCTTTTAGCTGACTGGGAACGCGTTTACAAGAAATCTTGGGACGAGGGAGAGGCCGGGGTACAAATCCCACCTCAGACTCTCTAACGCGTTACATACAGTATGCAGCTATATAGTGCAAGAGGATCATATGTTAATAAAATAAATTACATTCAGTGAACAATTTATTAGGTAGACACCAGCTTGTTAATGCAAATATAATAATACAAATCAGCCAATCATGTGGCAGCAACTCAATGCATAAAAGCATGCCGACGAGGTTCAGCTGTTATTCAGACCAAATGTCAGAATTGGGAAGAAATGTGATCTAAGTGACTTTGACTAAGGAGTGTTGGTGTCAGACAGGGCGGTTTGAGTCTCAGAAACTGCTGATCTCCTTTTCATACACAACAGTTTGCAGAGAATGGTATGACAAACAAAAAACAGTGGCGCAGTGAGCAGCAGAAACGTGTCATTAATGAGAGAGGTCAGTGAAGAAGGGTCAGACTGGTCGAAGCTGACAGGAAGGTGACACAAATAACCACGCATTACAACAGTGGTATGCAGAAGAGCATCTCTGAACACACCACTCACTGAGTGTTCACTGTTTTAAACTCAGCATTAAGTGGATCCTGGAAAAATAAGTAGCTGCTGGAAGATTTGGCAGTCCTCCCCATGGGCTAAATTAAAAAATCAAATCAAATCAAACTCCAGCAAAATTATTGAAGTGTTGGAAAGTTAAAAGCGTTTCCTTTGAAATATTAACCCAGTTTAGCTTGTTTAGACTGAAAGTGACTGTATCCTACTAAAGAAAAAGAGCTACAGAGGATTTATTGATTTGAGTATCATTAGATCCTATATTCATTTTACATTTGCAGTGTGGATGATCACTTTAGTTCTCATTTCTACACTTACCGAGCACTTTATGAGAAACATTTTTACTTTATTACACCTACTTATTCATGCAATTACAGTGGACACTTTTTGGTAGAATTACCAGGAGACCACCAAAAAAGCTGGTTACTCACTCCAATGCAATGAGGTTTTTTTATAAGTTATCACTGATTTTTGTTTGAAATGATGTTGTAAAGTATACTTGTTTAGGAACTACTGACCTTCAAACGCACCAAGGCCCCTTCTCTCATGCTGATGGCATGTTCAGGTGAAATGGAACATTCATTTTCAGTTAAAATTTCAGTTTTTTATTTGAAAATGGTACAATTGAACATTCTAAATCATATATTAGGCCTGAACAGAGTAAAATAGGAAATCAGGTGTTGTATGAATACAAAAATAATTCCAATAACTTAACTTATTTACATAATTGATTGTAAATAAATTAAATTGTGATCTTATTGTAACTATTAACACTTAAAAAAAGTGTTGCAAGTTAGCTGAAATTCTGGGAAATGGGACAGTGCTTCAAACGCTAATTCACGAAAAACAATGTGTATTTGGCAAATTTGTCTAGTAAAATAAACTTAGTAACTTAGTAACTTAGAAGTAACTTAACTGTCAATTCCGCTCAATGCATCTATTATGTCCTGTTCCCGCCCACAGAGAATACACCCTGGATGTGTACAGACTCTCCTCCATGGTCACAGAGCATGATGCCAAGAAAGCTGGGGCAGAGGTGGTGAAGCAAGTGGAGCACCCCCTGCTGAGTGGGCTTCTGTATCCTGGCCTGCAGGTACTGACATATCCCTGAAGTCAAACTGAAGTCAGCACACTGCAGGGGTCCCATTCAGTCATTTAAGGCACCAATGTGAGGCTTACAATTAAAACACCATACAATGACACTACCTTAAGTACGTTTCCTGGTTCAGTCACATGATTTGTTTGAACAGTCACAAGATGGTTGCATTCCTATTGGAAAAGGGTTTCACCCCCCACTTCATAATAATACAGTTCTGCAGATTGTTAAATAGTCTGTTTTTGGTTTATCACCCTTATTATGCAAAAGTGAAATTCGATATGTCACATTGCTTATCGAATGATTGGCCTGACCTGATGTCCTGACGTTTTTCCCACACACTTTCTGGTTACCACAGACCAATCAAAATGATTGCTTTATGTTAAGTAGTGTTGTTGCAACAATTAAAAGACGCTTTCAGTGATTGGCTGCTAATATTTAAAGAGCACAGTGCCTCAAAGCTTATATGTCCCATTTTACCTGATGTCCAAATTTACCCTATCTAATCAGCCAATTGTGTTGCAGCAGTGCAGTGCATACAATCATGTAGATACCGGTCAGAAGCTTCGGTTAATGTTCACATCAACCATCAGAATGGGGGAAAAATGTGATCTAAGTGACTTTGACCGTGGAATGATTGTTGGTGGCAGACAGGGTGGTTTGAGTATCTCCTGGGATTTTCAGAATTGCAACAGTCGCATAGAAGAGCATCTCTGTACACACCACACGTCAAACCTCTAAGTGGATAGGCGACAGCAGCAGAAGATCAATAAGTCTAAAAAATAAGTCTAATAAATACCTAATAAAGTACTCATTGTCTTCTCCCGATGTTTTTATGTTGATTTAAGATTCTTGCATCTGGAAAATAATACAATAAAAATAAAGGATGTATAAAATTGTGAAGGCAATAGGGATGTTCTGAATTGGGTTTGAAGACAGCAGAATGATACATGCTCGCCTTGAACCGCCAGTGCAAATTGGGATACCATCGGATGAACAAAGCTGTCATCTGACAATGAGCATTGCATCAGTTGAGCTTGTGATTTCTGCACGGTAATGGTTTGTTTTTGTATGGATGCGTGCGCCTCTAGGACTAATGAGCTGCGTTCAGAACCGTGTGGCGTTTCGCCGTAATGCCTGCATATCCATCACGGGCCACTGGGAATTAAGTCCCTCAGCGGGAGGAGGCGGCAGAGATGTGAACGAACGACGACGGGACGGACATTTTTCATACCGCCGCGTCAGGTGACTCCTCGCCATCACCGAGCGCAGCGTGGTGTCTACGTCCCCGCCTCTGAGAGCGTCCCTCGAAAAACAAGGGCTCTGATTCACCAGGGGACAGAGGAGTTTCTCTCCCTCGGTTTTGGCGGGCCCGGCGGTGGAAATTCCCACGTTCCAGGCGTCGCGGATCCCGGATATTATACTGGATTCGCCATCCGTATGTCCCTGCGGCAGCTCTGGAGGGGAAAAAAAACATGACGCCATTTTACATTCGGCTTAAAACAAAGCTGTAGAGATGCGGCCGTGAATCGTTAAGCCTTTTTGGAATAGAAAGAAAATTAAGGGCAGGGGAGGGAGGGAACACCAGAATGAAAAAAAAAACTCACAAAATGAAAGCTCATAGGTATTATAAAGCTTTTTCAGGTGTTCAAAATAAACACTGGTGCTCATATGAGACAACAAATCCTCTTCTTGAGAATGTCTACACTAATCAAATGGTACACTGAATGGCCATCAAGTACTTTGCTGTCCATGGTGAGGCTTCTCTGAAACCAGTGCCACTGTGGGTAAAGGATTTGACAGCAGGCATGAATATGAGCAAGACACTTAAAAACCTTTCCTTTATGAAATATCCAGCCGAAGTACATAAATGGCTAGCATGGGAAATGTCATGAATGCATTTCAGCCTTGTCTTGTAATAGTGAGGTACCTTATTCAATATCTAAAAACAAATATAACTCCACTCTGAAGATTCGACTGTTTTCAATCTCAAAGTGAATAAGACCATGCAGCTGAATGATTTCATTTTCTCAGTACGAGATTGAGTGTGTGCTACTCGAACAAGTCCAGTGACTTAAAACAATACGTTCTCTCCACTCCTGCGTAGTCCGCAGCTGCACTGAGCGGGAGGGAAGAGCCATTACATTGAAAAGGGAATTACTTTCCCCTCGAAATGCATACTCATGCAGACCCAGTATGAGATGGATGGAATGCTTTCTCGTTATGTTTGTGGCTTGTAGGCCTGTAAGAGGCACTGGCGCAAAAAAAAAGAAAAGGCACCACTTTTAGAGACTCATGGGTAGATTCTCGCCAACAATCTTACACCACCTAGTGGTAAAATAAAGGTACTGATGTTGCTTTTGGGGAGTGTCATTGTCAGGGAATTAGTGAAGGTCTCTGTTGTTTCTAGGGTTACGTCCACTGGTGGCGAGAGGAAGAGGTGCAAAGGATCGGATGACGCCTCAATAATTTTAAACAGATTGATGGACAAGGTCTCATATTAACAGCTTAAATAGAAACTGCCTTAATATGATATCACCAAGCAAACAAGGACAATGTTGATGAGTTTCTGATTTATCTTCCACGTGAACTCTTGCTTTGACTAACTTGTCAAATTAACTTAACCAACCAAAATAAAAGTGCCTATAATTGCCTCATGCTATGAAAACATACAGCAGCTCGAACAGCCATGGCAGTTAACTGATGTGACTCGCCAACCAGTTAATTCGCTCAAATGTAAAGCTAGTTACTGTATGTAGCTGGTTCAGATCACCTTCAGTGTGATATTATTGAATGAAAGATTACATGAATGTAGCATATTAATGTGCAATGTTTGGTGGTTTTGTGCCATAATATACCACACGACTTTTATCTTCTGAGATGGGACGCGACAAAATGGCTGACACGGAGGTAGAGTGTGATGCAGTGGATAGGGAGCCATGTAATGCAGCCCTTGGGAGGCTATTCACAGCCAATCATTTCACAACTGCAGATAAGCCTGTGTCCACCTCTGAAAGCAAAATTGATTGACTGGATTAAGAGAACAGATGAACCTTCATATATGTGTTTGTGTGTGTGTGTGTGTGTGTGTGAATGTATGTGTTTGTGTGTGAGTGGTTGTGTGTGCCTGTGTGCGTGTGTGTGCGTTTGCATGTGAGTGGTTGTGTGCGCTTGTGCGTGTGTGTTTGCGTGTGTGTGTGCGTTTGTGTGTGCGTGGTTTTGTGTGCCTGTGAGTGTGTGTGTGTGTTTTTGTGTGTGTGTGTGCATTTGTGTGTGAGTGGTTGTGTGTGCTTGGGTGTGTGTGTGCGTTTGTGTGTGAGTGGTTGTGTGTGCATGTGTTTGTGTGCGTTTGTGTGTGAGTGGTTGTGTGTGCGTGTGTGTGTGTGTGCATTTGTGTGTTAGTGGTTGTGTGTGCGTGTGTGTGTGTGTGTGTGTGTGTGTGCGTGTTTGTCTGTGCATCTGTGTGATCCTTTCAGTGCTACTTTTCTTCGGTTTCTTTTTTCTGAACCCTGATCCTGTCCTGTTTTTCTGAGTGCTTGATCTGACCATTATGCATTCAGAGAAGTTCAGTGAATTCTAACAAAATAATAACCTAGTGTTACCATGGTCACCAAATGCCCCTTTTCACAAAAAGCAAAAAGATAATCAACATTCATTCATTCATTCATTATCCTAACCCGCTTATTCTGAACAGGGTCGCAGGGGGGCTGGAGCCTATCCCAGCATACATTGGGCGAAAGGCAGGAATACACCCTGGACAGGTCGGCAGTCCATCGCAGGGCAGATAATCAACAGCATTAATGAAACATCAATTTCAATTGTTAACTCTCTCTCTTTCTTTCCCTCTCTCTGTCACACACACACTCACTCTCTCGCTCTCTTGGTTATTTTTCCATCATTTTCCCTTTCTTGGGTGTGACACTAGCTAATTTCCTGCAGCACAAAAGCACCGCGAGGAAAAAAAAGTGTTCATATTGCAGTTCTTATGGGCTCTGTGGGACATAGGTGTACCATTGCGGAACAAGAACAAGAACCGGGACAGCAAGACCGAAGCATCTCACAGAGGCCTGCAGTATTGAAAGGAAGCAGCACGCACACTCACTGGGGGATCTCATAGTCTTCTTCATGTTCTCCCAGACTATGTGCGAGTGAACATTCATTAAATCTTCACAAACACAGTGCTGCGACTGTGACTCATAGCCGGCGATAAGGCGCTGCCTTGTCCAGCATACCGCCAAAATACCAAGCAAAGGAGATCTCACGCTGCTCCTGTCCCACTGCCATTTGAGACCGTGATGTCATAGCGATGAGCAGAGGCGAAAGGAGGCGTGCGCAACGTAGGGGGGCGATAGGCATCGGTGATGTCATCGGTGATGTCATCCCACCTCCTTCCTTTCTCTTCTTCTGTCAAACTTTTTAACTGAACAATTTTAGCTCCTTTTATCCGCTAGGTTAGCTAGTGTGCCCCCGCTAATCTTCTTTTTATATCCAGAATTGGAGGTATATTATCTGTTTTAGACATTCTTCTTTTTTCTTTTAATCTCTTATAGTACAATGACAGTATTCTGCTACTCTGCAGAATTGCACATCTTTCCATGAATAACGGCTAGATTCCCACTTTCCCAGTGAATTGTTCATTCGCCACAGGATGGCTGAATGCAGGTGTAGGTGTAGGCAGGAAATCTTCCCCATTCACTGTCTTAATGCCTCACATCAGTGGGAATGAGCTACATTTTCGGGCTCAAGTGTGCAATTACATTGCGCTTTCAAAGTTCTGTCTTCAAAGAACGGCGCGCTTTATTTAAGCCTTCAGCGTAAAGAGAGGTGTGACAATCAAAATATTGACTATATTCCACAAAATAACTGCTCTCAAACATTGGCACGCTGCCTTCGCCACCGAAATGTTATTCTGCTGCAACCCTGCAACACATCACCACAGGTGTGGTGGATAATAAGGGCGCTTGTGCTAATCAGAGCCTCTGTGTTCCATAAGAGTGTTAATGAATTCCCAGCTTGCGGCTGGGATAATTGTATCACCACCCCCCTCATTTTTGGTTGGTTCTACTACGTTTCGAATTATTTTCAGATTTCATACCGTGTGCAAATGTAAATGTTTTCTTTCGGAAAGCCTTAATAAAACTTCAAAATGAACAGAAGTTTCACCAAGGTAAGCTGTTATAGAACCCCTGGGGAGCAGGCGAAATGCCTGTGTTACGCACCAGGCAGTGTGCCCCACATGACAAATCCGAAAATAGAAAATACAACACACAGGAATGAAAAGCCTTCCTTGTTGTGGATAATTTCTTACTCTCATTCCTCTTTGGGAAACTCTTCAGACCGGGGAGGAACAATGCATTTTCTGTGTGTCTGCAGAATGAGACAGGACGGAGAATCATTTTAATGGAACAGATATTCAATTCACTGCCCGCAACAATGAAATACAGAAAAAGCAAAGGATGAGCAATTGTGCAATCTTTACATTTCTGTAGATTTTCTTTCTTGTTTCATGGGCTCTAGGCATAGGTAACAATAGGCAATAGGCATAGTCCAATCCACGAGGTGGGGGTGGGGGTGCCTAAAATGCTATGTCTATGTCACTGGGGTAGGCAGACAGGCCTGTGAAAAAGGTACATTTTCGGAATACAATTTCTGCATTTGCTATGCCCCGCAGAGGTTGTGAAGTGAGATCTTTTTAATAACATGTTTTAATTGGCCAAAATACAATGAAGACGTGCACGGAATCAGAAAAAATCGAGTGCATTCTTGTAAAAATGTAAATATAGAACATATTTCATGCCGCTTGTTTGGGTAGGCCTGTGATCAATCTCGATAGGCCTCGGGGTACTCAGGCTATGGACACATAGCCTGGTCCATGGTGGTCAGAGGGTGGCCCCACCAGTCCATGATCACAACCAAAAACTATACTTTTCTTCTGAAACCATTATCTTTGACTGACCAATACGTGACCGTACTTTTTTCCTCACATGTAGTTTACCAAATTTTATGTGACTTTGGAAAACTTTACCATACCAAGCTTGTGGGAAAATATATTATAGCATATCTGCAACGTCATGTGAAGAATTTACATGCAAACTTAACATTTGGTTGCAGAGCTCTGCAGGTAAATTTAGGATATCACACATTCAGCTTCATCTACTGTCTCATTCAAGAGGCCCCAAGGGCTCTGTGGAATTATCATTAGTCTAATTTACAATGACCATTTAACAAGTGAAGCTTAAATGAAATTAAGTTAATTAATTAAATTAATTAAATATCATGAGCTCATGGTGCCTTTGATAACACAGAGAAATGTACATCATTTAACACAGACAAATGTATATCAGATTTAGATTAGATATGCATAGTCCGGACTTCAAATATTCAGAAACAGCAAATAGTGCCTCTCTCACAGTGGGCCTATACAAGCGTCTTTATAAACAAATGAGAAACGAAAGTGGTCATCTACACTGCTAATGTAAACCGAATATAGGCTCTAATGATACACCCAAATCAAGAAATCTTCTGTAGCTCTTGAAAGCTTTTGAGTTCCTTTTCCTTAGTAGGATACAGTAGCTTTCAGTCTAAACCAGCTAAACTAGTTTTGTGTTTCAAGGGCAACACTTTCCAACATTTCCCTTCATTTTGTTGGAGTTTGATTTGATTTGATTTGATTTTTTCACTTGGCCCATAGGGAGGACTGTCAAATCTTCCAGCAGCTAGTTATTTTTCCAGGATCCACTTAATGCTGAGTTTAAAACAGTAAACACTCAGCGAGCACTTTATTAGGTATTTATTAGACTTATTTTTTTAGACTCATTGGTCTTCGGCTGCTGTAGCTGGTTTAGTGGTTTGACGTGTTGTGTGTTCAGAGATGCTCTTCTGCATACCACTGTTGTAATATGTGATTATTTACATTACTGTCACCTTCCTGTCAGCTTTGACCAGTCTGGCCATTCTCCAATGACCATTAAGAACATGTTTCTGCTGGCAGAACTGCTGCTGTTTTTTTTGTTTTCTTTTCACCATTCTCTGCAAACTCTAGAGACTGTTGTGTGTGAAAATCCCAGGAGATCAGCAGTTAGAGATATTCAAATCATCCTGTCTGCCAACAACAATCATTCCATGGTCAAAGTCACTTGGATCACATTTCTTCCCCAGTCTGACATTTGATCTGAAAAACAACTGAACCTCTTGACCATGTCTGCATGCTTTTATACATTTAGTTGCTGCCACATGATTAGCTGATTAAATATTTGCATTAACAAACTGGTGTAACGGTCTACCTAATCGTGCTCAGTGAGTGTGAGTATAAATGCGCATGACTAATAAATAATTTTATTATTTAGCTGATGCTTTTATCAGAAGCGACTTACAGTTGATTGGCCTAAGCAGGGGACAGTCTCCCCCGGAACAATGTGGGGTTAAGGGCCTTGCTGAGGGGTCCAACAGCTTTGCAGATCATATCGTGGCTACACCAGGGCCACGGTTCAACCTTCCCGGCCCCAGTCATAGCCACTGGCTGCAGGCTGCCCCTTACAGTATATTTGATGACCTCAGCAATACCCTTCATATCCCTATTTCACCATTGACTGCAAGCACCGTGACATTGAATGGCAATATTATGATTATTACCTTTGAGAAAACATGACATGCTACAATAGGTTAATATACTGTACCCTAATGCACATTTCACACCCTGGAGAGATTGGAGGATTGTCAGAGTGAATGAGATTTTGTGCTTTTGTGATATGGCTTTCCGATGCACTTACATTTGAAAGGGTTATTCGTGCAAATAAGCAAAGAGCACCATGATGCCGGGATGTATTTTCAAGCACACCAGATAAATAATGCTTCTAAATGCTTCTTGGCCATTTTCACAATATGGGAATATGCTTGGTTTTGAAATGAAGACCCTGAATGGCACCAGTTTACACCCCCCACCCCCCCCCCCCCCCACCCCCACCCCCACAGCCCCCAGACTCACACACACACACACCAGCTTTTCTCCATCTTAGATTGATACAAAATAAATAAGTAAATAAACGGCTGTGATTGGCCCAGTTTGGTCTGAGGAACAGCTGTTATCTGCGCCTTCGGCCATCTCCGCCGCTCCTCTAAGAAAGACAAACGCATTCCGTCTTTCTCCTCGTCTTTGTTGGAGAAAAGAAAAAAGGGGTTTAAACAGGGACGGCAGGAAGCGCGGGGACGATAAAATCAAAAAGCGGCAGAGAGCCATCCTGGCAGCTTTGTGATTCCGCACGACGTGCGTCCGTCTGCGCCGCCCGGGAAGGCCCGCTCGCGGCAGGCTACAGAAGGCCGACAGCAATGAAAACCTCGTTTATTTATTCTTCCTTGAAACTTCCCCCCTCGATGCTCCGACTCGCGGCACGGCAGCGGGGCCATTTCTGCATTCTGCGGAGGGCGCGGGTTCCCGGGGCGCAGCGGGGACGCGTTCGGAGATCAATGTTCCCCGACTGTTTGGGAAGACCTGCGTGATTCAGCACACAGCGGGAAGCTAATGGCCGACTCTCTCTGAAACTCAATGAGGGGCCCCTCCTCTGCCCCGGCCCCTGTCTGCCGAGACGGCTTTGTGCTGGAGACTAATTGAGCTCAAATTCGGAATGCGAGATTAGAAACAGTCTGATCGCCGGCCTCGGGATGAGACGGTTTAGGCAAGTTTGTATGGATGGATGTTGTCAGAATCGATGAAAAAGAGGTGAGGATAATAAACCCGCGGATTTTCTCGGCACACGTCAGCTCTTCGGCAGTCGGTTAGCCAATTTCCCATTTCCTTCAGGAGCTAAACCACCTGTTGTTAAGTGTTAATAAAACATAATTTAATGTGTGTCACGCTGCTGATGTAACGTTTGAAAGAGCACAATCGCTTGAGACCACGCACAAAACAACCGTTGAGCCAATTTATATGAATGATAGCGGGAAATGGGATGGCTGTTTTTCACTGGGATAGTTCTGGTTTCATTTGTGAGAAATATGGCATAAGTGTTTGTTTGCAACTTGCTTTTGTTTTCATATCAATAATTTGGTTGGCAGGCCAACTGTAGCATTTATTTACAGCTACTCAGAGAAACTTGGGAAACAACTGAGTGGGAAATTGTCCAATTATATTTGGTCCCTTAAAATGGAGGAACAGAAATGTGTGTAATTCCTAAATGGTTCGCCTGATATGAATGAAAATACCTTCAAATTCAGATGACAGTCTGCAACATAACGTCATATTCATTGCTTTATTTCAAATCCAATATGCTGGAGTACAGAGCTAAAACAGCCTCTAGTCTCTGTCCAAATTCTTACAGACTGTGGTGTACACTCACCAAGCACTTTATTTGGTATTTAGACTTATTTTTTAGACTTCTACTGCTGTAGCCTGTAGAGTTATGATGTGTTGTGTGTTCAGAGATGCTCTTCTGCATACCACTGTTGTGATGTGTGGTTATTTGCTTTACTGCCACCTTCCTGTCAACTTTGACCAGTCTGACCATTCTCCTATGACGTCTCATTAACAAGGCATTTCTGCCTGCAGAACTGGATTTTTGTTTAGTTTTTTGCACCATTCTTTGCAAACTCTAGAGACTAGTGTGCGTGAAAATCCCAGATCATCAGCAGTTGCTGAGATACTCAAACCCCCTGTCTGCCGCCAACAATCATTCCACAGTCAAAGTCACTAAGATCACATTTTTTCCCATTCTGATGGTTGATGTGAACATTAACTGAAGCTCCTGACCCATATCTACATGATTGTATGCATTGCGCTGCTGCCACACAAATGGCTGATTAGATAATCGAATGAATAAGTAGGTGTAATAAAGTAAAAATGTTCAAATGTTCAAATAAAGGTCAAATTTTGGTTTTATTTACTGCAGCAAAAACTTAATATAAGTTAGATTTTAAGTCGAGATATAAGACTAAAATACTTGTTGAGACTGACTTGGAACTTGGAACCGTACTTCCCTCTAGGGTTTTCAGCGTTTTCAGCGTCCCTGGTTATGTTTTGCACTTTATTGTAGGTCGCTCTGGATAAGAGCATCTGCTGAATGCCTGTAATGTAATGTAATGTAATGTAAGGGACTTACAGGGACTTTTTTACAGTGTGGCATTTGTCTGGAGGGTGGAAAATGAAGGGGAAGAAAGAAAATAAAAATCCATGCCTTTCGCCCATGACAGTCGGAGTGCCTGAGAGAGCACCCCCCACAATCCACACACTCACCTTGGGCAGCAGGAAGGCGGGAGCTGTGGCTGGCTACACACCGTGGACACACGCTATTCGCTTCGCACCTCTGCAGCGTTTTAGACAATACAGGCAGTGAGGAGAAACACATACAGGGGCCTATAAAATCTGCTCGGCTGGCTAACTTTCGACGGTCCGGCAGAAAGTGCCGGCATCTCCGGCCGGGACATGCTCGGGAGGTGGAGAAAGGCCACTTCCCGGCCGTCTGATCCGTGAGCCCCTGACAGAAAATACATCTAACTCGCCCCAAACCTCTTTCCTCAGCGCAGTAATTGCTTCCAAGTTTCTTTCCGTTAGAGTGCCCTTGACTGCAGCAGCTTGATGGTTTTGTCACTTTTATGTTGACTGAGCTGGTGGGCCACAGAAGGGGATGGATGGCGGTTGGGGGTGGGTTAGAAGCAATGTATAGCAAAAGAAAATGGTGGAAACACTTGCTGATCTATGGGGCCAAGCCGACACCAAATTTATGTCCCCCTAATTCCTCGTTTGTAGAGGCGCAACTGGGTGAAAACAAAATGCAGTAATACATGATAAAAACACGATAGACTCTGACCCGAACATAAGCACAAATGATTGCAAAATTTTCCATAACAAACAGCAGGAGTTGACCAAGTACGATATTAATTATTCAATAGGCGTGCAATGGTATTAATTATGCAAGCACTTTTGGTCGTTCCAGTTGGAATTATATAAATTTCCCCATATGACACTGCAGATACTGTATATTGTCTAAAATATTTAAATGGATGTAGCTGGTTATGTCTGCTGTGGTTTTATTTAGCTTTTTTGTTTTGGTTACTCTTTGCCGGAGGTGCACATGAAAGTGGAGATAATAGCGTTTATCAGTCATTACGCTGGATGCAGCTGGTAACACAACACACGCTTATGTACCTGAAATACCGAGGACTGGCCAAATCTTTTAGGCAGTATCTCCGGTGGGCTCAACCTGAAAATCATTTCATGTCTTATCTGCTGCACTATGCATCGGTGAAAATCTGGATTTGCCTATCACACGGCATTATCCCCGTCTGGAAACCGAATTCTGACAGGTCAATTTCTGTCTTGATGCAATCTAGGGAACATTAACATTTAATATAGGTGGAGTATTTTCTTACTTATTTTTTTTGAAATACAGAAAACACATTTGCCCGTTTGAGGGCCGGAATCAAGCCCAATACCCGTCTGAAAAACACACGCTCACCATCAGTGGAAACCTGGTTTAAGTGAAGGCGATAAGCGGCGTGTTCTCGGGGCCCTGTGATTGGCTGCCAGGCGGCCTGGTTTGGGGGTGTGAAGGGTAATGATTTCCAGTGCTGCCTGGCTCCGGGTGGGCCGTGGAGCTATCTGCGGCCTGACAGCGAGATGACAGATCTCATCCGCCCGGTAAACCAAGACAGCAGACAGAAACATCTTAAACGGGGGAGTCACACTGCCTCTCCCCTCACTGGGGCAGCTCAGAATCAGAGCCGCACAACTCTAAAGCTGGCCGGATTTCACACCCACCATTTGGCCCGGCAGGTAGCAAAACAAGAGGACATTGCACCGCGACCGAAATAAACTCAGTATCTTACTCACATTTTACGCAATGAAAACAATAAAACGGAAAGTTCAACACACTTCATCAAGTGTTCATAACAGGGCCCATTCCTTGCACATTCAAATATCATACAGACAGCATCTACCACACATTTTATAATGAGAAATGCTCACTGTAAAGGAACGATAAGGAGTCAATTTGTAATGTATTGAAATTAAATATTTTAAAGACATAAGAACCTAACAGCAGACTGACTTTGAGACCAGCTACTTAGTCACAGTATTACAACGCCAAGATTCAATGAAAACCATGGAATTCACTGTCCCTGAAAGGTACCTTTGAAATTTTTTATGGGCCAAAGACCTTGTGCATCCAAGAATCATGAAATTATTTAGCATTCTAGTACAATATGTATTTTCATTAATTGTGGGAAATGTTCCGCTAATAATACTAAAAAGACATTTTAAAAGTTAAGTCTTTATTCAGATTAGTTCCACTTTCTTCATGGGTTGAAACACATTTCGTTGCAGGATTTGAGAAATAACAATAAAACACACTTAAAATGACTGAGCGGCCGAAGATTCACAAGTATATGTTCTGCATTAAGGAGCCCTTGCTGTGGTGATGAGAGAATAAAGGACATCCAAGCTTCACAGGTTCTCCACAGTGATGAACAGTCACGGAGAACGTCAGTGCCACTCTCAGGAATACAGCGAGGCAGTTATCACAAGGAAGACAGACACAGGGGCCCATTACATGGAGTACTTTGTAATGCATTAAAGCCTTTATATTTCCCTGTCTTGCACGGAACAGGATATATAGTAAAACATATTTCATTGAAATAAAGTATGTACAGTATAATTTATCAAAGGTGAGAATTCATTGTGGCCATTGTTGGAATGTGGCAATATACAAGTACCGGTACTGACACCTATGATGTGAATGAAATAAACGTGGTGAATGACTAGAGTGGCATGGGGGTTCAACCTTTTGCAATTCAGGGACCCCCACCTGAGCTCAAATACATCTAGGGCCAATTGCTATCATGGAAATTAGGGGGATAACTGCACACGTTCACTAGGGGAGAAGACTGTGATGGTGGTCTGGCGGAGGGGATTGCAGAGAGGGCAGGGTGTGTGAGGGGTTTTGCGCTTCAGAGTGAAATCTGAGAAATTTGAGAAAGGGTCACAGCTGTGCCAGGTGATCATGGTCCTCTGGGATGCCTTGACCTGAAATGCCACCATAATAACTACACTCCACTGCCATGGCAAATATTAAAAGGAATAATTATTTTAATCAGGACATGCTACTTCACTTTGAGCATGGGGTTCAAATCAAGCTGGAAGTACTGTAATGTCACTGCTATCATTTTGCATATGAATGTATTTTGTTTAAGCTAAAGAGGCGGTGTTCAGACTACACAGTCTGACTTGAGACATACATTCTCAGAAACAATGGTATGAAAAGTGCCTAAAAAGCTACACATGCTTGTCACTGGGACAGTACCCTATGTAGGCTACATAAAAAGTTTCACAAAAAAATGCTTGGAAATGTACTCATTTGTACCTAAAGAGAACATGACAGTACTTTCAGAGCACATTCAGGAAATTTCATCCTTGAAGAACAAAAATTTACCCGTCACTCTCTGAGAGTGTATGAGTCATTTAGAGTACCCATTAGTAGTATTATTTTTTTATTTTTTTTATTTACCATGGTCTGGATAGCTATTTGCATTTTAATCAAATGGACACTTCTGTTCAATTTAAAGTGCAACTAAAATCAAATCAAAGGGCAAAGATCAAGATCCTCATTGAATTCAAATGTCTAATGGCAGTAATTGTGATTGTGGTTTTGTTTGTGCGATGTTATGCATAAACCAACATTTTGAATAGTTAATTGTAGCTAGTATTTTAATAGTGAATTGTAGGTAGTATGATCACTATATGTTTTCTGATCATTTTAAACTTAATGAAAGGGATGTATTGTGCCCTCTAAAATTATTGCCAGGGTGAGCAAAGAAAATCTATTCAATAAATGACAGGTAATAAGCTATATCACATGCTCCAAAATGGGGAAATTATTTTATGGTATGGCTAATGCAACCTGTGAGAATAAATGTTGATTCAGAAGTCCTTCCTGACTTTGTTTACCCTCCCTATATGGTGGGTTTTAGGGTGATGTCGGCATCAGTAGTTCATTTAAGTCATTGATTGACTAAAGAATCCACACACTATGTTCTCATGGCCTTATTTGGCAGCTGATTGGATGGAAACCACAAACACACACAGAAAGCGGCCCTCTGGGAATTTAGTTTGACAGCCCTGTTCTGTGGAGTTGGGGGCGGGGGGTGCAATTGACAACTCCTTCATACGGAATCCTTCAAGATCCTTCAATCTTGCTCCACGGTGACAACAAACACAGCTAGCACAAAACATTTTGCCATTTTTCAGGATTTTCATAAAAATGTTGTGAATAATATTTCTATAACACTATTTTAACAATATCTTTTTACCACCCCCAAAACCAAATCTTTTAAAGCCGCAATGTGAATAGGTCCAGATCACACCAATACTTTTCCCCCCACAGGAAAACACTCAAAGGCATTTATCTGACTTACAACCACTTGGATCAACCACCATTACCCGCCGATACCCAACAATAAGGCCAGTTTTATGTGGTTGTTACTGGGGCTACCGAATATACTGCCAGCTAGGAGGCAGATTTGTGTCTCCATTTTGCCTTGGATATAGAAGGCCAACTCCCTGGAACATCTGAGTCAGTTCAGAGCTATAAAAATGCAGTTATGATGTCTATATAAATATATAAGCATTTACTCACCAATAATTGCCCGGAAGTTGTTTTATCCTTTATATAAACGGCTTTGAAGGGGGCAGACAAGTGATTCCACCCACACGGTTGAGCTACTGGAAAGTAGCCTCATTCTTCTCCTTAATGAATGAAATGGCGTTCCAAGAGAGTGATTTATGGAACAGCGGTGGAGGAAATCATTGGTCGGAAGTTAAATTATAAATGTTTGATGACCAACACTGTTGCGCTTGAACACGCGTAATTTCATAAGTGAATATTAATGTGGATAGTTGCAGACAAAGCAAGCATCACATTTCATTTTTTTGAAATATGTACGTATTGTACTCGTTTTATCACCAAAAGGCCAGCGCACTACAGATGGACATATACAGTATATGATCAAACAAGTTTTATTCAACCATGCTCAAAAGTGCATTAGTGAAAATATTTTGGCCCTTGGACCTTCCTCAGTGCACAATAAACAGACTCCGGGAAGCCTCAGAAATAACTTGGCTGTACGATGGGCCAAACCGGTAACGAACGGCGCAGTCATAAAGTATGAAATATCTTTGAAGTCCTTGAAGTGGAGCACATAAAAAGGGGAAAGTTAAATCAATGTAACGGGTGCTCACAGAACCTTCATCGCTCAACCTGTAAAGACTGAGCTCTGTCCTTAAGTCAGAGAGATCTGAGTGCCACTGCAGTCAATACACTAGTTGCAGGACGCACTGTTGATGTATGGCGGGTAGAGGGTTGCCCTGGTAACCAGAGTGGAAGAGGAAAAGAGGCCAGAGACCAGAGAAGAGTAGGGAACACTCCTGAACTGCAGCCGTGTGAACGGGGGTCAGGAACGTTCGAGAAGTTCTCCAGATACCGAATAAGCATGAACACATTTCAGGTCCCTCAACTCCTCTGAGGTAAGCTGCCATTCCTTTACCTCAGCTAAAATTAGTAAAGATCATAATGTTAAGACCTTGACTGCTTTAAAATTAGCCAATACTGTCAATTTCATTCATTATCCTAACAGGGTCGCAGGGGGGCTGGCGCCTATCCCAGCATACATTGGGCGAAAGGCAGGAATACACCCTGGACAGGTCGCCAGTCCATCGCAGGGCACACACACCATTCACTCACTCACTCACTCATACCCACGGGCAATTTACACTCTCCATGTCTTTGGACTGTGGGAGGAAACCGGAGTACCCAGAGGAAACCCACGCAAACATGGGGAGAACATGCAAACTCTGCAGAGAGGCCCCGGCCGACGGGGATTCGAACCCAGGACCTCCTTGCTGTGAGGCGGCAGTGCCACCCACTGCACCATCCGTGCCGCCCTAATTCTGTCAATTTAGACAATTTTACCTTTTGCATGAGTCACATGCCTGGTATAGTTTAGCGTCTAAAGAATTAAGGGTTCTTTGAGAAAAAGATCCAATATTACAGTAGCTCTCTACTGTACAGAGTGGTCATTAAGCATGAACAGTATAGCAGAGTGTATACATTGGACCAGAACAACCAATTTCCTGTTCACAGTGCTATTGTGTGGGAAGTAAACTCAGCAATAGAAGGAGAGCCCATCCTCTACTGGCCAGCCAGGTGTCAATAGTTAAAAGGTAATTGGGGAAAATAATCATCGTAGTTGGGAAGATTATAGCCTGAGGCATTAAGCTATCTGGTAAAATATACAGTAAAGAAGCACAAAAAGTGCATTAATATGCTGATCATGAAGAGTGAGGTGATAAATCTAAGCCTCCTGGTTGCGTTGTGGCATAGACTTGAACCAGGAGAGGATCAGGGCCAGAGCAGTCTGAGAACTCAGGGCCAAGGGAAGGGCAAGAATGCCCAAGACACATGGAAATGAGGATTTAGATAACGGCGCTGTTCAGTATTGCAAATGCAAATATCATACTGATTGACATTTGATTGATTGAAAATTAAACAGACAAATTTGTGGGCGCCAACAATTTTCTGACTGGATATCTGATTGACATCTCTATGATAGAGAGACATGCTTTCATCGCCATTTGGGGTGGGTCCAGAGTGGACCGCATTAAGCATAAAGCAGGGCAGGAGAACATGCTTTTCTCTCAGTTTATGCCAAATTAATATTTCATAAATGTTGAAATAATAGTAAGTATTAAAATGTTTCACTATTAAGTAGACATACAAACATGTTCACAGCAATGATCTAGAGTGTAATTCACAGAGTGTGTGTTTCACAAACAGTGGCAGGGTGATGGCAAAGCTCACTTGGGCTGCTCTGTGGTCCTGATCAGCCCTTAAAATCAGACTTAAAAGGTGAGTTTTGGGCCTACAGTATGTTTGAAAAAATAATGAAGCTCAAACATAAAGGGAGATCTATGATAGAGAGTATAACAAAGGGAGATCTATGAGGGAGATCATAACATAAAGGGAGATCTATGAAGGTGATCATAACAAAGGGAGATCTATAGCTCTATAAGCGAAAATAGAACATTAACTTGCTTTGTCACGGCTCACTTTGATGAAAGCGGCTGATGTAATGAAATAGTTATACAAAATAGCAATATGTCTGACTCATATTTTATTCTCTTCAGCATATTTTAATTGTGTTGGTGTTCGTCGTGTCACTTGAGCTGTCTTTAGCTGTCTGTTAACAGATAAATAAATAGCTTGGCAATGAAAATACCTACTTAACAAGAACAGTATAAATGTATGACTCATTGCATAACCACCTGCATGAAATATTAAAATGAAAGCAAAATAAAGAATATATTATAATAATTCAAGTAACTTGACAGCTACTTAGTTTTCAGGTTCACTATCAATAGAAAGAATGCTTGTTAAAGGAGATGTTCACTTGACTGGAATGGATATGAAAAATGAAAAATGAGCACAGTCGTTGTCAGAGTGTCTCTTGCAGTAGTCCGGAAATAACATTTATTGCATTTTTGTCTTGTAGTACACATCTCATTGTGTCGAGTTTGAAACAACAGCTCCCCGGGGCGATAACAACATATTTCGTTTTGGCGTTTGTTGAAAGAATATTTGACCTTGTGACATCTCTGACCCTGCTAATACAGTATACAAACCAATAAAAGATTTATGTCAAACATTGGCTAACTTCTGAACAAAGTGCCTCTAGCTCATTTAAAGCTGGCAGAATCCCACACCAACAGGCTGCTGTCTTGCTGAGAGCTTCCTGCAGAGACATGTAATGACATTGAACCTTTACAAAACATATGAATAAATTATAAGTCACTAATATTAACTGTCTTGGTTAAGGGGGATGAAGCTAGAGACAGATAATTTATACAGTAAGTTGGGAGAACAGCCAGTATGAGAAAGCAAAGCCAACTTTTAACCACTATTCCTGCCTCTGTGTGTGTGTGTGTGTGTGTGTGTGTGTGCGCGAGAGAGACAGAGAGAGAAAGGACAGGGGGAGCTTAGCCTATGCTGTTTCCATGGCAACCACTGAAGATGCATGATCGTATTCTTTTAAATCTACCATTATTTTCCTTCCTTTTCCTACCTTGATAGGTCCCGGGCTAATAAACAGAAGGGAAAACCTTGAGATTGATGCAGAAGTGGTACAGCAATGCATCTGCTGACACTGTAGGACCAATTGCAGAACACAGATCTGAACACACACCTAAATACTCACCACTATTTTATATTTGTAATCAAACAATTCACATGTGGTTAAACTGCACATCCTGTAGATAAACAGATCATTGCATTTATGCAACGCTTTTCTTGACATGCTTTACAGTGAAGAGAGGAAAGCTCGCCTCAACTACCACCAATGTGTGGCAAGCACCTGGGTGATGCAAGGTTGCCATTTTTCAACAGAACGCTCACCACACACTAGAGGTAGAGAGGGAGATTTTACCAGTTGAATCAGGTAATGATTAGGTGGCACCTAGAAGGTTGGGGATTTAGCCAAGAACATCAGATAAATTCCCCCCTAAAAATCCCTTACTCTTTACGAAGAGTGTCATGGGATCTTTAATGATGACAGTGAGTCAGGACCTTGGTTTAACGTCTCACCAAAAAGACTGTCTCCTACAGCACAGTGTCCCCATCACTGCGCTTGGGCATTGAGGGTTTGGCAGCTTGTTTCAGGAGTGAGGTGCCTTATGTGCTCTTCAGCATAAGAAACACATGTTCAATTGAATTAATTTTGGGAGAAGACTTGGCCAGTTGAGAATTTTCCCATTTTTTGTCATTGTTCGTTTAGCAGCATGTATGGGATCTTTCGATCTTGGACAGCTCCTTGGGTAGTTCTTAACAAACTCTAGTCTGGCTATGCTGTTTTATGGCTAACTCATGATTTGTATTTTGCATGGTTGCCTCTGTCATCCTGTTTGTGACTTCTTCTGACGATAATAGTCACTGACACATCCACACCTGCCTCCTGAAGAGTGTTTCTGATATTGATATGTGGGATAGATTTTTGCTGGTTTTCCTTCATTGTGTCATCAACTGTAGAGGTCTTCCTGGGCCTACCAGGCCCTTTGTGATTACTGAGCTCACCAGTGCTCTCTCTTCTTAATTATGTCACAAACAGTTGATTTTGGTTCGCCTAAGGTTTGACCTACAGTATTAAACTATTTTTTTCTTATTTCTCGGCCTCATAATGGCTTTCTGGACTTACATCAGCACAGCTCTGGTCCTCATGTCAACAAACAGCATTAACAGACTTCAAAGACAATCAAAGCCTTGAATCAAGACTAGATACCGAAAGCTCTCTTATACCTGCATTGAGGAAGCAATTGAACACACCTGACTCATTAGAAACACCTGTGAACCCATTTGGAATATCAATACTAATATCAATATTAATACCAACATGGAACTAACTAGAAATCTGAAATACATTGCATTCTGAGACCAAGCCTAAAGCCTGACATTTTAAGCAGTAAACACTAGGCAAACAGAAAAGAGCCATCCTCTCCTTACTTCTGCAGGGAGGGTCGGTCATCACAATGCAGATAACGAGGACAAATGAGAGGGGGGGTTGCAATGTACAGTAAGCTCACTGTTCAGCCCCCCACATTTCCCCGCTCCTAACCCCTGTTTATGAAATCAAGGGATATATGAGCACTCTATTGAAATTGAGGCCCTGAAATGTCTGTTTGTACCTCCACTCCTCCTTCTGAAATGTATTTCATGCTCTGACGCCATTTATATGCAAAATAATGTGCCATTTCATTGAGGCAAAGAGGGAAAAAATGTTGTAGTGTGGTGGAGGGGGATAAAAAATATGAGACTTGAAAGATCTTCATGAAATATAAAAAAGAACTGCAATTTTTAGGTTGTAAGTGATAATTGCACATCACAGATGGCGGTTTTGTGCAGCAGCAGTTGGAGATCAGATCATCACGCTGTTTCTGTGTTTGACGTATTTGCCTTGCTGTGTCCTCTTCATCCAAATCCAAACCCAGTTACATTATGTCTGTACTGAAGAGGACTTGAAGACTAAAAAAGAAAAGAAAAATCAAATGAGTGCCACTTTAACTTTCTGTACAAGTATGGAAGTAAACACGACTTGTCAGATGAGAGAGATTCTTCTGAGAGGTAGAACGGAATGAAAGTGTCTCTTATGCTTATGTTGGCTGAAAATGTAAAATTTGAAAATTAGCACTCTGAAAAGAGACTGGCCTGTATTCAGTCAGTGTCTCTTAAATTTCCGCTTAAATTTCAAATTAAATTTTGTACAATGTGAAATGCAAGTGTGAGTTATATTTACTTTTACAGTTTGAGCTCCAATATTATCTCCAATTAATCTCCAATATTAGGCTGGAACAGCCTACGGACAGAAACACAAAACGGTGAGTCAAATTGAACAAAAAAGGCTTGATTGAAACCAGGCCACGTACAGTTTTAAAAAAAAAAGAAAAAAAAGAATGTCCAATCATGAGCCAATAAAACCGTCCACTTATGTTATTAGAACGCTTTAGACCAGGTACCTGTTGGTTGATGGATCATTTACAATGATGATCTAACGTGTACACTTTATATGGGAGACTTGTACACCAGCTTGTTAATGCAAATATTTAATCAGCCAATCATGTGCACTTCATTGTACGTCACTCTGGATAAGTGCTAAATGTCTGTAATGTAATGTGGCAGCAACTAAATGAAAAAAAGCATGCAGATGTGGTCAAGAGGTTCAGCTGTTGTTCAGACCAATGTTAGAATGGGGATGAAATGTGATCAAGCAAGGCAGACGGACTGCGATAACCTTTAATAATTAATTTTTTTCAGTGAGCGGGTGAGGTCGCCTTCCTCTGGTGGAGATGTCATAAAGTTTACAACTTCCCACATTCCAGTGGGCCACAGTTCCGTTGGCGCCATAAAGTTTACAACTTCCCGCAATGTATTTTGCAACATATTTTAGTGCACGGGAAGATTTGAGAGAAAACCTTGTACAGGGCCCCCACAATGTTCTCAACCCCCCACCCTTAATCAGTCCGTCTGACATTTCCAGCAGGTCTCAGTCACTGAAATAGTGTAGATGGCATAAAACCACTATTCCTGACAATCCTTGATCAGAACATGTTTGGTGTCCTTCCGGTTGTTTCAGTGTGACAGGTCAGGGCGGCCTGTAGCGTAGTGGTTAAGGTAAATGACTGGGACGCGCAAGGTCGGTGGTTCTAATCCCGGTGTAGCCACTATAAGAGCAAGGCCCTTAACCCTGCATTGCTCCAGGAAATCTGCCTCCAGTGACAACTCTTGCCCACCTGTAGGGTGTGTGAGAAAGTAGCTTGAACCCAAAATCATATCTTTTGGATTACTTTGACTTTTTATGACTCTCTCGTTTGGGTTAATGAGCAGAGGAAACCAAGTAATCTCGGAGTTCTGCAGCCAGACTCCCACATGCATAGACCGTGTAGTTTTCTTTGCCAGGTATGACTTTGACTCAGTCCTTTGGCTTAATATTTTCTTATAGTAAATGTGTAATACATTTATTTATTGTTTAATTGGAATGTAATTGGCTTTCAGTAACCTGCCTGCCAAATAAATTGTTGACATGTGTGGTTTTGCTTAATGAACACTCTCTGGTATACAGGTAATGCTTGGACACCCCCTTCGAGTTGGTCTAGGGAGGATCCAAATTTAAGTCGATTGCATCACAGAGTATTGCACACATAGACCTTTGTCGTTAAATCAATCTCCTCAATTTAGCAGTTCATTCATGTCGAGAACAGGATATACCTAAAGAAGAAGCTATTCCTGTGACCCCTGAAATGACTGCAGATATCAGATAAACATCCAGTGAGTAGCAGTTCTGCAGGCAAAAACATGCTGTTCATGAGAGAGGCCAGAAGAGAATGGCCAGACTAGTCGAAGCTGACAGGAAGGTGACAGTAACGGAAATAACCACACATTACAACAGTGGTATGCAGAAGAGCATCTCTGAACACACAATGCATCAAACCTCTAAGTGGATACGCTACAGCAGCAGAAGACCAATAATAATAAAATGTGTGATAAATACGTAATAAAGTGCTCACTGAGTGTAATACCTTATAAGGACAATAAGAAAGAAAAACAAAAGAAACATCACAGTTGTCTACCAATATATTTGTATGGGTTATTTATGACTTTTATTTGCTTCCATAAAATATATGGGTAGTTGTCAATCCCTCATGTTTACAGACAATGACTATTAATAACTGAAGTCCACAGCCCCAAGTGACTGGATGGTTGAGCCGTACAGAGGACTGTGAGGACCATTAGGGACCATTAGTGACAGGGTGAGGATAAATTCAAACCCCCCATGACTGGCCGTTACTGGGATTGATGAGGGATTTCTTTTAAGTTTGGTCGACAAGCACAAATCATGTGACTTCACCGTACAGATTCCCAAATACATGGCATGGACAATATAGTAGTATGAGATCACTGAAGCACATTCAATTCAGTGTTTAAAAATGTGTTTTCAAAAAGACATTTCCCATTTACATTTTTTACTCAAGATGTTGTGTAAATGGTGACCAGCCCACCATCAGGAGGCCATTCGTTGAACGTTGTCACATACATCAGAATCTGACAAGTTCAGCTAGTCGTGTGTCACGATCGCCTGCCAATGTCAGCTTGTGACATCGTAGCAGCCTCCGCTAAAATGAGCCATGAGCCATGTTCCAACACAGCCATTAGATTGATGTGTTGGCAGTTAGGTGCATTTACACGAGATATGCAATCACTTAAATCGTTCATCCATGCCACACAAATCCGGGAGACATTCCAGGGTGCTGGCAGAAATTCCGTAAGCCTGAAACAGAAACAAAACACCTCATCATTTGATGTTCTCACAAAAATAAGGATTAGTGCACCCATGTGATCACTAAGTTCCTGTATGATACTGTAGATGTGAGTCCATATTTTTAACAGTAAGCAGCCTGGACAAGTGTGAGGGTGAAGCTCTCTTAAACCCCCCTTTTAAATCTTTTGGCTTCATACTTTTTACCTTTGTTGTATAAACCATCAAAAAAGGTTAGGCTCATAAAGCATATCAACACACATTTGGTAGCTTATATAACAAACTAGATAACACTGTACAATACACATACTATAACAATGGAGTCGTTAAGTAAGCTGCTGTGGACATGCTTCCAATATGCATCAAACATACAGCATTTCTGTCTCTGAAATTACAGAAACAGGGACAGACAGACAGCCATAATAAAGCAATACATCTAAGCAGTTACATTTTAATTAATGTGCTACCTTTACATTCATGAAAGGGAGACATTTACCCGAAGGCTTTCACTTTTGCCCAATGATTCGGTCTGATAAGACTTCTCATTTATCTTTACAAATGGCAGGCTTCTGGGCCCATGCTGCCGAGGACTGGAGTTTATTATCCCACCACAGTGGATTGGGCCCCGCTAGAGGATTATGAGAGGGGTCAGGAGATATGAAAATTTAGATGAGGAAAAACACAAATAATTACAGGATATTACACACTGCATTGGCATTCGTAGCATTAAAATTAAACATTGTAAATTACAGGCGCTGTGCTGGTTACTGCAGTGCATATGAAGTTGTTTTGACATATGTTAGAAGCATTTTAATTCCTTATTTGAACACACGCTATGAAGAAAATGAATTGCTTAATAAGTGGGTTGTAGGCTGGGAAAGTTTGAGAGCCACAGTTTGAGAGCTAGTTTGAGAGCTACAGCACAGTGAATGGCCCCGTTTCTACTGTACTCTGCACAAAGAGCAGGCCAGAGAAGTTGACCCAAGGACAGGTTCTTTAGAGAGCACAGAGAAACCAGCCGGTCTGCTTATGAGCACAGCCCCAAGGATCCAAATTCAGGACATTCAGGCAATGCAAGGACAATAAAGAAAAACCCCAAACATAAGAGACCATCATAGAGTCCCACAGAATACACACACACATAGATATTCAGGGTAATCTAATATATGCAATACTGTGTATAAAACTCAAACCATGATGCAATGTTATATACATATTATTACAATATACACTACATGCGTATCTACACTACACTATAACTATACACTACACTATAATCTACACTATATTTCTAAAATAGCTATGTAGTTTCTCATTGTAGTCACTGACTTTTGCCGGGATGTCATTATAATCATCTGAGCTAAGCCTATCTACATATGAAATTGATAGTAAATGATATTGCAACATTCAGCTGATATCAATTTAGTCCCTGACTCATCTGTGTATAATACAATATAGTACCTACCTCACGCCTGTGCAGTGTATCATATATCATACTATAGTCAGCTGACTGACCTGTACATGATATTATATTACAGACAGGCGGTCGCTGGGGACTGCCTGGGTCCGCCCCCAGACTGTGATGTAGCTCTTTCATGAATGCTGGGAATTATACCCATCTGTCTACCTGCATGGCTTCCAGCCATGGCCCGGAGCCTTGGTGTGGACTGATAAGCCGGAAAGAGACTTCTGAGGACGGCAACACAGAGGGACCCGCAGTGACTTCCCTCTAATCCCTTTGGCAGTCTTCGATCAGCAAACCAGGACCGTGTTACTGGCGAGATATGCCATGGCAGGATGTGTGAGAATTATCCCGGGTACTGTCCAGCTTATTTCATTATTACTGTTGTTATTATTTCCTCCTTTGGAGCCGACTCAGGTGTGAATTCACTTATTCTCTACCCTTTCTGCACTTGGCAGGGTTGCCGGTCTTTCATTTTGACCGCATTCGCAATTATATCGTCTGGCTGCTTCGATGCCTGGTGGCGAAATGCCTTAACATTTACCCTCTGTTGCAGTGACAGCCAACCGAGACATGAGCGAGAAAAACCTGTCCTTGTCTAACTACTTGCAAGTGGAGGCCAAATAATAACAATTTATTTAAAAACTAAATAACAGATTGTGTCCTCAGCTGAACTTTTGCCCACGCCAAAACAAAGAGTGATATTTCCATGAAATTTAAAGAATAAACACTGACCTGGAGGGTTATATTTACATTCCAATGAGCTAAAAATATCTGGGGCACTTAATCAAATTACAAACCAGATGCTATCTAATAGCTTAAGTTCTAAAGGAAAAGCAACTGGATTCATTTGAGGGAGCACAAAAAATATTGACTAAGAAGTGGCAGGGACTATTCCATTGACCCAGGGGCTTCATAACAAAGTGCTCCAATTTTGTAATATGCCGTATATAAAATAAACCCATTTGCATTTAGGAGCAGCGGAATCTGCAGACAATTGATTCTTCTGTAAAATAATTTCTTCCCATCACAAAACATTTTGAAGACATCCCCCTCTCTCGCTCTCTCCAGGGACAAGTCAGCATTGTGAGAATAAAGCATCTCTCTTACCTACTCAGCAGTGTGCCTCTCTAAACATCTGTGACTCCGTCGGTGTTATTGTGTGCTACCTGAAACCGCAGTGTTAGTGTGTCAGCTCAACAGGCACAAACCTCAAACCTGTCACATTTAAACCAGCCCAGTTCTCACTGAGTTTTTTTCTTGACACTTTCCTATCAACAAAGGCTCAGACTGCTTGGGTAAGATGAAAAACAGAAACTCCAGAGCCACCAGTAGGAGACCCGAAAGTGCCAAGATTCGCAAGCATGCTGCACAGATTTCATTAACACCTTCTACACCTGACATAATTTCATAAAAAGATGCCTTATGTTAAACATTTTTTTAAACAGAGACATCACTGAAAGAGCCTAGATTCAATGAAAATGTGTCCTTTAATTTGACCTAAAACCCATTTTTGCAAGCCCCCTCTTGGCCATGGTGCTGCCATCTTGAGACTGCTGAACTCAGACATTCAGTGGCCCTGCAAACAAACTAAGAGTGGAAGCAACAAACTCTGAGTTTTATTAGTAGAGGATACCTGACAACTAAATGAAACACTGAGTTTCTAAGTGCCACCATGGTCGCGTAGTTTGGCCAGTTAACAAGCACCCCCTGCCCAGTCTGATGTGCAACTAGTGTGACACATCGGGCAATAGCATCTCTCTGGGAGTTCATAAAAATATTATTTCACCGCCAAATATTTGTATTCTGTCATAGCAACGAGAAAGCCAAAAATAGCCCAAAGGTATTCCAATACAGCAGTGAAAAGAGCTGCTTACTGAATAGTGAAATAAGAGAAATGATTGTATAATTATTTTTACTTGTAGAGGTGTCCATTTCAAGATTCATAGATCATGTATTGTCTTGAACAATGCATTTGAGAAATTAGCACACAAATGGAAAGTGAGGGTTGCCATTCATATCAGCCATGCATAGCACCTCAGTTGCTATTTATCTCTTTTTCTTCAAATGAATACTTCTCACAACGAGTGTTGTAAATCCCCTTGCAATAAAAGATAACATACTTCAGAGTACAGAATTCATGTTTTCATTTTTTGCTATGTGTTCTGTAGTCCGTAACATTCATTTTACTTTTATTATTTATTATTCTTTATTAGTAGCGTCATAAAGTGGGGGCGACATGGCTCAGGCAGTAAGAGCAGTCATCTGGCAGTCGGAGGGTTGGCGGTTCGATCCCCGCCCGGGCTGTGTCGAAGTGTCCCTGAGCAGGACACCTAACCCCCAAATGCTCCTGACGAGCTGGCCTTGCATGGCAGCCAATAGCTGTTGGTGTGTGAGTGTGTGTATTAATGGGTGAATGAGAAGCATCAATTGTACAGCGCTTTGGATAAAGGTGCTATATAAATGCCAACCATAAAGTGTCATCAAGCCTTACATAGAACGCATGAATTATCAAGGTTTTGGCCAGGTTTTGCGTCAGTGTGAAGGGATTTGAAAATTAATACTGTGACTTGAATTGAACTTGAGTGTTTTCATGAGAAAATGAAGTGCTATTTTTGTGTACGGCAGCATACACAAGTGTTGATTAGGGTTGATTTAATCTAGGCCAGCAACAGATGACACTGCACACCACAATGTCATCTGAAAAATGTTCAAAAGAAAAGTAAAATGATCATTGACCGTGAACTAACCAGTCTGAAAATCAGGAAGAATATGTACTTGAACAGAAAAACATTCATTTTAATCACATAATGACATAGACATGGCTAATGGCCCATAAGACTTCTCAATGAAAATCAGCAACAAGTGGAGCACTGAATTAAATAATTCAGTGTGGACATCATCATGACACCCATTAAAATAATACAAATAAATAATAATAAGTGCTTTTTATGCAATGTGCTCAAATATTAATGTTAATAGTCATTAATAGTACATGCTTTGTATCACATCATGCCAGACCTCTTCGTTCAGCCTCCACAGGCCGCTTGGCACCTCCCCCTCTCAGAACCTCCACCTCACGCTCACGACTACTGTCTGTTCTGGCTCCACGGTGGTGGAACGAACTCCCCGTTGAGGTCAGAACTACAGAATCCCTCCCCACCTTCAAGCGCAAGCTGAAGACACACCTCTTCAAACAGCACCTCTCCCCATCCCTCCCTACCTCCCTGTGAACCTTAATTGTTGTCTCTGTGACTTGTGTATCAGTATTTTAGTTGGCTAGGTAAGCAGTGTTTGGATAGTTAACTTTGGTGACTTTTGCTCTTGTTTGTTTGTTCAAAAAAAAAAAAAAAAAAAAAATGGCCCTTGTCCTTATCTTTGTTGTACAGGTAGCAGTTGAAATTGTATTTACCTCTAGGGTCTTTCAGCGAACTTATCCCTGGTTATGGGTATGCACTTTGTTGTACGTCGCTCTGGATAAGAGCGTCTGCCAAATGCCAATAATGTAATGTAATCACACTCTTTGGTGCAGACGGCTCCAGGGGTTTTCAGTTTGCGAGAAAAAAACCATTTCATTGAGAGGGGCTTCTGATTTCAGTGGAGCGACCTGTGTAACTCACACGACCCTGTCTCATGTGGTGCAATGTGACATCGCAAACACGCTTGTATGTTGCGCTAAACAATGAATAACAGCAACAACACTAAAACGGCTACAACAGGCTATCAAATGAAACGGCAGTGTGTTGTCCTTTGGGCGGAAGCGGGGTTGCTGGGCATCCGTGTTGAGAGGCACCATTACATTACGTTAATGGCGTATAGCAGACACTTTTATCCTAAGCAACTTACAGTTGATTAGACTAAGCAGGAGACAGTCCTGGAGCAATGCAGGGTTCAGGGCCCAATGGATGTGCGGATCTAATTGTGGCTACACCGGGGTTTGAACCACTGACCTCATGGGTCCCAGTCACGTACCTTAACCACTACACAACAGATCCACAATCAAAGCTCTCTGCATGCACAGCAGAGAGAGGAGAGACCCTGAGACTGCCGAGAGCAGGCATTCACAGCTCCTTTGTCGACGCAGGCAAAGGACGAGAACAGGACATAACCGTTCTGCATTTGCTGTACGCGAGCATCGGCGTGCCCGTTAGAAAGAAGTCAAATGACTCATTCACTGTGCTGAATTGAGTCCAAGGCCGCAAGAGTTAAACCTCCCTTCACTAAACTGGCAATACTGACAGTGAGGGGAGCACGCTAGCCTGTCTCTCCAGCTATTTCAGTCGGATCATATATATATTTTCTTACATACGCTGGTTAGGAGTGGTGGGGGAGGGAGAGAGATGGATGCAGGCCTTCCTACCTTTTTCCCCAAAGCCTGGGAGGCCTTCAGGGCCATGGAGAACAGCAGCCACACCCACAGCCATAGGCAGCTGAGGTGGGTAATCAGTACCGGGTGGTCTTGTGGCATTCATCAGATCTAGGCCTTGCTTGACCCACTAGTCCAGAGCTACTGAACTCCACGTCCTGTGGGCCGTAGGCATTTGCTCATACCGTGCGCTACACCACCCGATTTCATTAATTAGCGTATTATCTGAAAGAAGCGGGTAAAATAATGAGTGAAATTAGGTGGTGTAGCGCACCGTAGGAGCTAATGCCTGCAGAGACTGTGGTCTGCAGGACGTGGAGTTGAGTAGCGCTGCACTAGTCACTAGTCTGCTTCTTTGACACTTTCATTTCAGCACTTATTTTCTTGACATAAATATATCTTCTCTATATTTAATGGTTCCATAAAATGAAATGTTATGTGAAATTGAAAACTTTCCCCCCCGCAACATAACATTATGCTATGTGTTTCCTGTGTGAACATAAATAGTGTTTATCCAATCTAAAAAAATGGAATACGCAATATTTCAATCCTTTTTGTATTAGTGTGACCACAGGGCATCATTACTTTGAATAACAATGTTGAAATCACTTCTTATTTTTCATCAATAAATGTATATAATTGATGCCTGTAGCTACTGCAGTTAGTGTCTGCATTCTGTCCCTATTCCAATAAAAACTATTGCTATTAGTGCCAGAAACTACATTGAAATTGCAAGTCTCATGAAATCAAACGCCATGCACAGAACATGCCTGCACCGTACACAATACCAAGTGGAACAAATCAGCATGTAAAAATATTCAAATATTCACATTCAAATAATTATGAAATATTAACTCCAATGCTAGAACCAATGGGATTTTGACTTTCAACATAGTTAGTTCACAGCTGCAATAACCATTTGAAATGAAAATATGGAAGCCAATGTTTTCTTAGCTGCTCTTTGAGTCTATGAATCAATTTGAAGCCAAAAGGAAAATGTGAGGGATTTCAAAACACATAATGTAATGCCTGTAAATGTTTAATGTACATACATTTTTTATGTGGTATAAACAAAAGAAGATAAACATGGATGTGGTTGAGGGGAGACATCCAACATGTGTGTGTGGGGAGGGGGTGTGAAACAAGATTTTGAATCAGTGGCATGGTGGGGTATGCATTTGAGAGAAATGCAGAAAAATGGAACCAGGCAGTTAACAGAATGTATATTTTCACCAGAATAATCTTGTCTTATCCTTTCCTTTGCTTTTTTCCTGACACGGTTAATAGCTCTGATGGCCATTTCCGTACATTTCCGGCCTTTGGTAGTTTTCTGGGGCCTTTTGTTTAGAAAAATGCCAGAATAATCATGGCCATGCACTAAATACTAAGTATTTTTTATAACTGACCTACAGTGCATCTACTTCTGCATGTAATCCAAGCAGGCAGGTGCAGGGCCTCAGCTCCTAAAGATAGGTATGCTTTTACCACCGTCATATTCAGACTTTTGTTCCTGTGCACATCACACAGACTTAATTCCACCTGTGTGTCACAGGATAAGGAGTTTACACTTGTGTAAGTGCAAGTGTTATACAGAGAATCACACCTCCACTCTGTACTTTGTGCTACTTTGAGTCTAAAAATAAAGCAACACACTCACCTATTTTCCTGAAAAAGTGAGGATTTTTCATTGTTCTGTTTGCAGGCGTTTAAATACTCTGTTCTTTGTGGTTTATCGTGTGGACACAGTTTTCTTGTGAACAATGGCAGTGATTGATTGATCCGGTTGGTGGGTCGATAACGCTTCTGACTCCTGCTCCATTTCATTTGCTCCACTGAAAAAAATCATTTTTTTGCCCCAATTCTTTTTTTTTTTTTTTTTTTCTGTTTGAGCCATTCAGAGTTTTGGCACCAGCACCACCAATTAATACATCAACAGTCCTTTGTTCCAAGCCAGCTATTTTTTTTGCGTCTTCACCGTCTCAATCAAACATTGCAGGCTAAAATAAAACTAAATAAGGAAAAAGTGAAGTTGGAAAAACATCAAACCATCAAATAAAACCCTGTATCCGTTCCTTTAGTTTTTTATGGGGCGACATGGCTCAGGCAGTAAGAGCAGTCGTCTGGCAGTCGGAGGGTTGCCGGTTCGATCCCCCGCCCGGGCTGTGTCGAAGACTCCCTGAGCAAGACACCTAACCCCTAAATGTTCCTGATGAGCTGGTCAGTGCCTTGCATGCCAGCCAATCGCTGTTGGTGTGTGAGTGTGCGTATGAATGGGTGAATGAGAAGCATCAATTGTACAGCGCTTTGGATAAAGGCGCTATATAAATGCCAACCATTTACCATTTTATGAAGATTACTGGAACGCCACTGGTCCTATTGGTGGCATGGAGGTAGGAGGGCTACAGAAAGATTTGATATACGATAACCAACATGGTGTCTCTCCTTGCTGGAACATACTGTACCTCTTCTAATGCACTGGGACACAATCACTGATGTAACCTGGGAGTATTGTGTGTTTTGGGACCTTCAACATCAGACATTCTCACCCAATCTTAGTCATGAAATAGAAACAAAAATATGCAGTTTGTCTCAAATAACAATCATAAAACAAACATGAAATCGTCATCTATGACATCATCCCAAGCAGCCTCTTCCAGAATGAGCAGGCTGGACCTTGTAGCTATGAGCAGGGAGGAAGACAAATTATTACTTCATTTGGCGAATTGGCTACATGCTGTACACCAAAGCCTGTTTACTCGTAGATGAGATCACAGTAAAATGTTTAATATAGGGACACAAAAACAGGCTTCATCTGTCATTCATGAGCTGCAGCCAACGCAGCTACAATTCCAGATTATATACAGTACATGACTGCAGCAATTAAATTATTTAGAAGTGGAAGTGTGAAATTCAGTAACTGACACAAACCTCTTTCCACACCCTGAACTAGGCTGGGATTAGACAACGATGGGGCACAACTGGCTTCATCCTGCCAGGAGCAGGGTGGGCTTGAAGGTTTAAGGTTTAAGAAAATACATGAGCTTCAGCCGTAGGGCCCACTGGTCAGGGGGCCATGACTCAAATGACACTCAAACCCATGGCTCAAAAGCAGGCAGGAGAAAGTTATTTTACAGCTTATTGCAAACTACTATAAAATGGAAGCAAGTTCAGGATAAATCTCACTGTGCATGCACCCATATTCTGGATAACCAAAGCCAGTTCCCTCTGGCCATGTGCCGGGATGCGAAATGCACTCGGTGGCTAACCTTCAGTTCCCCGCACGCTGAAGGTTACGGTGCTCCTCCGGAGTAGCCCGGGGTAATAAACCACGGAGGGAAATACGAGACAGCTCTTCAGGGCAGCAGGGACATTTGAATAGCCGCTCAAGAGGAAATGGCCGCCTCTCTTTCTCTTACATGGGGCTCTTCTCCTCTGATGCTGGTGTAGTATATGGTGGTTATTCATGTGGTATGAATGCTACAAAAGATCCATTCTAATTACAGCACCATGTGATGTAATGCATTTAGAGAGGTTTCTCTGTTTGTATGGTGGAGAAGGAGGAGGAGGAATATCACACTGATGTCGCAGATGAAACAATTGTCAGTAAAGAGTTTAGGAATGCTCATGTTGTTCTTTAAAGAGAAATCTCACTTTTGTATTAAATATCAAAACAGATTCTAACCTTTTTCTTAAATTTTCAGCCCAATAAGTGTCTACATTTTCAGACACTGAATCTTAAAAAATGTCTGAGAAATGTAAAAAAATATCTGAACATACAGTACAAAGCACCTCCATTAATAGAGAAACAAGTAGAATATATTAATTACAGATTCTTCTTTTGTGCTACTTATCCAGAAGGAAAAAATGTTACCTCTATAATTATTCACATTGTTTTAAGGGAGCCTTTGTAATTTCAAGCTGTTTTCTAAAAAAAGGCAAGAGATAGGAAGCAGAACAATTTATCAGAGAAAAGAATTTCAGTAGCATTTATGATTGCATGCAATGATAGCATGCCAGCACAATAAAAAAACTAAAAAACATGGCCAGCAAGTATACAATATTGTTCTGTTCTCCACACACAGCATACCAATTCTGCCCCATGTGTACAGCAGGCTGAGACAAGATTGAGTGAGATTTCTGTAAGAATGGGCCTACCTGTTTTTAATTCCGCCTGTTTAGTGCCGCCTCGAGATCACCGTTTGATCTGCTGCGGGAGGAGACAAAGCTGTTTTCAGAGGACACATCCTCCTAATGCAACCTGGCACCCAATCACACAGAACATACTAGATCAATTCAGGGCAGGCACTGAAACAATTTGGCCCCCTGCTGCACTGTACGCCTCCAATGGCTACAATGTAAAATATACAGACAGTGTGTAGCATCTCCAAATGTGTATTATAAACACCTGGATATCACAGAGTTTTATGTTACCCATTTCCTGGTGAACAAGGTCATATTAAGTATCATGATTACACTGACCAGTAAGAGGAGAGTCTAAGCCTTTTTGACCTTGACCTGGTGACCAAAACACATCTGCTTCTTCTGGTTCAATGAAGTTTTTTTTATTACCAAGTCCAAAGCCATTTAATATGTTTATTTTCAAGTTATTGTTGATGCAAAATGTTTCTTCATGTTTCTCCAAATTTCTTCATTTGGAAACCCTAGCCACATAAATAACATCCATAACAAATGTAACGACACCAGTCAAAACAAACTGGTTATAGTATGTGGACTTTTCTTTTCAGAGCAAGATGATCTGCTCACATCATCGAGTCGATGACAGCTTGACAGCGGCCATTTTAGGTGTGAAATTTTAGATTCACCCTGGAGTTGGCACGAGGAGTCACGTTTATGTTGCAGTGGATTCCGAGCCTCACTGAAAGGCTGAATGCTGGGCGCACGTGCGGTGTGGTTGTCTTTCTGAAGGGCCATTTGGAGGTTCTGGCCTTTCTCTCCCCAGAGGATGATGGGAACGGCTGTGACTGTTCTGGCGGTGTCACGGAGCTCAGTGCTGGGGGTGTCAGGTGCTGCTGACTGGGTCACCTGTGCTCTGCCTTCCCCCTGGGGGGTGTCTGGCTGCTTCTCTAACCAAAGGAACCCCCCCCCCCCCCATTTGCTCTTTTAAACACTTGCTGTCCCTTTGTCGATAGGGCTTGGCAGTTGAAGGTGGTTTTCATCTATTATGAAAACTCATAAATTGTTCAGATGCAAGAAGTCAAACACACATGCGTGTGCACGCAAGCACACACACACACACACACACACACACACACACAAAAAAACACAGAACACTCATGAACATGTGTATGGGCATACACGCATGCATGCACACAAAATTATAGCATTTCATTATGAAAGCTAATTGCCAAACTGGTTGAGTCTTTTCAAGTATGATTATTATTGCTATGATTAGATAAGAATGGTAACTATATTCATAACATGTCCACACCTAGTATTTTTTTAATATAGAGTCTGAAAGGATTTTTCACTCAGTGAGAGTGAACAATTTTTCTGTTCTTGTTCTAGAAAGCAATAATGTGTGCTTGCTTAATAATGGCTGGCCTAAATCCTGCCAAGATGTTTGAGTCTGTTTGTAAAATGTAAAATGCTGTTACAAGACTGAGAAACACTGGTGGAAACTATTTATTATTTATAAAAATTGAGCATAATGCAAGTACATTCTGGTACACCTGCAGGCACCTATCAATCAAATATATTATTTTTGTATAATTTCAAAACAGCCACACACTGGTCTTTTTTCATGAACACATTCTACATAACAAATAATTAACTTCAGTACTCAGGCATAATTCATGCTTGGGTAGTAACATGACTGAAATAAATAGATATTTCCATCATGCTGGTTACCTTCCTCCCAAACAAATTAATATGGGCTTATTTCAAATATGCATTGTCTTTATTACATTTTTAATTGGAAATTCTCCGCTATGTACTTTTTTCCTTTTTCACTAAGCTGGTGGGAAAAAAAAGATCCATCTCCTAGTTGAAAATAAAACTGGGTGGAGAATAAATATGATTCTTCCAGAAGAACGTGGAATCGGCCCAAGTGCGTTGCGTTAAAGCATGAGCTGCATGTCTTGATGCCCTGCCAAAGGACAGCTTGGGGAGATTTCAAGGCCTTCCACACCCACAGTGAACTGAAAATATTTCTGTAATGGCACCAGAGAAGTATTTCATTTTATGAGCCATATCATGAATCCATATATGATGTTGAGGGAGTAATACAACCTTGCCTTTCTGTGGCATCCTCACCAGATTTATGTAACAAAGGTGGCGGTGTTATTTCTGTGACACTGGTGATGTTAGGCTTGGATGAGGCAGAGATGGAACAGAGAAGCGGAAAATGTATACTCTACACAATGTGCATAATGATTGGATGGGAGATTCCACGTTCCGACCAACCACAGTGTGTTTTAAATTTGGGTCATGAATTGAAACAAAAATAAATTTTTTCAAAAATATATATTCTGCACAAAAGTCTCAGGCACATGTAAACTCCATAAAGCAAAGATGATTTAATAAATAATAAAATCAACAGTTTTAATGAAACATTTACATATGCCTATGTACTATAAAATGTACTACAAATTGCTGTTTGTTAGTAGTAGTAGTAGTAGTAGTAGTAGTAGTCGTAGCTTGTTCTCAAAGTCATTATGATCTACATCTTAATGCTTATCTTTATTCAATGAATTCAGTAGAATTTCCAGTGGTGAGACTTCTTGGGTCTTGTCAAACCCTACTTTCTCCAAGCAGCCAATGAGCTCAACTGACTTCTCACCTAACTCTGGTGCTGCCCCGTATGGGGAGTGGCTTCCTATATCACTGTCCCTATCACTGCTGTTACTGGGTCAATGTGAGGTCCTCTCCTTCAACAGAAACAGTCCTGCTGTCACTGGGTCAATGTGAGGTGCTCTCCTTCAACAGAAACAGTCCCGTTGTCACCGGGGGAACATGTGGTGCTCTCCTTCAACAGAAGCAGTCCTGTTGTCACCGGGTCAATGTGAGGTGCTCTCCTTCAACAGAAACAGTCCTGCTGTCACCGGGTCAATGTGAGGTGCTCTCCTTCAACAGAAACAGTCCCGTTGTCACCGGGGGAACGTGTGGTGCTCTCCTTTAACAGAAGCAGTCCTGCTGTCGCTGGGTCAATGTGAGGTGCTCTCCTTCAACAGAAACAGTCCCGTTGTCACCGGGGGAACGTGTGGTGCTCTCCTTCAACAGAAACAGTCCTGCTGTCTGGCTGACCAGCCCCATGCTCAAACCTACTCCTGCCTTGTACTAATCCAATAAAATCATTCCCTTTCTGCAAGGCCTACCTGAATGAAGTGGAGTTTCTAATGAAAAGTTAATGAAATGAGTTTTCCGACGTCCCCTCACTTAATCACCCAATCCATGTCAAACTGGATCTCCCTCATTAGCCCAGAAACCTGTCCTACCTTCTCTTCAATCTTTGTGTCAGCTGTTATTGGCCTATAACAGCTGCTTCAGAGTATAAACCCACCCCCACCAGCTCATCATCTCTGCTTCCAATCACTGTGGGGATGGTGTGGTGGTGGTGGGGAGGGGTCATCATAGAGTTCATCATGTCTGGCAGGTTCTGGGATTGGCTCATCCAATAGCCAGACACATCTTTAACTGACGTGGCTTCAAACTGATGTTTGAAGTAGCAAGGACAATCTATTTTTTGCCTCTCTTTCTAGTCTCTCCTGATGGGTAGAGCTAGGAGTAGGAAAAGGAGCAAGGAAAAGAAAAAAAAGGTGAAACACACCTCCTCCAGAGAGCTCAAGGCCATATATTGCTGTTACCATTCATGGGGTTGTCAATTTGGCAAGTAGAGTAAACATCAAGTGGAAAATGTTTGATTTGGAGCACAGCAAGCTGAAATACCTCAAACCTACAAACAAGCCCTGGCTTTCACATTTCCCACTCTCACCCATCCTAGGTAGACACTTATTTCTTAGGATGTGCTGTAATAGATTATTTAATTCCTCTTACAGCTGATAACCAAGCATATCCCTTTCGAACGCTTTAGCTCCCACCCTTTGCATAACCAAGCTCCCACTGAGTGTCTTTTCAGGAGCAATCTTAACCTAGTTTGACACGTGTTTAAATATGCGCCCAACGTCAGCATTAATATGCGGCCTTGGTAAAAGCAATCAAACCGAACTCTTTGTAAGACCAGTGGCTGCTGTGTGTGTGTATGTGTGTGTGTTTCTGTGTAAACTTAAAAATAGATTTGTCATCAAGTTTAATCATGTCTCTCAGTGGGGATTATATATTCCTGTATGTGTTCATATGTCATTGCCTGTGAGTCATCAGTAGCTGGAAAGTTTTCATGCCATGGCACCTCGTAGGCCTGTATTTTAACTTTCGTTTCAATTTCAGATATTTCAGATGTACCATTCACTTTGTTTACTGGGACATCAAAGAAAGAGGAGTTATTAATAGAACATTAACTTCATGTGAAATTCATAACCCCCTTTTTGAACTCCGAGAAGAACTCATAGGAGCAAAAAGAATGTTGCACACATTACCGCTATAATAACAAAAGTCAAAATGCTAAAATTAACTAGAAAATAGCACCACTGAAATAAAGATCGTATTCACAATGTGCTCATAATTGCAACTGTGCGGGCACAAACAACAGCTGCAAATATAGGATGATGTCAACCGCTGATGACTAAGGCACGTTTTACTGAATATAGCCTTGCTTGAGAGAAAGTAGTCTTTACTTGCACAGTAAATATAACTGGTACAGTCTGCAATCTAAAGCATCTTTCAAATTGTTAGCTGCAACATATTGTTGGATTTAGCTTGGTATCAATCATATGGGTAGTTATGTTTTATCATTGACACCCAAGAAAAGTAGCTTCAGCTCATATCATATGTATCGTCACCTGATCGACGCAGTTCCCATATTGTGTATTTGAAATCACAAAGAAGAATGGAAGATGTAGAGATGGACAGCTTATCAGCCCTCTCCAGGCAGAGTTTAAATGGCGGATAAGCGTTTATAGGCATCTGTTTTCATGCCGCACATTGGTTTTGGTTCCATTGCTTTGGAGGTGGGAGGGTCATTAATGTTTATGTCTTGGTTGGAAAGTCCTGGCACATCAAACAATTCAGCGTCAGACCAAGGCACGGAAAATTTTTTAACTGAAATTCAACGGCGAATCTTTATAGAAGGTTATTAGTTCCCCCATTACCCGAATCCTGGCCAGATCTTTCCCTCGTAACGCAAAATACGCCCTTTTTTGTCTGCCATCCCGATGCGATATCCGGCAATTAAATTGCGGAATAGAGGTGTGGGAGGAAGGAGGAAGTGTTGTGGCGAGTTGCGAGATGGATCAGACGGGCCAGGCGTGAGGAGCTATGGTGATGCATGGGAGCACATGCTTATTTACTGTTCATAAACGATGACACCGCTGCCAGCGGAATAAACGCCCCGCACGCCTTCACATCCTCCCAGGGAGATTAATGGAGAGGCCGGGGATGCGGCAAACACTCGCCGCTACCTTGCGTGGGGGAGGGGAGGGGAGGGGGGGCTCGTGGAGGTGGGGCTTGTGCATTCTTTTATTATTGCGCCCAAAGGCATTTCACCTTCAACAACCGAGACTAATCATCTGCTGCTGCAGCCTCTTAAGCGCCCAGATGGTTCGCTAAGCAACAGCCCCAGCAGATTGATATAGGCTGAGGGACAAGATGCAACTACAGATGAGGCTGTTTAGCGTATGTGCTGTCTAAAATTATTGAGGTACTCAAAATGCCAACATGCGAAAAACTGTACTTCATTAATGTTTCAATGGGACCAACCAAAATCATACATTCATTTATTTAAAAAAATACATTTCACCAAGGTTTCATAATTATTGGCACCCCTGGTTTAGTACTTGGTGCAGCATGGAGTCTTTTCCTGTGATGGTTGACAAGGTTAAGGAACACATTTGGAGGGATTTTGGATGATTCCTCTATGCAGATCCTAGCGAGATCCTTCACAATCTTGGGTTTGATTTTGTTGTCATGGAACCATTTGTGTAGATTTTGAGGTATGCATTGGGTCATTGTTTAGCTGGAAAATCCCCATACAGCCAAGTCTTGATAAATTGATACTGGGTGGAATATATTATACCATTGATTTTAACCAGGGATCATCGACCTCTGGAATTAAAATAGCCCGTGGGTATGAGATGCCTCTGCTTTTAGGGCACCTCTGCTTCGTTGTCAAACATGCTGATGCTATGTCTGGTGAAAACATTCAATTTTAGTCCAATTTTGTCTGATTTTGTCATTGAAGCTATGCATGCTTTCCTCAGATACCACAGCAGCATGTTTGCCGTTGAAACATTGATAAATAGATTTTTATATATACAATCAATTTATACAGCTGGACATTTACTGAAGCAATTGAGATTTTGCATGTTGCTGAAAGGTACAAAGACAGTAGCCCACCTGGAAATCAATCGGATCAATACATGCAGAAGTTGCAGTTCTCCTTCTGCACTCGTGGTCAAACCTGTAAAAATAGATGTCACGATTCTTCAGAGAACAAAAAGAAGTGCAAAAATAACTAGAGCGCAGACCTACTGTATATTAATCACAAGATTAAATTAATTGACTTGACTTGATTACTTGAATACTTGAACCCTAATAAACAGGCATTGAGACTTTACATACCCAAAGAGTTTGGGTAAAATAATTTCTAATAATTTCAAGATGCAGCCACTGAGACTACATATACCCAGATAATCTGAATACTGCTTAAGCAATTTATGGAAACTGCCAGCAAATGCTCTGTTAGCATACTGCCTAAACCTGGAGGCAAATGACCTCCTCAGTCATCACAGCTAATTTTAAATAGACACATAATTCGCCTCACCTGGTAACATTCCAATCAATCCATTACAATTAGTTGTTTGCAAGACACACCATGCACACTAAGATTCAGTTCAAAATTGTTAATAGAACTTATTAAACATATGCAAACAAAGTGAAAATATATTAAAAAACACAAACCTACACAAGTCCTGTCCCATTAATTTATTAAGAAGTTATTTATAATAGGATAAACCCTCAAAATCATACCTGTGGTGTTTTGCAAGTAGTTTCCTTGGGGTGGGTAATTATTTTCATTTTTAAAGACTTGCATTTTAAGGAAAAGATGCTTCACTGGGAAATTGGATAGTAAATTACTTTTGTGCTATAAAAAAAAAAAACCCCAACTCAAACAGTGGTTAAATCTGGCTGTGTGAAATCGTTTAATTCTTGGTAAATATATAATGAGGAGTGAAAAAACTTTTTGTACTCAAAAGGAGTAGCTAAGACTAGATTGAATACAGACAGCAAGACTAACCATATCACCTACAGGTTTCCTTTAGATATTAAAATGCCATTAACATCCTATAAATAAAAGATTAGTTGACCTTTTTCAGTCCATAACATTACTCTCAGCTCGGTTAAAGCTCTTTCAGTTTTAAGACCTTGGATTTTATGTATGGTTCTTTCTTCTGATGCATGAAAAGCTAAATCTGTCTTCCAAAAATCTGCCAATTTGCAGTCTAATAATCAAGTGACATTGTAATCCAAATAGACATTAAAAATGTTTGTTCTGTTGATATTTTAATAGGAAAACCCAGTGAAAGTATTTAATAGGATGTTGGAAATACTTTTAAAAATGATTTAACCATGTGTATTGTTACCTTCTGTCACCTATTTGTATATTGTAGCAAGAAGCTCGTAATTATAGTGTTCCTCTGTCCAATACAGACATTGATGAAATTGTCCTGTGTAAGAGTATGTACCTCGTGCAAACAAATAATTGATAGCTTCCGCTGTATTAACTTATTCCACATTTCTCAGTGACCAATGCCATGTTGAGGCATGCAATGAGGAGCTGTTGAAATTTTCCTCATGTTTTGTGCTCAGTATGTAATGCTTCTTGATTTCCATTATACACTATATCAGTTGCTGCAATTAACTGTGGCATGTTGTGGATTTTCCTATTGCAAACGTGTGTACTTTGTAATTTCAGAATGTTATAGTTTTGCTTTTGTACAGTAGTATGGATATAGAAAATGTCACAATGGGTGATGAAGAAAATTAAATTTTTGGATTTGACTGATGTTAAATGAAGCAGAGACGTAGACTATGGCACTGAGAAGAAGAATACGTGCCACTGCGTGAAAGCATATTGATTGGAGGGGAAATGATAATCGACAGACATTTGATCTAAATACATGCCTGTTGGTACATGATGACCCGTTCACTTTAGTGTGAAAATATACATGGAATATATTCAGAATTTGGGGAATTTAAATTGATGACCTGACCAAGGGAAAAGTCAGTTTTAATTTCAGCTTGTCTTTCAAGCAGATTGACAAGACAAGAAGATGAAAATACCGGAAGAAACTTCTAACTAGCTGATGACATTCTCTGTGCTTTGCTAACTGTCAGTCACACCATCACAACATTGTGATTGTTTGCAAAAAACTTTTCATAAATTGACTTTAGCATCCAAAATACTATTATGGCTCTTTAATCGCAGGCAAGTCATGCAAGTTCAGTGACACAACTCACTATGAATTAGACAATATTTATCGAGGTTTAACGCAAATGACACTACCTGCTTTAAGCATGCTGAAATAGGGAGTGGCTACTGGGGTGGTGGTGGGGGCGCAAAAAGTTTGAGGGCATCAATTGGGAATAGCAGGATAATTCATTCAAAAGCAGTGAGCAAAAGTGGCAATAACATGCAACATGGCCAATGGCAGTATTCCAAAACAGTGCAGCAGAAAGAGGAACAGGAAAGGTTGGTGCTTTATATCGCCCCTCCTTAGACGTAAGCATCGTGTGGGCAGACAGCACTTCTCGAGTTTTCTGCCCGAACTAGCTCTGCAGGCCTTGCATCATTTAGGTTATTTTAAGTCGACTATCTGGCTTTTTTCCTCATGATCACAGCTGGATAAGCTTCTGAATGCGAATGAAATTGAAGAAATTTAGAAGGAACACATATTTTTATAAAGCACATTATTTGCGCTTTGCCGAATATCTTATTTGGATTCAGGAACATCCCTTGTTAGCTACTAGCTAACTTCTTAGTTCCATTAATTCTTATACACTAGCATAGGCTAAACTCATAATTATTTAACTAATAATAAATATATTAACCGTTGTTTTTTATTTTTTATTCCGTTATGAATTGGCATTAAGTAGTGTCGTTGTTAAAATGAGTTTGTGATATACAAATACATAAACAAAGCTGAACTGGGTGGGTAACATCACCGCTGTTAGTTACAAACTACATTAGTTAATGCCAATTCATGTAAACTTTTCCTAAAGTGTAAAAAAAAATTAAAAATGAACCAAGAATCATTTTTGTATTGGCAAACCTTACTTGGCACGTCATTAAACAGCATCCCATAATAACTGATGATTGGATGCATGTAAACATTTTTTCAGCTATAATCAAAGCAACTATCTGGCACTCAGGCTGCAGAGCTGTATCGGAAGGGCAAAACGCTGTCAGCAGACTCAAGGCTAAAATTATTAATATGTCTGAGGTCAGTTTCCCGACTCCCACTGTCTGACTCACTCTGTTTTACTTTCTGCGGAGCTGAATCAGACAAAGAGGAATGTATTGATTGCTTTGTTTGTGTCAGAAGAGACGAACGCCTCTGTTTGATTCTGTTTCTCTTTCACTCTTTCGATCAGATTACAACAGCTATTTTCGGCAAGGTAAAAACCTGTTCCTCATTCTCTTTCTCTGAAGGGAACTAATTAGACACCTCTACACCTATCAAGGAGGAACATACAAAAGAATGGCAGTTCACTTAAAGCAGGCCCACATTGTCAATACTGAAAAGTTGGAGAGAAAATTAGAAGATGGAGGCGCCTCAGCCCACTGGCCGATGTTGTGTCATAGAGGAGAGCCTATTCGTTCAAATGGAGAATGGTGAAGACTCTATCCTGTGTTCTCACATCCTATTGGGTAATGACCAGCGTGGTTCTGGAAGCCCCACTCAATGAAGAATAATTTTTTTTTTTTTACTCACCCTTTCTCTATAATTGAAAGCAACAACATAAAGAACATGTGATTCTGTAAAGGCTGGCTTAAGATGAATCTGGGAGAATTCCTCAAGATTTCCAGGATTCCTGTTTAAAATCTAAACAGTTTATGGCTGTATTATCTTTACAGTACTGTGCCATGTTATTGTGCACCATCTCCCAAGTGTAACCAGTGATTTGTTTTTCTCCTGAATTGAACTAATTTGATGTTCACTATATGGGATAAGAGAATCAAACAATGTCCCTTCTTCTCAGGATTAGATATCTCCATCTGGCCAATTGTGCCTGAACTTTTTTTGTGAGAAAAAATCACTTTAAGTCTTTCAGTGTACATTAAAATTGGGCACAGTTACAGTAATAAACAGAAGAAAGATTGATATCATATTCTGTGCTGTTGTAAACTGTATTCTTGGTGTAATCCGAAAAGGCTGCTCTGGATAAGAGCAGCATCTAAGTGGTGTAATGTAGATGGAAAAAAATATTTTTAGGTTTTTTGATTTGATATTTGGTCAGTCTACATTTGAGAACTCCAGCTTCAGCCTAGTACTGCTTTGGTTAAGACATGCCCTGTACTGTGAGTTTTTCTACAAAATAATACATTTGCAGTGAACCACTAACCTTGACCATCTTGTGCTTTATGACAGATGACAGTGATGTACCATGTTTGATGTTTTCACATAATGTGCTGTGTCACAAATGTCACACAGAAATGCAATACCATGTGTAAAAAAAAGACGTGTGAGTCAGATTCTCTCTGTGTTGGGTCTATAGAACCCAATGTACCATGTTGGAGAATGTAGAATGAGAGAGATTGAAAATGAGCAGAAATAATTCTGACAAATAGACTCATTCTACTTTGCTAAAGCTCATACCCCAAGCCTTCTGCAGACATGTGAGTCTAATTTACCCACATCCCCTGTCCATTGTCCGCCAAGTGGACCCAAGACATATCATTTGGAGACTGGTCGTGCAAGGTGAACCAATTGGACACTCAAATATTCCAGCAAGGAAATAACACGATAATTGGGGAGGGGGCCATTTTCCACAAAAGAGTCATCTATTTACTGAGATATTAACTGACAAAAATAACTGTGGAAATCCGGTGTGCTCAAGTGGCAAGATATTCATATTGTATTGCACCGAGTCTACATCGAGTGTCAATCAACTGTGATTTTAAAGGCCCACTCAGTAATTTCGGCAGATATTTTGGTGGCTTTTCAACAAAAATTATCTGGATGGAAACTACTGTTTGTACCTCAGTGGATCATCATACTTGTATAATTTAATGACAAGACTGGCATCTTGGTAACCTGGGCAACAACTTTGTTCAGCCCTGAGAAAGTGATGAGCTAGTTTCCACGGTGATAAACTGCAAAACATCCGTTACATAAAACAATGAAGAAGAATGAAACGTGCAAGATGGAAGATGGCTAGGAAGGTAGCGTTGGTTATTTTTCCTTTTGAAGCCATTTTTTATGACGATCTTTGCTGTCATTTTTATTTAGAGAATTATTTCACGGAATTGTACTGTAGCTTCTTCTTTTTGCCTGCTATAAGTCAGCATTAAATTAGCAACTAAAATTACTGAGTGAGCCTTTAACAAACATTCAGAGTGCAACTGTAGAAGGTGGTAAAGTACATGATAATCTTTTGATCACATTTAAGGATGCTATCTTATGATGTATCACCAACTGATTCATATATACTGTACAGTAAAATGTCCAGTGCTAAACTGACTAATAACAAGGTAACATCATGTAAAGGACCACAGAACGGTATTAATGTCTTATCCTTTTTTGTAATACTTGCATTTAAAATGGCCGGTATATCTTTCCTTTTCAACTTTTTATCCAGAAGGTATCATTTAATCATTTCATACAATTCCGCTGCTTTTGTAGGCTGAAATTACTTCACCTCGCTGCCTCACCTTCCTGGCGAGAGGTGATCATCAGGAGGAAGTAAAATAAAAAATATCATTCAGAAACCCTGTGCGCTCTCTCCAGTGAAAATATCACAGTGCTGCAGGATGTGTCAGACTGGTAATTGGGGTCTTGGCCATGACTGTTTGTCAAACGCGGCCTGGCTTTTTGGCTGAAGGTGCTGCGTGAAGCAGTTTGTACCGTTCGGTGGGTCCGTTGGGCCCCCGTGTGTGTTGTGAATGGAGCTGACTCAAAGAGACCCTTCAGTGCTGTAAATATCACCGCTGCTTCTCCCCGATACTGTATCAACATGACCAATATGATCCGTCACATGCTGTCTTATACTCACAGAGCTGCTCACATTAAGCCTTTTGTTCCAAATCGGTTTGGATTTAACCATTTTTTTGAAACCAAAAATAATAAAAATGTAATTCGACATCAGTGTTCTCCAACTCAATTGGTTTCATTTCTCAGTCGTGATATTATTACATCAGCATTAAAATGTATCTTCCACCATATAGGGTTAAAATAATGATTATCTTTATTACACCACAAAAACCCAAAACTGAAGCAGAGGAAATTTCCGGATCATTGTAATTAACTTTTATGTCCATCCAACTCCCAAAGAATAAATGTTTAACCGAGGCACAGAAATGTTCTGCATCTGTATAATTCATTTTCATATCAACTCATCTGTAAGAATGAATGTATATCTGTGCTGTGATATGGCTGTTCATCACACAGAGAAGCCTGGGGACCGGAGCCAGCTTTCCGGAGCTTACTCTGCATTAGAGCAGGACGGGACGGATGCTACAGCCTGAGCCTCGCAGGTGGTGTGTTTGCTCTGAGCCCAGGTGTTTGTTAGCCAAAGCTTACAGCTCATAATATGCGCTTGTTTGTCTGAGAGGCAGACCCGTTCGGTAAACCAACAGATCAGCTGGACGGTGAAGACTGGTTCAACAGACTCAGCGTTCACATCCAGGGTGGGAGGGAGGGATGACAGTTATCAGGACACACTGCATTTTTTTGCAGCTCCATCCATTCCTCACTCAATATTAGATAGATAGATAGATAGATCATTACATTTATATAGCGCTTTTCTAGACACTCAAAGTGCTTACAGTGATGAGGGGGGAGACTTGCCTGAACCACCACCACCAACCACCAATGTTGCTCAGTGCTTAGAATGGGGGGAATTCCTATCCCTGCAAATGAATAAACAAACAAAAAGAATGAAAGAATTAATTAAATAAAGAATTCATGAAGCAATACTCTGGGAAAAAACAACCAAAAAAATGAAGGTTTTCAGACTGGACTGAGATGGGGACAGGAGACTGTTGGGTGGAGAGCAGAATGAGAAAGAGAAACCTGTATCACGCCTCAGGCCTTGCGGTGCGACGCAATGGAGAGAACCAGCAGGAAAGGAAGTGCGGAGAGATGCTGAGGCATCAGAAAAGGCTGTACAGCAGCCTCTCTCTCAGTACAGACCTTCTGCAGGGCTTGTGTAAGCATCTCGACCACATCACTGATTTGTAAATACAGGACAGTACATATGGATGCTTTTAGCCTTAATGGCAATTTGTGTACCAGGTTAAGTCACTTTAGCTAAAACATCTGCCAAATGGAAAATTACTAATGTTGTAATGTTGTATGTATGTCCACGACGTGAGGGAGCCAACAGAGCCGTCTGAGATAACAGACTGAGCCGGTTCAGGAATCAGAAACACATTGCTCCACATATATTATTATATATTAATGGCATTTGGCAGAAACTCTTATCCAGAGTGACGTCCAGTTGATTAGACTAAGCAGGAGACAATCCTCCCCTTGAGCAATGCAGGGTTAAGGGCCTTGCTCAAGGGCCCAACGGCTGTGCGAATTTTATTGCGGCTACACCGGGGATCGAACCACCGACCTTGCGTGTCCCAGTCATGTACCTTAACCACTACGCTACAGGCCGTCCTATATTGATGAGATTCGGCTAGGACACATGATAGTTACACGCAGTACCAAACTATATCAGTACTTCTGATTTTTTCGCATTATTTTGACCGTTATGATTATTCATATCATTGTCATTCCACCAACTTCCGCCGAAATCTTCCGACCTAGAAACGGGTCCTAAAGCAGTACAGTGGGGCAGAAAAAAGTGGCGGCTCCATTGCGTGACTGTGAGGAGGGATGGCTCTGCTGGCTTTTTCCACATGTGAAGATAAATGAGTGTGCCTTTACACTGCAGCAGGGGAGGTTCTTGTCCCAGCAGGCCTCATGCGCATACAGCAGCCAGTAGTACAAAGCCACAAACACCATAATGAAACTATCAGTTAGCGCACGGCCATTTCAGAGCGGCCATTCCAACCCCAGCACCAGTCCAATGCCCGGCGCCCCTGGCTCCGCTAAGATTTAAGCCACTCCAGCACAGTTGACCCTGCGGGCAGTAATGTTTAATTGGCTGTTAGCACATTTGGGCTAAGGCTCACATGAATAAATGGCTGTCTTACCAGACTTGGTAGTTTGTGATCGGATTAACAACGCTGAATAATAAATGAATTTTTCCGCACATAACCAGCCGGCTAAATTCTCACTGTGAAATGTTGGCTTGGCAGAACTGAAAAATGCAGGGAATTGTTAGTGTCAGTCAATCAAACAATGTATCATATCTGGCTTTTAAAAAAAATTGCCAATATTGAGTCAAAAATCAAACTACGACTATGACCATTTAAAAAATCCATAGATTGTTTAATACAACATACCATATTTTCAACAATTTAACATCAATAAAATTGTGTTGAATAAAAAAAAAATCTGCATATTACTTTTATTGCACAGAACAATTTGAATGTATTTTGTCGTTGATTCTTTTCAATATCTTTGAATAAAAAGTTGGTTTGGACTACATATACAACATAGTCCTGGATTAGCATTAAAAAAAAACTCCAATTAATCTGAATTGAATGGGACAGCGGGGCTTGGTACAGTAGCCACAGGTTTAACAAAAAGAACATTTTTAATCAGCACATTAGAGCAGTATGCAGACTGGTATGTCCGATGGGTCTGGGGGGAAAATAAAAGGATTATTCTAAATCCTCTCCACGTAGTCCACGATTGGCCAAGCCATCTGTGTCACTTTCCATCACTTTAATCCATATTCCATACTTGCAAACCCTTTAACTTGTGATTTCAAACATCAGTCATTGTAAATAACTCAGCCCTTCACCTCCACCGGCATGGTCCAGCTGTCCACAGTGTGTATGCTGTAAAATATAAGGGCTTTGTATGTACAACCACGGTCCGTCCAAATCCATTGTTTGTTGGTCAGTTTTTATTTCTTTTTTTTTTTGTTCACATCTTTTGTATTTTTTTGAGAATCACAAACAGTAAACTAAAGCTGGGTCTGTGGATCCTGGATATGGCTGGCCGAAAGAGGAGGCGAGGAAAAAATGCCAATAAAGAAAAATAGAATGCTTAATCCATAAAACGCATTGCGATTTATGCTTCCCAAAATTCCACTCGAGAACCACCATTGGCAGTGGGTTAATGAACACATTACATTCTTGTCGTGTGTGTGTGCGTGCGCATGTATGCGCATGTGCGTGTGTGTTCATGTGTGCCCTTGCAACTTCTATGGAGGCCCTGTATTACGTTTCAATGCAGTCTTACTCGGCACACGTTTAAACCTTCTTAGGGACATCGAGCATTCTGGAGTTCAGTTGTAGCACTGAAATCAACTTGCACAAATCAAAAGTACTGCAAGGTAACCAGCTAACTCTTTTTGATGTGGCACTATCCAATCAGATCACGTAGCAGAAATGTAAATGTGATGGCGGAGGAAAGGGTGGCTACGCTCTGCTCATATCAAACAGAAATGCATCCTTGACGTCTGCAGACATCTGTGGATGTATGCAGAATATGGCCAGGCTGGGATTTACTTTTCCCTGAAAACGACAAAATCCCATCCGAGAGCAGGTTATCCGATTTGTTCAGTATTTATATTGAGGCATATGTGACATTCCACGCTAAATATGCTATGCCATTCCGCTCGGTTGAGCGCGTGACTCCATTTTGATTAATCTGGCCTTCCTGCTATGGTTACTGAAAACAGTTAACTGTGGAATGCTCTGTTTACTGTTCTCCATTAATGCAGGTCCCTTCAATATTCTTAAAGACGCTGCAGGCATTAAAAAGACAAAGATTTCTGAATCCTGGTAAAAGGGTCCATTTGTGCGGTGTAAATAATACAGAATACAGATAATTGATTTCAAACATTTGTTTTCAAATCATTTCTAATTTTTACAAGGTTCAGCAGAGCCCCAAAGGGCTCCACTTTGTTCCCTTTGGCTGAAAATAAAGTGCCGGATTTAAAGCTAAAATTACAGAACAAACTTTTTTTTTACACATCACAACACTGACATGTGGGGCTGAGAATTGAGAATGGTTTATTAATGGTTTGATATTGCCTACTTTCATTGCTTTTCCAGCTGTGACTGAAATTAAGTGTATGTACAACATGGGATTTTTGTTCTGTTGTTTATTGCAGCCTGAACATTTTTGTCCTTTTCTGCACATAATACAGGGGAACTGCAAAATGCAATGTGCTCACCAACCCATAGTATGACCTATCTTGTTGCTTTCACAAAACAAAACATGTTCCCATTGTTAGAAAAAATAAATGAGAAAAAAAAAAAAAACAAGCGAAAAGACAGCAAAGGAGAAAGATGATCCACCTTTCGTATTCCGGTGGATGAAAAGAACATCTCGAAGGGTTCACTTCTTTTTTTAATCAACTTTCTCCCCTGTAAAGCTCCATCAGAATCTGAATCCCATACAACAAAGTTCGCTTTCAAAAGAAAGGGGTCCCTGAAGGCCTAGCAGAAATGAACATCTAGGAGGGGGCTCTGCTGTGCTATAATTCTTTTTCCCTTAAATTCAACATATAATGAAAGCAAAGAATGTCTCCTCCCCATCTTTCAAGTCGGGAAAGAAAATTCAGTTACTCTACAGAAAATGTCTTAGGATCCAGGGTTTTTCTCTTTTGTAAGGGATGACTTCACTTATTCATTTATTATTCTTTTCTGAAAATGATTTTCTTTTTTGTAGGTCCCCTTGTTTCTGGGAGGCGGGGGCCCGTCAGATCATTTTCATGTTGAACTTCCGGGGGGCGTCCGCCCCGCTGCTGCTCATGCCAGCGTCTGACTTACGGGGTACGTACTCGATCTCAATGTTGTGCTTGGTGTTACCCTTCCCTCTGCTCCACAGAAACAGGAGTACAAGACAGAATAGAACTACCCCCAGGAAAGATATGAACCCCATGGTGGTGGCAATGATGAGGGTCTTTATGTCAAAGGGGAAGGGGACTGTAGCACGCGTCCCATTGGTGATGTTGTCATTGGGTTGGTTGGAGATGAAAGCAAAGGTTTTATTGGGCTGGTGGGGCCAGTCGGGGGAGTAACTGTGCACGTGCAGGTGAGCCAGCGACGTGTCGTTGCCCCCTGCATTGCTGGCGATGCAGGCGTACGTTCCGTTGTCCTGGATCTGAGCATACCTCACCTCCAGGGTGCCATCCGGGAACACCGTCAGGCGCCCGATGGTTTTGGTGGTGATGAACTGCTTCCGGGGGGACAGCCACATGATCACGGGGGCCGGGTCGCCGTCCGCCTGGCACACAAAGTGGACGGTGGTGCCCTCGTCCACAAACTTTTGCTGGGCCTTGCGGTCGCGGATCCTGGACTTGCGGCAGGTGAAATAGTTGGGCTGCAGGACGTCCGGAAAGTCCTTAAACTCCTTACCCTGGACAAACTCCGGGTAGGCACACGTGGGCTGCTGCCGGTTGAAGTTGAGCCTCCAGCGGCGGCGGAAGACCCACAGCAGGCGGCAGTCACAGGCCAGCGGGTTGTCATACAGGGCCAGGGTCTCCAGGTTGCCCACGGAGTGGAAGGCCGACTCCTCCAGGGTGCTGAGCGAGTTGCCGGACACGTTGAGGATCTTAAGGTAGTTGAGGCCGCGGAACGAGTAGGGCTCGATGTTGGCCAGCCTGCCTCCCACCAAGTGGAACTCCTGCAGCCTCAGCAGGTCATGGAGCTTGTTCCCCTCGATAGTCTGGATGGGGTTGTAGGAAAGGTTGAGAAAACGAAGGTAAACAAGGTGCCGGAGGGCTATATAGGGGATGCTGGTTAGGTTGCCATTAGTGATGGTCAAGGAGGTGAGGTTGAGGCCATAGAGGCAGTTGGAGGTCATGGTGTCCAGGTAGGGCCAGTTTGCGATCTCCAGCACCTTGAGCCGATACAGCCTCTTGAAGGAGTAGTCCCTGATGACATTGATGTTGAGGTGACGGAGCCTGAGGGAGATCAGGCTGTGGAGGTGAGTGAAGGCCTCGGTTGGGACGGAGGTCAGGTTGCACTTCTCCAGCGTGAGCTGCTCCAGGCTGCTGAGCCCATGGAAGGCTCGGTGGGAGATGAACACCAGGTCGTTGTCCCCCACCTCCAGGGCCCGCAGGTTATACAGGTCCTGGAACATGTAGTCCAGAAGGATGACAATCTTATTCTCGCTGATGTCCAGCTGCGTTAGGTTGCTGAGACCCGTGAACACGCCCAGCTGGATGAGCTTCAGCTTGTTGCTGCGCAGCCCTAATGTCCGCAAGCCGTAGAGGTTGTTGAAGGCCCCGGGCTCGATGGCCGAGATGGTGTTCTCGTTCAGCTCCAGGTCCTCCAGGTGGGGGTAGTTGGCGAACTCGTCCGGGTTGATGGTCTTGATGCGGTTCTTGCTGAGGTCCAGGAGGCGGGTCTCACTGGGGATGCCCTCGGGGACGGCCATCAGCTTCTTGCGGTGGCACACGACCGAGCGCTCCTGGGCACTGCACTCGCAGCGGGATGGGCAGCCCGTGGCCGAGCCCGAAAGCACGGTGCCCAGCATCAGTATCAGGATGGGCTGCCAGCAAGCCACCAGGTAGCTGTGCCCACTTGCCTCCCCTGCCACCATCCTACCTGTTACCTGAGGAGACACAACAGGGAGGAGGAAACCCATTAACAACGAATCGACGGAAAATAATATCAACAGTTTCCACACTCAAAGAGGCTCCACGGGTGCATTCTTAGGATTGGTTGACATGAGTCAATGATTGACAGGATAGCTCCAAAGGGATTCCTGAAGCCTCAATCATTATTCTTAAACAAAGCTCTGCAGGTTTGTGAGCCTCTTGTTCCCCTGTCACTTACTCATGATTAAAACTACTGCAGCCAATCCAAAGCATTTTCAGCAGCTTCATCGTGTGTTGCCGTGCTATCTTTGTACGTTTGTCGATTTGCTTGGTTCAGATCTGTAAGGGGACTCATTGTAATTGAACATATCTCTTGTATCCAAGTACAGATTCAAGAATAAGAAATAACGAGCCACCATCTGCTTCATTTTCCCACCGCATGCAATTAATTTTCCCCGTTTGGATGACTGACATATCAGTTCATACACAGGCGCATGGAACACCTAATCCGAATTAAACAGCTGAATACAAGTGCGTTGATAAGGAATCATATAATTTTCTGCCACAATAGAGTAATATAGTCTTTGTGACATTTATACTCTGTTGTTACAATTTAAACTGGAAATAAATGTAGAGCATTGCTTATATGACTGCAGAGCCTAGACATTTCACATACTCTCAGACTGCAATATTCATGACACGAAGGAGGGAGGGAATCAGAGGTGCTAGGCGGAACGTGTACACACGTATAATGGAGCGGACTGACACATTTGAATTCTGCAACACTCATTCAAAGGAATTTCATATGCATGGGCGTGCTCTGATGGAGAGGCAATAGCAGCAAAAAAAAGCGGCACTATATTGGCTTCTGAGTACATATCGGTGCTTAGGAGTGCTTGATAAAGAACTGCACTCGGACAGGAGGGAAAATTCAAGTTATGCGAAGCGTGAGCCGCGACAGGCTGTCCAATCCCCCCCTCCCCCGCCCTCCCCGGTTTCTTTAGTAAATGAAGGGAGGTGAGGGTCCTTTACATGACACGCTAGGTGAGGTAGCAACGTGCCGTGAAAGGAAAGTCTGGGTGCCGGCGGCCATGAGGAGGCAAGAAGGCATGACTGAGTTAAGGAAGCTAATGAGCTGAAAACAATGCTGGTAGCAAAATGGAAAAACGCTCTCTCTCACTCTCGAGACCCAGAGTTGCGGTCTTTTTCAAATGGGTCTGCGTATTTAGGCCTCGCGCTTAGTAATGTACAAAGGGGGAAAGAATAATCGTGCGCTGAGTAGCCAATCTTCTTTAACTTAAAAAATCTTTATCTGCAGGATAGCTGCACTACGCTGCCGTGAACCTAGAATCCATTGAATCCCCGCTGATCGCAAAAGGGACCCAAGAGGGATGGGATCTTGGCCAAAACCTCTTTACAGGTTGTCAAGATTATATCTAACAGTTTGAAGTGTGTCATGACCCAGGGACAACAGAAGCTGATGTGAGCACTGCTCAGAAAAGATAATAATCTTTTGCATTCTTAGCGGTGCCCGTACACGCCTTGACGGCAACCCACACATATCCAATATAATCATGCGGGCCCACGCTCGGCGTAACTCAAGTTCAATCAGCTGGTGCTGCTTTCTTAATATTAAATGATGGCGTTTCAAAAGGAGCCAGGTGCTGCTGAAATGAGCCGCATTTTTCAAAAAGTAATCAAATTCCTGCTGTGTCAGGGACACGTTCTCTGAGAACATCTGCAGCACGTAGACTTTGCATAATTATTTTTCTTCTTACCCACCGCCTGTGCTCTTTCCAGTGCTGTGGGAATACGGGGGGGGGGTGTAGGACCTCCAGCAGCGGCCAGAAATCGAAGACAAACTACCACAACAGTGGGAAAGAATGCACCACTAGCAACATACACTTACAGTCCCCCTAAGACTAAACAATACCCGATCATCAGTGAAAAATAGGAGTAATCATGTAAATTAAAATAAATATACACTTAAACTAAAGGTCCGCACTTTAACCTCATAAACACTCACTGAGGAACACCTGCACACCTATTTATTCCTGCGATTATCTAATCAGCTAATTGTGTGGCAGCAGTACAATGCATAAATTCAGATACAGACACAGGTCAGGAGCTTCAGGTAATGTCCGCATCAACTATCAGAATCCGGAAAAATGTGATCTAAGTGACTTTGACCGTAGATTGATTGTTGGTGCCAGAAAGAGTATTTCAGAAACTGCTGATCTCCTGGGATTTTCATGAAAAACAAAAAACATCCAATGAGCAGCAGTTGTGTGGACATAAAGGCCTTGTTAATGAGAGAGGTCAGGGGAGAAGGGCCAGACTGGTCAAGGCTGACAGGAAGGTGACAGTAGTACAAATAATCATACATTACAACAGTGGTATGCAGAAAAGCATCTCTGAACACACAACACGTCAAACCTTGAAGTGGATAGGCTACAGCAGCAGAAGACATAATAAGTCTAAAAATAAGCCCAATAAATACCTAATAAAGTGCTCACTGAGTGTACACTGTTTCATTTAAAATCCAATGAGTGCAGAGTCAAAACAACTAAAATTGTGTCACTGCCCAAATTCTTATGGACTACACTGAGAAAATCTAAACTATATATGATAAACACACACACAGTTTCACCCTTGGTGAAAATAATTAATGGAAATAATTAATTTGATGACATTTTTAAGAGTCAACTTATGTTTTTTTGTTCTTCATATTGTCCTTGCTGCCTTTCCTGCTGGACTTTCTAACATTTACATGTCTGAATGGTTCAGCTCAGCTTTAATGAGCTAACTGGCCAAATAAAAGTCAAATTATTTAGCCATGGGAATTTGGACCTCTAAATGGAAATTAGCCATTTTAAAATAATTTTCCTCAATGTGTCAGTTTTTTTTTTTTTTTTTTTTTTTTTTTTAAATGTCATCCACTCCTGCTCGGAAAATATGGGAGCAACTCACAGGTAAACAATTGCTATTCAGTGCATGCAGGTAAGCCCTTGTGTCTGATGAATGTAGCCTCGTGAGACTACATCAAGCGAAGAAGGAATTCATATGATTATGACTGCGGGCGGCTCAGTGCTTTACAGCTCAGGCCTTCAAGCTTCACGGATGTATGGAAACACTCGAAATGTTTCTTCTGGATGAACTAGTTGATTAATTGATAAATCTGTTACTGTCGCTTGGCAACCGCGAAAAGTCACTGTACCTATCCAGAATTCCATTAGATAAGGATTGTACTTTCGCAAAAAGCCATGGGCGCCTATTGGTTAAATAAAAAATACATGAGGAAAGAGGCCAGCTGAATGTATCTTTAATTTTTAAAGGCAGTACAGCACAGGGAATATGGTTCCTGGATTTTCGATTTATTGCAAAAAAACATGCACTTGTGAACGTACACAGCAATCACAGAGGTTTGGAAAAAGTAATAAGTAAAAATGGACCAAAAAAGTAAGGCACAAGTCCTCATTTAAATGAACAGATTGAGAGTCAGAGCTGCTCAGTAATTGCAATAATATTCCTATTTTTTTGAAACAGTGGGACACCAGCCACTCACTCAAAAGAATGATAATGATTTTTCAGCCTCAGAGGTAGTGCACAAAATCCCACTGCGATCAAACATTCTGATCACAGAGGCCAGTTTGCCTGGCGGTGAAAAATGTAATAATCAAATAACTGGCTTGCTCACACAAGCCGGAGTTTGACCATTGGATAACACTGATGCAAAATTGGCACCGAATTTCAAACCTGCCGTGGCGGTTTTGACGCGCGATTCCCCGGGTAAATACGATGTCGTGAGAAAACGACTTCTAACACTTACTGTGCATTTTAACAGGGCAAAAATAGAGTTAGCTAGATTTGGCAATCGTTTAGAAAAATGACACTCCCCCTCCCCTCCCCGCCCATCTTGCGCGCTCTTCTGCAGAAAACCTCCGAACACCTTGCGTAAGGCAGGGGTGTCAAAGTGGAACCTGACAGGACCGCGGAGCCATCAACGATATAATTAAACGCGCTGGAAGGCCCCTGCCCGCCTGTTTCTATGCATCATGAATTTACTTCATTCACTGGCCTCCCCTAGGAGTCACTGTCAATTTGTGATAGCAGCAGCCCACTCGCACAGTCCTCTCCCATGGTGCTTAGCGATTTAACCTCCCTTATTAACCTGCCGTTCAAAAAGTACCCCAGGAAACACAAGGACAAGCAATCTGACTGCATATAAAAATGTTTGTAGACCAGCGTGCTGCATAAATAAAAAACAGCTACAAATGCCCTGCGCTGTATTATTCTGACTGCGAGTACACGTTCATACATTCCTGTATTCAAAATGACAACTCTAAACCAAGTTACAGATAAATACTGCTTCCAATATGTGAGAGAAATTGCAATATGATATTTTGTGGTTAGTTTTTATTTTGTGTCTATTGGCCCAAAGCCTTCATGAAGCATCATGATTTTGTTTCTATGCCAAAACCTTTTTTGTGAAAGAAATTTATTAGAAAATGCAATACTTTAGGAAGGTTATCTGTACTTACATTCCCCAGTGTAATAAAACACACGGGGCTAGTTTTGCAGACACTTATTATGCCTAGTCCTAGACTAAATTCAATTTTGAATGGAGATTATCTATACAACACTCAATATAGTCCAGGACAAAGCTTAATCTGTGTCTGAGAAATCGGCCCTGAATTAAGTTGATTATGCGGTTAATGTCAGTAATGCACTAAAATTGAAAGGACAAGTTAAAAAACAAACAACAAAGAAAAAACTTGGAGGGCAGTATAGGGCTGTACTTTATACAGTATATGCCAATTTAAGGTCTTTAAGTCTTTTTAATGCCTATTTAAGAGTACATTGGTTTCCAACAGAGCCATCTTTTTTCAGGAAATCAGTTTCTCTATTTTTTCAAGCAGGAACAGCTTACCAGGAACATTACTGCCTCATGCTGGAGTCTCTTTGATTACTGCTTTGATATTTGTATCAATCCGCCAATATCACCCTCTTAAATTCATAGGTTTATGAACTGTACAGGTTGTGTTTTTGGCTTTGCTCCAGGTGCATCTTAAATATTTGATGACTTTTGAAGTCCTCAGGCTGGCAATTACAGTCAGGCCCAGATTCACTCGAGTTAAAGATCAGTGTTAAAAAAGTGAGTAACTGAATGCCTCAAATGGCCTTAAATCAGTGACATCTCCTGTACCGCTGCAGCCAAATGAGCCCTGCCGTTTGGTTCTGGTTTGGTAACATTTCCAAATTCTGGTCCATTTCTCCCCACTTCTGGTTCCATTCCAGATAGTATTTCTGCCCATTTCTAATTCTCTACATTAGTTACATACATGGTTCCTGGATATAGATTTTGATTGCATATTGCAAACCATCTTGATGTATCTGGAAGAGTTAGTCTAATCTATTTCACATTTCTACATGGTGAATCACCCGATACAATGCAACCGCTGATTAATAGAACAAGAATTCTTGGTTTTCATTCTCTTCTTTTCCTTTTTGGATTCAAAACACCAATTCCCTTCCACAACTCAGGATTAACATAATTTAAAGGTCAGATTCTCAAATATGTCTTATCGTCCTCTTGCAGAGATGTGGTCTTAATGCGATTCTTCTTTGCAATCAGCACGCCAGTACGCTCTTGGAGAAATGCATTAATTTCAGTAAGGTACAGAGGGAGAGAGAGGGAGAGAGGGAGAGGGAGAAGACTGAGAGAGAGGGTAAGAGAGATAGAGAGAGAGGAGATAGAGACAGAGAGAGAGAGGGTGAGAGAGATAGAGAAAGAGAGAGAAAGAGAGAGATTGAGAGAGCAAATGAGAGAGCAAGAGAGACAGAGAGAGAGAGAGAGAGAGAGAGGGAGGGAGGGAGAGAGAGAGTGAGAGAGGGAGAGAGAGAAGACAGAGAGAGGGTGAGAGAGAGATAGAAAGAGAGAGAGAGAGACAGAGAGAGAGACAGAGAGAGAGAGAAATGACCTAGATTTCTGTATGCAAATAGATTACAGGGGAGAAAATACTGAACATTTGGACTGCCAGACTGAGGCCCAGTCTAAAACTGATATTAGGAACAGTGTTTCATTCAAAGCATTATGTTTGAGGAAATAATTATCTGTTAATTGGCCCATCATATGGCTAAGACACTGTGGTTCAAAGCATCGAGGGGCACTGAACAAATGATAGCCGCGCCCATCTGGGGGGTCATGAGGCTTCACTCTTCCTTCACGCTTGTCTAACAGCAGTTATTCAGCTCTACACATAAATACAGTGGGGTGCAAAAATTTGGGCACCCCTGGTTAAAATGGCTGTTACAATGAATCTGTCCGTGAGGGAGAGCAAAACTGAATTAAGAGTTAAACATGGGACCTTTCTGCAAATTTTAAAGCAAGATTGCTTTTTATTTTCATTTTTTACTGTTTAAAAATTATTTAAAACAAAAGAAAAAGGCCCTGTGCAAAAGTTTGGGAACCCTTTTGGATTATTCTTACTTCAAAAAGATGATTACTAAGGCCCAGTCCCCGGTGATTCACTCGTTAGGGCTTCAATGAGTCAGGTGAATATAATTCCAGGGCTGAACTTTTTATTCTGAAGCAACTCCATGCCTTCTAAAGTATCCAAATACAGTGGCTGTTCTGCCTGGTGTTAACAACCATTGGTTCCTCTAAACAGTTCACCAAGGATGTCAGAAAGAAATGGTTCAGTTACACCAAGAAGGGGAAGGCCACAAAAAACTCTCAATGTTACAAACTTTCCAGTTGAAGTCAAGGCAAGGTCTGGAAAATCTTCAGATAGAATGGCCTGAGGTCTGGTGAGAAATGCTCAGAAGAACCCAAACATCACTGCAAAAGAGCTGCAAAATAAGGGTAACGGTTCAAAGGACAACAATACAACATACTTGTAGACCTACATGGCAGAGTTGCTAGAAAGAAGCCTTTCCTATGACCTCAACACAAAATTAAGCATCTGAATTATGCAAAAGAAAACATACTGAAGCCTGAAGCCTTTAAGCTTTTTGGCTACCACCAAAGAAGGTAGGTTTCATCTGGTTAATGTTTTATTTCTTATTATGATTCAGTAATAACTTGGATGATGATGACTCACTATTATTATAACTATAATTCATATTACTCATCTCATCTTCACATGCCAAATAAGGAACACGATGTGTAATATTGAATACAAAGGCAATATATAGAGTTTCAGCGCATAATGATTTCTAATTTCTAATAATGAAGCTGATGTGGTTTTGATTTATGAATTAATTATTTAATTCTGCCTTCTACTGTACTTAAATGTGTCTACTAAGCAGAAGATAATTCCTGAAAACAGTGGAAGACAATGAAGGGAAACTGTCCTTGATATACAGAGATTTATTGCGATGGTATTTAATTGTGTATATTGAATGATTCAATACCATAGCATTAATTCTTACAATTACATTACTGAATGTAATGCCCATTTAATTTTCACTTCATAGCCACTGCAAAGTTAGATAACAGAGGAAACATAATAATTTGTCTTCATCAGTTTGATTCATGTTCTATTTTTGCTGTTTATTAGGATACAATTTTGTGTTCCAGTCAACAATATTCCTTTATGACCACAGTATGTTTGATTCCATGATAATCAATACAAACGTATATTCTGATAACTGATGCACCACTGAGGCAAAAAAAGACCACCTAAGTTGAGTTTCCATCAAAGAGGGAATGGAATACCTTTGTCTGCCAATGCCAGTCCGGTCTTAGGTAGTTAAACACCTGAGATCTGAAAGAAAAGCCATCTTAAGCTGCGAACAGCTGTGTTAACACGGCAGTGTTAAAGGCCTTAGCCAACACCAGGGCGGAGGGTGATTAGTCAGCATTGTGTGTAATCCCAGGAGGAAGTCCTGCAGGAGCACTGCCCCATTTGTATGCCTGTGTAAGTCTGTATGAGACACTGCAGAATATGGTGTATTATTAATAATAATAATAATAATAATAATAATAATAATAATAATTGACATGGTCCAAGCAGCATAGCAGCAGTCGGCTAGCACAAAGACTATGATGGAGGAAATCAACAGTGGCAATTGGAGAACATCCAAACTATGCAGAAAGGGCCCTGGCCAGATTCAAACCTACTGTGCTTTCCGCTGGATCACCGTCCAAGGAGGGATTTTTGTCACTGGCAAAAGAAAAAGTGAAATATTAACCATTCAAAATGGCAGCCAGTTTATGAATTGGGTGATCCATTGGCAAGTTATTTGGTAATTAGCTGAAAGAGTTATGATGCTTTTAGCATTTTCCCTGCAATAGGCCACATATTTACCCTGTAGGACCAAATGATACAGGCAACCTTGGTTAATTGTGCCACAGACATGTATCCATTTTCGTGAGAATCCAACTTGGCCATCAGAAGGAATATCAAACCCCAACTGTGTCTCACTGCAGGCCAAAGCCAGGTGTCTGCTGGTCAAGGCGCTAATAGATTCCAGAAGCTTAAATCTAGTATGTCTCCAGCACAGGAAGCAGTCTGTGTCTAACCCCCAACACACACAAACACACACACACACACACACACACACACATACACACAGAATTACTCAAACATCACACATCACATCAGGCTTTTTTCATAGAGAAGTGGTACAAAAAGAGAGCAAGGGGTACATGAGAAACGTGCACGCTTTCTACATTTCCACACCCTGCCCGTTTTTCTCTGGACAAAACAGCGTGCGCTTTGTATGATTGTGCTGAAGCTCTGGGTGTGTACGTGTCCTGTTAACACGGACTGAAAAGGACCAGCACTTCATCTCCGGGGCGAAGCTTCCCAGCTTAAACAATGAGCCGTCAAAGAAGAGTTATTATGCCAGGGGCGCCGTGAAAAGCCAAGGACCCGGCCTCGCACGAGCCTGAAGGCGGCCATCGCGGCCGAAATGGACTTTCCTCTGCCGTCCCGGGCCAGCCAGCCCAGCGGGCCGGCGGGTACCGGGCCGTTACGAGGCCCGGTTTTATGGATCTTTCATTTGAAGGCCGAATTGCGGCAGGAAGGTGACCCCGGTGCGGAGGGGAGGTGCGTATCAGCACCGGCGAGGTGGGCTTATGCTGAGCATGATACGCCGTCGCTCAAATCTGAGCTGACGTGGGACAGATGGACCCGCAAAGCTTTAATCCCGGGAAAGAAGCCGTCTGGCGCCATGGAGACTCGGCCCCCGGGGCTGGAGAGCAGCTGCCCCCTGTGAGCCAGGCCCACCTGACCTTCCCTTTCACCTGCAGCTCCAAACACACCTCCGCTAGCCTCCGCAATACCTAATCTGCAATAACCACTTGATGCTATGTATGTAACAATACCAATGAACTCATATGTCATCTCACAACAATATGAATTCAGTGTAATACTCATGTTAAACACGTGCTAAAGTACTAACCATACACAAAACCCTGCTGGCAAGTCAAGAGTTATCGAAGGTAAACATAACATGCTCTTAACACATTTCTGCAGTCACTTTTTTAAAGGACCTGATTCAGTTCTACTGGCTGCATACAGGTAGCTGTTGTCTTTCTGAGAAATGAAACTGTAAAAGTAGCACAGCTCCCAAAATCATAGCCCAGCCATGATGACAGTCACATAACAGTGGCTATCCCCTCAACGCCCTGCGGAAGGGTAGCGCTGCAGCCCCTGTCTGAATGCCTGCGTGATTTAAGCAAAGGGCAGAGAAAGTCAACACAGCAAACGGAAACAAAGATAACTTTTCCATAGGGATGAAATCCTGGGTTAACCAAACCACGATTTAGATACCTCTGTTCGAGAGCTTCAAACCCAACTGGATTTCCCAGATAGCCCTGAGTGTCTGTGTGTGATCTGTGCACAAAATCTTTGTCTGTGTATTGAGCCTCCTTTTGAGCGCGGAGGCCTTTGGCAAATAACGGCAGCGATGTTCGGAAACGTCCGGAGCAGCATCGCCCACAGAGCTATGGTCCTGTTCGGGGCGGATTGGTTTAGAGTTTGTGGATCTTTGTTGAGGCTTTTATGGATTGAGACATAAACTCTTTTACTTTTTTGCCAAATAATATGAACCTACTCCCAATGTGGTAAGACAGTTTGACTCATTTCAACATTTGCCAATGGAATAAGAAGATTTCACTTTTCAAGCCTTGTCAAACATTAAAAAGAGCTAACATTTTCTACATAAGTCTTATTCCAACACTAATATTCTTGATAAGACAGTGACTTTTTGCAGTGAAACAGGTCAGGATTCTGTCACCCATCAACATACAAAATGCGAGAAAAAGTTCCACCGCAGTGGAGCCAAAAACACTCACGGATCACAAAGTGATGAAATGTTGATAAAAGGGTGAGTTAATGAAGGGATCTGGGAAACTGCTCATTAGTGAATTAAAGATGAATGCCCTCAGTGTTAATGAGAGGAAATGTACTTAATTTGTCCCCTTACAGAGGATTAGCAGGCTGCATTATGCGCGTAAGGAGGCTAATGGGTTTCAGAAACAGATGTGCGTGATGTACAGCACGCGGCTCTGCCATCTCCACACCTCTTTGGGCTCCCAGCCTTTCTGTTCACAAAGCCTGTGGTTGAATAAATGAATAAATAAATAATGTATCCAAAGTGACTTACAGTTGATTAGACTAAGCAGGGTAGGTTATTTATTTATCCAAAGTGACTTACAGTTGATTAGACTAAGCAGGAGACAATCTTCTCGGGAGCAATACGAGGTCATGCTCAAGGGCCCAACAGGTGTGCAAATTATAGATTATTATTGTGGCTACACCGAGGCTTGAACCACTAACCTTCAGGGGGGCAGTTATGTGCCTTACTAGGCCCCATTAAAGACTGTGCACCCAAAACTGTTAACACTAAACTGGAAACTTCTAGAACATGGACACATGGAGGAAAGAGAGCACCCCAGAGCTGAATATCTAGCCCGTGGATAGCATATCTGTGCTTTGACCTTGGATGAAACCCGGTAACTTCCAGACTAGAGCTCAGAGGGGCGGCGTTCTTGCCTTTTCCGCAGCAGAGAAACCATGGTTACGATAAGAACGGCAGGCCCTTCCACACTCGGCAGTTCTCACCTTTCGGAAACAGCCGTCCCCGTTGTAGTTTTCTTTCGTGCGCGAGATTATATCAGGCCTCAAGGCCTCAGCTACCCTTCCTTAGAGCCACTTGCTGCTAAAGTGGCAAAAATGAAAAAGCACACGGCGGTGTGAAAAAAAAAAAGAAGCAATAATTGATTTAAGGTCACCTGGTCTCATATTTCATATGGGCTGTGACCTTGTCTGCTGGTTTGATCCATAGGCGGGCCACTCCCGCACGTAGCAGTGCTTACTTATCCCTGACACTTCAGCAGTGCCGGGGATCATGTGCAGACTGCTTATGTGCACACCAATAAAACAGCCACCCCCCTCCAAAAAAATGAAAGATATATTCTCTGGATCGACCAAATGCAGTCGAATAGCGGAACCGCTGAACGAAAACATACATCTGTTGTCACCACTTAAAAAGTGAATACATCACTGGGTACGCGTTCCAAACTGACCCAGCAGAATGAACGGGCAGATTGGTTTACGAAATGCGAAAATGTGCGGTTGTCATCGCAACGCCGTGGGTGAGAGAGAGGAAGTTGAAATCGACGAATCAGCAGAACGCAACTTTTTTTTGGAGCCCTGCCTTTGATTTTTTTTGCTGGCGGAAATAAAAAAACCAAATCACAGAAAAAAGGTGTGAAAACGAAGGCTGCAGCTGGTCTGCATGAGGTTTGATCAGAGAGGCTCTGTACCGTGGTACAGTACAGCGCCTGGATAGCACTGTTCTTCAACCTCAGACTGTGTTCACATTACATTAATGGCATTTAGCAGACGCTCTCATCCAGAGCGACATACAGTTGATTAGACTAAGCAGGAGACAATCCTCCCCTGGAGCAATGCAGGGTTAAGGGCCTTGCTCAAGGGGCTGTGCGGATCTTATTGCGGCTACACCGGGGCTCGAACCACCGACCTTGTGTGTCCCAGTGTCCCAGGCAACTTAACCACTACGCTACAGGCCGGCCTGTTTAAACGGCCAGCAGACCACAATGCTGCCGGTGTCCGAGATGGAGTGCGGGATTGTTGCCGTTTTTGTCGGTTTCCGGACTCTAAATACAGAGGACGACTGTATCCAGGCACTATGTTGTTGAATGCTATTTCACTGGCGGAAAAGGGGAAGAATTGTCAGGGTTACAGTTGCCATTATTGCCCTGTTTTCAGTGCATGCCATTATCTGCGAAACTCACCGGCTGCAACCGTCTAGACTTTTTTTCATTGTTGCCTGGGCTTATCAGTCAACGAGGCTACTCGAAAAGAGCTTTTTCTTTCCTTCTATTGCATACGCTTGCTTTCAATGAACTTTTCTTTTTTGAAATTTGAAAGTTTTTATTAAAAAGTGTTGTCAAAGAGATGAATCACGTTTACACAGAATTGGGAAATCAGACTTCCTGAACGCTGTTATGAATCATATCTCTTATGCTGTTATACTGATACGATTCTATTCACATGCATTGATTTTCCGTTTTACTTCATAAAAGCATAATTAATATCCAGCTACTCAGTGAATCCATCCGTTCATTCCAAGGGCAAGACAACACTCTTTGCTTGTGTGTGTCTCTGCGTGTGTATGTGTGCCTTATGGTGGTACAGCACAAAGGTACAGGGCATATTGGTAACTAAGAAGGCTGCAGTTACACACTGCTGCTCCCTCAAATACTTTCCTGCCAAATACCCAGATGTAATACGTTGTGCATAAGACAATAAATAATAATTTCAGTCAGATAATTATAAAGATGTTATGCCCTTGAGTACTTGCATACAGTAATATGATAAACCACACTAAACTCAGGAAACACAGGCAAATTAAAAGAAGAAAACACAAGTCTGCATATGTTTACATAGTTTGTCAATTCCTTTTTAAAAGCAAATAATATTCGATGAGCAAATGCTTTATCCAAGGTGTTCTGGTTAAGCTGCCAAACAATGTGAATGTACTGTCAAAATAACAGTAAAAATGACAATTAATGTCACAGTCTATACTATACTGTATATGCAGATTGTATAGAATTTAATTCAATGTAGTTATATTCATGTTATGCAATTTTGGACCCTGTGTGAGTAGTGCATTGAAAACATGATTTGTACATGTAAATACAGCAAAGGTCAAAACAGGGGATTTCCAAACCAGACATGGATTAATATTAAAGATCAATTTTGGTAAAGGCAGAGAAGAATGCCTCCATTGTGATAGTTAGCCTCAGTTATGGTACCATTAAGACACATTACATAACACTGAACATTTGTACTTATGCTATATACAGTTTTCCCCATTGGGTGATTGGCACACAACATTCTTACTTAACATGAAGTTAATCAATGGTACATAATACAAAATATCTACCATTTAACTAATTTCTACGAGTCAATATTAGCTTCCTGTTTATCACTGAATAAAAAGGCAGGCTGGCTGCATTAAAAAATGATGACAACTGCCCATCTAATTTCCAGCAAATTCTAGCAGATTGAAGAGGGTTTTGTACTTCCCTCAACTATTATTTTCTCTGTTTTTAACATATTATTAATTTTCATAATGTAAAAGAGACCTGCCATGCCAAACCAGGAAGTGGGCAGGAATTGTGAGCAGCTTTCTGACGTGCGTGACACATTACATTATTACATTAATGGCATTTGGCAGACGCTCTTATCCAGAGCGACATACAGTTGATTAGACTAAGCAGGAGACAATCCTCCCCTGGAGCAATGCAGGGTTAAGGGCCTCGCTCAAGGGCCCAACGGCCGTGCGGCTCTTATTGTGGCTACATGAACCACCGACCTTGCGTGTCCCAGTCATGTACCTTAACCACTACGCTACAGGCCGCACATACACTGAGACTGTGTGTGACTTTTCTCTGGGTCTGTGATAAGTAAATACAGCCAGTGAAGCCTGCTCAGGGCCAGGGGTGTGTGTGGCCATTGGCAGGGTGCGGCTGTGCGATGCTGATTTAATCACGGCTGGCATTTCGGCGCGAGCCCCCCCCCCCCCCCCTGCGCTCCTCGCCCCGCTGCGGAGCGCGCGCCTCGGCTTCCGGCCCCCGGGGCCCGGCGGAAGCGGCCCTCACACAAACCGAAGTGTAATTAACGCCTGCCGGAGGAGAGGTGACCCGTCATAAAGAGCACGCAAGACTCCTGTCAGAACGCTGGCTGTGCGGAGGCGGCTGTGCAGCGGCAGGAAGTGGGAACAGGCTGCCGCAGCGTTTAAGGCCGGCGTCCGGCTCCAGAGCGCCATAACTCGCCATCGCCACTGAGTCTCCGCCCATCACGCCATCGCGTGTCGAGCGCTGCCCTCGGTCCAGGCCGGGGTCCTTTTTTCATCCCAAAAAAACATGGAATTACTTGCAGATTAGTACTTGTTTCACAATATTAGTATTTTCCTCCAGATTTCATCGAGGGCTTTGCCTATGATTTTAAAGCTCAAGTTCACCAGCACTCTGGATGGCAAGAGGGAAAAACAGCAGCACATCTGCATATGCAGACACTCTGTGTCCCGGTCCATGACGTTAAGCACAGAATATCCGGAAGCTTCCACAGTTTCCAACAGTTAGGACTCCTGTAGCCATTCTTCACACCAGGGTCCCGAATTAAGACTCATCTTCGCCTGCCTCTTAATTTGACAAATGGGGCAGGAGCCAGAATGCGACCTCATCTCAATTCCAGGCGAGTAATAGCAAATAAAAAAGGTTACAAAAAAAAGCCGCTGATTTTCCAAAACAGTCTCTGATTTATGGTCCCTGAATTCACCGGCTGTTGACTGATATATAAAACCGTGCAGGCAAGAGTCACTTCTGTTTACTCGTTTAAAATTTATCTCCTCCGATGCCACGCCTTAAGAAGCAATTTCTCATAAGAGCTAGCTCAGGGAAAAACAATGCCACATTATAATAAAAGCACATAAAACAACACATGCCGCTCGGAGGGTGCTCTCTGAATGGGAATTAGGGCCTTCAATCCTCCGCAACGTGGCTGGAGAGAGGGGCCCCGCCGGAGAAACCTGCTGTCCCCACCGACAGCTTGGAGCGGGGCCAGAGCCGCCCCATCACAGCGCAACTTCGCCAAACAGCCGTCTGAGTGCCAGAGCTATCGCTGCATGTTACCAGCTATCAAAGGCAACCCCAGCGGGGTCCAGTCAAGAAGAACACACACTTCAAATATCAATAAAACATGCCTCCCTTCCCAGGTGCCTCAATCTGTTCTAAAACTTGTTCTGACCCAGGTTGGGGAAGTCATGTCTTGCTGGCTGTTAACCGATAGAATGAGGACATTGGGGTTGTATACCAATACATGTTCATGATCTAGGATGTATCCACCAAATTGATTGTTTTCTGCAACGTGTGCACAATGTCACCTGTTACTCTACTCAGGTACTGCACCACATGGGGCTATGGTCAAGACCCACATTTTCCGTAACTTCACATGCCATTTGCAGCCGGGGGAGCAAATGGGAACTATCATTAATGATGCTATTAATGTTATTATTACCACTACATTAACACTTTTAATACACATTAAAATGTGCTAACTCCTTCACCATTCTTGTTAATTTGAGCACGACTGGGGCCTAGGTTCAGGAGATCAAACTGCCAGAATGGGACCAAATGTTATATGTAAGAGTTGATTTAACACTGAACATTTTACTCTGTAGGATTCTCAATGTCTCACGGGCTGGTCATTGAGAGATTGCATGATTTACATTGGCATATAATGCTGCCCCCTACAGGAGACAGAGCACATAACAGTTTAGTGGATAGTGAATAGCATCAGAAGAGATGTTAGCTTATGAAAATTGATAGGGATTGTCAATTCTGGTGGTTGTAGCCAGTCATAGCTGGTCTGTGCAGAAGTCTCAAAGATGTCTTCTAGGACTGGGTTGTTTGCCATTGGACATGAAAACCTGCATCTTCAGGCCTCCTTAATGGATGAGAACAGCAAGCGGCAGACAATCCCCCCCCAACCCCCTTTCCTGCTTTGAGTTTCAAACATGAAACCCTTTCATTTCCTTCTTGGGAGCTGAGACGGGTAATAACAACAACCTCGGGCCCCAGATTGCAGGACTAATCCCTGTCCTTTGAGAGATCCTGGGGAAAAGGGGGCTTAATTAGTCTGATAAGCTCACTCAACAAGGTGATTGATACCGACTATAGACCCGAGACTGAGCAAAATGAATACAAAGTAAACGGGGGGGGGAAAGAAAGTTGAGGAGGCAGCATTGACAGTCTGAGAAACAGGGTCAATCTTCACTCCATCACTTCTTATCCATCTAAATCCCACTGCTGCCCACCTGCTCCCATACTAAGGAGCTTACTCTGAACCGCCTTGCCGGCAACAAACCTGCTTACCTGTTCAGAATGCAAAGATTAGGGATTTTGTATATAGGCCTATATATACACTCACATAAACAGTACTGTATATACTGTATATGTACACTCAGTGAGCACTTCATTCGGTATTAATTAGACTTATTTTTTTAGATTTAGTATGTCTTCTGCTGTTGCCTATCCACTTAGAGGTTTCGCATGTTGTGTGTTCAGAGATGCTCTTCTGCAAACCACTGTTGGAATGCGTGGTTATTTACGTTACTGTCACCTTCCTGACAGCTTTGACCAGTCTGACCTCTCTCATTAACAGGACATTTCTTCCCGCAGAACTGCTGCTCACTGGATGTTTTTAAAATTTTCCGCACCATTCTCTGCAAACTCTAGAGACTGTTGTGCATGAAAATCACAGGACATCAGCAGTTTCTGAGATACTCAAATCCTGTCTGGCACCAACAATCATTCCATGGTCAAAGCACTAAGATCAAACTTCTACCCCATTCTGACATTTGGTCTGAAAAACAGGTCTGTCAAATTAAGTGAACATTGAATGTATGTATACTGTATGATCATATGCAATTTTCAAACTGTAACAGAAAATACTGATTGGGAACCATCATCTTCAAACACAGTGGCCTCTATTCTGTTTGACGCGATGGCCTCTACTCTGTTTGACACGATGGCCTCTATTCCGTTTGACCCAATGGCCTGTACTCTGTTTGACACGATGGCCTCAACTTTGTTTGACACGATGGCCTCTACTCTGTTTGATTATTGTGCTTTGCGGCATTCTTAATGAAATGTATGCTTCTCATTCACAAGTATGACGTCAAACTCGATGTGATCTGTTGATATCGTCTCCCCGTCCACACACATCAGCCACTGAGTAAGAGTCTGCTATCAAGCATTGAGCTCAGCACAACAGCTAAGTCAGCAACACGGTGTCACGTTTGAGGAAAATGTTGCTCACAGACTGATTTGCGTCTCACATATAAACCCCCTCGTCCCCCCCCCCTCCCCCCGCATGCAAGTGAAATTGGTTCAAAAACAAAAAGCTCATTTCAAAACAAATCGAAGCAACGGGTGCCGGTTTGATCTCCTGAACAGAGGCCCCAGTCGTGCTCAAATTAAGGAGAACGGCGAAGGCGTTAGCTCCATTTTTAAAGCGCAAACGTGTCTCCTTTGATAATTCCGCCTCATTACACGGTGAACACAGGCGCCCTAGTGCACCCACTCCAACGCCAACGTTTCTGGCAAACCTCTTATTCTCAGATTGTGCAGAATGTACATCATGCTATTTGCCATTTATTTACTCTATTTTTTGTTTAGTCGTTGGTGAAAATGCAATAAAGTGTTGACATTGTCAAACACAAGTGTGTCATAAATTCATTTTTTCATAGCCTGACAAAGGAATGCAAGATTGAGGATTTTACTTTGCAAACACAGCCTGGCAAGTTATATTTTGTGATCATTTAACTTCACTAAGCTGGGTTTGTGAAAAAAACAAAAACAAACAAACACTGGAATTTAATCATAGAATCAAGGACCTAATTTTTCTTTCATTAAAAACCAAAAACCAAAAACAAGGACACACAAGAGAAAACATTGACATAAATCAATGCGTAAAAGAAAAAGTATAATTCTTGCATTTATTTGAATATAATGTGAAGGTCATGTTGATTGAATACGGTCCAGGGATTGATTGTAGACTGACTCCAAGTCACAGTATGCATCAATGCCCTCACGAAAACAGGCTAATACTCCACCGCTTGTCTCTGGTAATGGTCAATACTGCATCACTGAAGGTTGGCCTCCATGTTGTGAAACCTGCGTATGTTCCATAGCCACCACCCTAGAGGAAGTCTGCCGACATCCCACACTCTGTGCTGCCGTACGGCTCCTCATTAACATTTCATCAGGAGAAAGATGAGAGGAAATCACACAAACACACACACACACACACACACACGCACACAAAACCCTGCAGACTTATTCATGAGATATTTGCATATCTACCAAAGGCTCAGGCTGGGGGCAAATTGTATTAGGGAAGATTAACTCCAAGTCTCCTTTCATGGACAATACGGCTTCACTAAATTACACAAAGCAATGGCTATCATCTTAGCTAAAAACATAATGCTTTGAGGGTTGTGTGTTACGGTTTCACGTGAAACGTACTGCACTGCGGAAAAGCTATTTCTTCATCAGGCAGATGCTGCAGATCTTATTGAAGTTTGCGCTGAACCTGGACACAATGGGACACCCCACATGGCAAATGCACACCTTAGTGAGAATACTGTGACCCGCTGTCCAGCTAACCTGAGGGATTATAATGTCACAAAACTGCTTTATTCAGCTTCTGATTGGCTCTAATCGGTCAGGTGCTGTTGCGGTCTTTAATGATCATTGGACAGAAACACAGCGAGAGGCATTTCCACCAGAGCTGTGCAAATCCATAAAATGAGTGAAAGAAAGCCTGATGTATACTGAAAACATAACAGCACACCAAGGCCCAAGGGGTCTCTTCAGGATATTTAAACAAAGCCCTGAATCAGATTCGAGCTGTTGAGTGATATACTCTATCTGTCATCATATGAGACATGTACAAGTACACAATAGCAATGACATACTGGAAAATTATAGGCGTTACAGTGCATTAAAAATATTAGAATAATCGTGCTTACAGTAATCCAATGATAAGGACCCATTATAATGTCGCAGAAACAGTTGGACAACAGTCCATAAGGCCTTAATGTACTGTAATGTGATTAGTGGACATAAATACTGCCTGCTTTACATTGGCCAGAAGCACAAAGCATCCCTGAACTGCTGGCTTTGGCTAAAGCCCCACTCCAAGTGAAACATTTTCTCCATTGTGTTCATGTTACAGTAAAATGGAATTACGCTCCAGAGGCTGATAAATATGGCCGAACGCATCTGGCAGGCCACCGTTCGAGGCTGCCCCCCCTCAAAAACAGAGGCTGTTTATTTTTTTTATTTCTTTCTTCCTCTAACAAACAGCAGAGTGCTGTGCAGGTAATGGCATCTGAAAGGCGACAGATGACATCTGTGTACACAGAAACACTGAGAGAGCACTAATGGCGCACGCAGCAGCACAGAGTTATGCTAAAATCCCCCTTTATGATTGGCAGGGAGGGATGGTTAGATTTTAAGTGCCTCTTCTCAAGGTGGTAGCTAGCCGCAGCTACGCCTCCTAGCACCGCGCAGCACAGCAAGGGGATGTAAAGAGTGCGGAGAGCAAAGGCGCTTCGCGCAGTCAACGGGGAGAGCAGCATTAACGCGCAATTTGCAGTGGCAGTGTGATGGAGGAAGGCTTTACGGCGCTTTTGTTTGGCGGTCCAGCTGAATTAGGCGCACTCATGGCGGGTTGCACTTGACACACCGTTCTTAATTACAGCGCGGTCAGGGAGGTCATGAAAACCCATTCAAAACGGGCGCTTCTTCCTCGCATACGTCGAACGCTAGCCCCGCTTCCTTCCACAAGGCGTCGTCTTCCGCGGAAAATTACATCGCGACGGTAACCTCGCGCGCAGTCTAATTTGTCCGTAATGCGGCGTCGTTTGGAGACGTACAGTGGCCTGGAGGGACCAGGCAGCGCAAAGCGGTAAATAAAGGCTTGTACTGGGTCCATCCCTCCATCCCTTGGACTTGTACTGCACATGAAAGCACTGCTGAATTAACTGTATTAAAGTACAGTAAGTGCTGTACAGTAAAAAAAAAAACTATGGGACATTCCATTCTTTGAATGCTTCACTTGCTTCTGTACGCAATGTTCAAACACAATGGCAACTTTAGCCTCTTTTTTTTTCCTGGAGATGCACTTACTGTAAATCATTTGGCCCGAGCGTAGTAAAAGATGAAAAAGACAAATCCCATTAATAGCTGCATTTACAGGGGGCTGCTACATCAGCTGTTTCTCTGCAGACACTGATACGCGCCTGCACACTGAAAGCTTGGAGAGCAGACTATGGAGGGACCCGTGCTGAGACCACAACCGCGTCTTCCCCCAGTGTAATTTACAGCACTCTCAAATCATTCCCACACGCCTGTCAATCATCACGCTCCCGCGAATGGCGCGTGCCGCCTCATCGTTTCCACCCGGCAACAGAGGAAAAGCACAAGCATTAAGCCCCCCCCCCCCCCCCCCACTGCAATACTGCAGCAATGAACACAGATTCCTCCACTGTGGGGCTCCTTGACTCAGCGCAATCCTGCAATCGACCTCTGACCCCTCACACACCTGACCTATGGGTACAGAACTGAGCTAGGTATGACGGGAAACAGTTTGTTTTTAATAAATTTGGCGGCCAATGTTGGACTGAGCATATCCAATATCCACCCCAATCCCCCAAGCTTTCACATGCGGTCCATGGGTGCCCAATCGACCAGCGGAAGCCACGAGGCAGCGATGAATGTGGACCCCTAACCAACTGAACCCTCCCATACCCAGGGCAACACAGTCACCAACTGAATGTGACACTATGGAGCAACTGGCCACATTCAAGGAAAGATGTTATTTTGGTCTTCATAATGTGTACCGCACGCACGGATGTGTAGCAGACATGTGCAAGCATGGCGCGACTTCAAAAATAATACCAAATGAATTTCTGCTCAATGACAACAGACATCATACAGTCATTCTTTTGCATTAATAACACAGGGTTATCAAACACAGCCAGCCAACACTGCAATAACCAGCAACATGCAGTTTCCTGTGATTGCTAGAAGGAGCAGCACTCCGGAAGTTTTGCTCTTGGCATCGATCAGCACTTTTGACAGCTGTGAGATTCATAATGCTCTGCAGCTATTTGTCAAAAAAAAAAATTGCTGCTTAGATTGGAGCCATTTAAAAAAAACACTGTTGAGCCCCTGAGCAAAGTACCTGAATAATTTCAGTAAAATATCCAAATATAAAAACAGATCATAGTCCATCTGAATTGTTTAATAATTATTATCTAAATGGTAAATGGCTGGCATTTATATAGCGCCTTTTATCCAAAGCGCTGTACAATTGATGCTTCTCATTCACCCATTCACACACACATACTCACACACCAACAGTGATTGGCTGCCATGCAAGGCACCAACCAGCTCGTCAGGGTTTAGGTGTCTTGCTTAGGTGTCTTGCTCAGGGACACTTTGACAAACCCAGGGCATGAATCAAACCAGCGACCCTCCGACTGCTAGACGACTGCTCTTACCTCCTGAGCTGTGTGGCCCAAACATGTAATTGTTAATGAGCTTGGAAGACCATGACATAGAGTTATTATTCTTATCCATCCATCCATCCATCCATCCATTATCTTAACCCGCTTATCCTGAACAGGGTCACAGGGGGGCTGGAGCCTATCCCAGCATACATTGGGCGAAAGGCAAGAATACACCCTGCACAGGTCGCCAGTCCATCACAGGGCATATTATTATTATTGTTATTATTATTATTATTATTATTACTATTATTATTATTGTTATTATTATTATCATGTTAGAGGTATTCAAGTCATGTTTTCTTCTATTCCTTCCACCCTCTCCAATGAAAACCCGTGTGCCATGCGTGAGTCAATTTCGGCACTGCGCGATATGCACATCAAACAATTAAGCCAAAGAAGCAGTAATAAGTTACTGCTCATTGAAATAACACTTTGGCTAAGTAAACAGCAGGACGTTAATACCTGCTGGCTATTGGCATTTATAACTGCGTAGGCATTGTGTAGCTCTTCCTGTGCCAGTGGCAGTCAGAAATACATGCGAGCAAATTGGTGGCATTCTTTGAAAGGGCAGCTGCTTTACTTCAGGGACTTCGCCCCGTGGTTTAGAATCAGTGTTTGGCACGTGGCAGTTCTGTTTCCCCCCCTGCAACCCCCCTATCATTATTCAAATTGCTCTCTTTGCAAGGAGACTTCCTTTGGGCAGAACCCCCATCTTTCCCACCCCCAGTCGGGAATCCACAAGCAGACATGAATATTTCTCTCTCCTGACATTTCTGAGGGATTCAATGTGCACTGTACCTGCAGCCTACAGTAATTTAATTAGCTTAATCGTTTTCATGGCAAAACGTAACCAAGGAAGAAAAAAAGAAAAACTGCAAAGAACTTTTGGTTGAACTGCTTTACATTCGTGTTTATATTATTACTGGGGATAATAGACTGGAGGAGTCAATTTCAGAGCACAGGACTTACAAAGTACAGCATGCACTTGTGTCAAAGATGAAATTAACGCTTTTTAAACATACATGTAAATGTCGGCATTTTAGAAAGCACTGTGCAATTGATTCTTCTCATTCACCCATTCATACACACACTCACACACCAACAGCGATTGGCTGCCATGCAAGGCACCAACCAGCTCGTCAGGGGTCTTTCTCAGCGACACACCTTGACACACCCAAGGCAGGAATCCAACCATTACATTTACATTTCATCCAAAGCTCCTTACAGTTGATTAGACTAGGCAGGGGACAATCCTCCCCTGGAGCAATGCAGGGTTAACGGCTGCGCGGATCTTATTGTGGCTACACTGGGGATCGAACCACCGACCTTGCGGGTCCCAGTCATGCACCTTAACACTACAGGTCGCCCTCTGACTGCCAGATGACTGGTCTACCACCTGAGCCCATGTCGCCAGGTGTATCGGCACAGTAACTGCAGAGCACTGAGCTCCATGTTCGCCTGCACTGGTGTGCGGGTCATCGGCTGCTGCTGCTGTGGAGGCCTGAATGCAGGGGTCCATAACCCTGGTCCTGGGAAGCCACAGGGTCTCCCACTAAATCACTGATGAGACCTGACGCAATCCAACCTCTTTTGACTTCAACCTCAACCTTCTGTCGCAATTTCACCAAGCCATAACACCTCATTAGGGGTGACATTTTTTCAAAATCCTAAAACTTAATGTTTATTTCCAGGATTACATGAAAAAGAAAATCCCTGATTTTCAATGTGGTCTCAGACGTTTGAACCCCATGGTATATGGTGAAAATGTAGTTTTCTATTTTCCGACATAAAATACCACATAAAATAAAAATGACAAAATATATCAAAAAAGCTTCTGTAAATTACTGTTGGTAAAGAAGCACCATGTTAAATTTGGTGGCTAAATATATAGTAAAGTTGGAAAAACTTTTTTTGTACAGGAAATTAGTCATTTAGAGAAAATGGTTTTTTGATGCTTGATATACTTGACACGGCTGGTATAAAAACATCTGAAATGACAACTCAAACTTGTTTCTGATGAGCGTTTGTTATAATACCAACTATGGTAGCTACAGAACCTAAATAGCTCAATCGGGTTGTTTTGTTCAGTTTAATCTCAGTGTAATGCTCAATATGGTATCAGTCTATTCATCTTACATTGAAGATTCCAAATCTGACTTTCTTGTGACTCAGAGTGTACAAGTCTGCTTCCTGGGGTCAGAAAGTAAATGTTCGGCTATGCGCTTCTTCCACCCATGAAATCAGCCAGCTGATTTCACTAATTACTGTAGTTCTACCTTCTGGCAGACAAATTGCCCTAATTAGGACAACCAGGTGATTTAGAGCACAATACTGTGGAGGACTTGTACTCTGTGAACCTGGATTTTATACCTCTGCTGCTCTGTAACTTTGATTTGTTGGATTCAGAAAGAGCTGAGCAACGTGATAGCATCTGTTTTTATTACCAGTGCGTTATAGGCAACTGGGAACAACTTGCGACAAGAAATACACTACAATACTGAAATGAACACTCAGGAACCCACATATAAATCCCCAGTGTTGCTAGAGGTTCGATCCCCAGTGATATAACTTTCTGTACTATGATCATATCTCTAGCTGTACACCCCTCAACTTCCCCCCTGTCTGAATACAGAGAGAGAATACATAAGGAGGGAGAACAGCATACATCTAACACACAAACAAACACACACAAAACATTTACGATATCAATGCAACCTAACCACAAAAAGATTTATCTTCATCTTAGAACAAAGGGAAGTGTTTATTTATTGGGAGCCTTTTCTGTGGGTTCTGGAAGTATCAAAAATAAACAAATAAAATAAACATTGTAGAAAATCCAATAATCGTCCGCATAAATATTCATAACTTGAATTTGTCAGCTGTCTTTATTGATTATGAACAAAGATCTATTTTTTTCATTATAAGCCTGTACTTAATATTCATACTGTTTGCTGTATTCAATTCCTGTTTGACGCTAGACAGGACATATCAAGCAGACCCCTGTTTCCATTCTAAATACACAGATATACTTTTAACTGACTGTCCCGTGCATCTCAGAATAGCTTTTTAATTAAATACACAGAGACGAGTACAGGCCCACCGGAATTCAATGGATATTGGGTATTAGTCTGAGGCTATTTATAATTTTATTTGACACGGGATAGACATAAAATGTGTAAGCACCTGAGAAAATGCTATCATGAAGAGAAAATAACTATTTAAGAGAATCCATTCAATGCACCTGATTGAAAGATTAGCAGGTGAGTGGTTTGTGTTTATGTGAGTCCATGTCACAGCACATAATTGATTTGGACTGAGAGCAGAATGATGCATATCTGTGAAGCTGTGGCATCCGATGTGTCATGAGCCTGCTTTCAACATGTGCCATCTGGTGCACGACTACACGACGACATGGACACTATTTTGATGTTCTGCTTCTGTACACACATTGGATTCGAAATGAAACACTATGAGCAGTTGACCAGTCAAGAACATTCCAGTTTTGGGCTCTGAAATACTCCTTTGTTGCTTTACTCCAGTAACTGTATTGTCCTGCTGCAAAGTAAAATGTTTGGCATTTATATAGCGCCTTTATCCAAAGCGTGGTACAACTGATGCTTCTCATTCACCCATTCACACAACAACGGCGATCGGCTGCCATGCAAGGCACCAACCAGCTCGCCAGGAACATTTAGGGGTTAGGTGTCTTGCTTGCATTTTGACACACCCAGAGTGGGATCGGACCTGGTGAAGCATCGTCCTATGAATTTTAAGGCATTTTGTTGGATCTGAGCAGATGATAAAATTATTCTGTATATTTCATTCATACTTAATTAATTCGCAAGTGTCTCCCAAGAAAAAAGTCAAGCAACGGTTTCAAAAATCAGGGGTTTTGCCCAGTTTGTATCATGAAGCTAAATACACAGTTGGGGGTCAAAACAGGATCATGGCTTCATCTGTAACCGCTTATTCTAACTAGTTTGTAATAAGTGTTCACAAACTTCCCATCTAGAATTATATTTTACTTGAAAACTTCCAAGTGAAACCACTATTATTCTGCTTGTACTTCCTCCATGCAGACTTTCCAAAAGCCTGAGGCGAGCCAGCTAAAATTTGTCCTTCAAACTTTTTTCTAATTCATTTATTTCTACCACTTTATATGATCTCAGGTCAAATGCCTTGCTCAAGGGTTCAACTGCAGCACTCGAAACACCCCCTCCCCACACAAAAAATTCCCCCAGGTGGAAAAAGCAGGTCAGTAGACAGAACCTTGGGCACACGTTGTACTAACAACACAAAACACTGAAACACAATGTGACCGTGTCACTGTGGAATTCCAACTGACAGCACAAAGAGTGTGACTGCTCAACTGCCTCGCGCTCGAGAAGAATTACACCAAGGACGACGAAGACGACGGTCTCCCAGAGACGAGAGCGCAAGTGGACTGTCTGGTGACGCCAGGCTGGAGGCTTTCATGGTGGCTGGAGACCACACGGCCCCCAGGCAGCACCACGTGCAGGCCCTCCTCTCGAATAACCCGGTACAGATGGCAGATTCGGCGGCTGTCGCATTTCTATAAAGCCAGCTTGAAATTGTTGATCGGTTGGCAAGACGAGGCAGCCGGCTCTGCAAGGGAAGGGAGCGACTCCTACACGCTGGATTTACAAATGATCAGAGAGGGTAATCAACGCGCCGTGCAGTAGCGTTCGATTTTATTCCACGCGCAAAATCAAGCCAACATTTGAATGCTGGTAAAGCAACTCGTTTTAAAGGCCATGAATCTTGTACACCGGGACCGTAAGTCCATGCATGCACATTCGGTGATTACTATTCACAACACATTTTTTCATCAGCAGGTCTCCGTGAAAAGACCCCCGCGCGCCCAGACTGCCTCTCAACAACAACCCACCGATGTGCAATACGACGGAGTTACCGTTAGTTACATTAGTTACTGTGATGCACAGCTAAACTGGTCGTCAAGCTATCAAGAGACCCACAGCAGGCTTCTTTAGAGGGCTTTTGCAAACCTCTGCAGTCGAATGGGGGAGGTGATGCAGGTCCGTTTACCACTGGTAACATGAGACATGAGACGGCACTGTTAGTGTCCTCGCTGAGGGGGAATTATAACTCAAACCTTTTATTGAAGGAGTGGGCCTGTGTAGCAGAGGCTTGTGAAGAGGTGGGGTAATTGGTGGAGGGGGGCTGGGGGACGAGCAGGTTGGGAAATTGATGATAAAATGGAGCCTGCTCTATGCGTTTCCATTTTATCTCCCTCCTCCCAGACTTTCTTTGACAAAAATAACGAAACCGTGAGACATACTATATGCAAAAAAAATTAAAAACCAACAAGCCACACCCCTGAACACCTCTCCCTTTTCACAAACAAGCATGAATATTTCCCAGACAAATATGAGAAAATATGAAAATACACAAATAAAACATTTCCATATATTAGAAAGCCAGGTGTGTCTTCAGCCAAATCAGGTGTTGTTGGGCACACAGTCACACACACTACTTAATATGTCCTGCAGCGCAGTCCATGTATGACAGAAAATGTAGGCTACACATTCACACATGCACTTTAGATGGAGACACTGATATCCCTTGCTTTAATATATACAATTCTTGCACCAACAGTCATAAATAAACAGGTAGGCACAGAGTAATCTTGCATGGCATACATTCAAGGAATCTGCACGTGATTAAGGTGGGTAAGAAACAACAAATAATTAAATAATTTAAAATATGCATACTAATGTCGCAATTAGACCAGGGAGGCTGGATATGTTCGCTGTTCAATAAAATGAAAACATTTCTTTCAAGACATCAGCGGAAATATAATATCGGTTTAAAAAATATCGATTCCAGCTCTTGTTCAATGGGATTTAAAGCGGACACGGTCCCTAATATTCGACACAAGGTTGGAAACATGCTGAAATTGGTAACGTCCGGACTCATGGATGCAGATCACAGTCTACTAAAGCTTACACATAGGCTACTGTATGCGATTGATATTCTGTGTGCAGGGACCAGCCACTAATTTCCACTGCATTACCTAGCTCTCCTTGCTAAAAAATAAACTAAAGGAATAATAATAAATAATGAATAAAACTTATATACTTCCGTAATGTGAACGAAAGGATGTGCGTCGTGTCGAGCGTTTTTATTTTCACGTCTACCGACAAGTGAATAACACTTACCGAGGCTCCATACGTTTTTATCGCCGCCCGCCCATCATCATTCACTCAAATGGTAATATTGTACCACTTTCAGAACAGACAACCTGTCATAAAATTTCACATTTACTTCGGATATATTTCTAGATATTTTTTGAGGAAATCAAGACAGCAGTAATTTAATACTACTGCCACATCACGTTGCACTACAATAAAAAATATAGGCAAATAGGCTAGGCTACATCCACAGATATTAAAACACGTTTTTACTTAGAAATACGAAAAGCAATTTTAGCGTTTCGGCATTTTACCTGAAGAGGACGCGCGGACCCACACAAATAGAAGAAATCCCTTCTTGCGCGTGCTGACGATTATTCCTTCACCGTATAATTTACTGCATACGGATTTCTGATCCATTGCAGTACACTGAGTTTTATGTCCTTTTCAGTCGCATCAAAATTCTAAACAACATTTTGATTTAATATCTCGAAATAAATGCGTGTTGTGCCAAACTCTGCGACCCAGACGTCTGTATAGCGTTTAAAACGAGAGCAAATTACAATGGTCTATAATTAGAGGAATTATCTTCAAAATCCAACGCACTCTACGCCTATGGGATAAAATCCCATTCTTTAAAATCCTGATCCTTCCCCAGTATTATTTTATAGTGGACCTCCAGTATAGGTTACTTGCCCGTTTTTATTCGTGTCTGTCCCATTGTAACTAGTGTATTGCGAAAACATTATCCTCACTGCCCATTTGAAATAGCTCATGTTACTTTTACTGATGCGGCGCGAGCCGCCAAAGGAGCCTTGAGCTTTGTTACTCACCTAAAGCGACTAACGAGCATCCTCACGCAACTCGCCCATCGGCAACTCCCAACGCGAAAAGACAAAAAACGAAAAAGGGATCCACTATCTCAAGTCCATCACTTCGAATGACTGATACAAGAAAGGACTATATTTTCCCCCGTCGAATTCCGACGTCCTCCGTGTCTTAAGGTGAACAGATACTCCAATAAGTCTGTCCCGCCGTCGTTGTGCTCGGATAATGCAGATTCTTGCTCCGAGGTATCCTATGCGACTCGAGCAGATCTTCCCTTCTTGCCTGGTACCTGCCTGCGCCCGACTGCACAGGGAACGGCAATAAGAAGAGCACTCCCACACATTCGCACCCCTGCCCCGCGCGGTGTTCGCCCAGCACTGTGCGGTCGAATCTCTCTCTCTCAGACGCCACTCGCAAGGTTACTGCGCGACTGTTGTTTCCAGCGGCTTGCCGAGGCGCGCGGGGGAGAGGGAGGGACGAATCCGAGAATGGGAAAGGGATGCACTTCACAATGCCCCTCGACACAGTGAAAATAACACAGTCTGGTTATTTAGATATATCAAATGTGGCGGAAAACCAACTGCTAAAATGGATGCTAAAACATTTAAGCAGATGCATACCCCGGCGCCCCCCCTCTCTCCCGAACACATCATGCGCTGACAACATTTCAACATCGTAAAAAAGCGCCCCTTAATGCACGCACAATAGCAATACCTCGAATAGAAATAGGCCTAACGTGAATTGTGATCACACTGTCATTTCCGAATAATTTCGGTGGAATCTGTCATGGGATTAACTATAGAAAATACCACAACATCTGCACGACGAGCTAGAGGAAAAGTTGATGCTTATTAAAAAAGACAAACTGCTTATTTAGTACAAAGGGTGATAATGATATCTTCATTATTTACACGAACTACATTAACACATTTCATTATCATAAATATACTTTCCATATTGTTTTAGTTATGTTTTTATTAAGTAATATAGCTAATTATCCCAGTTCTAGACTGTTTGATGTTTTCAAACGTTATCTTTGTTTCAAAATAGAGAATGTTGCAATCGGCCTATTACTGTACTGTAAGGTATTCAAATTAGATTCAAATTAAATCTGTAAGCACAGTGCTGCTAACAGTGACCTTCTGAGTCTTCTGGTTGAAAAAAAAAGAAAAAAAGGGGGGTTCGGCAGGAGTTGGATTTCTCTCAAGCGTGTGGGGCATCTGTAATTTAGATCGCAAATTGCAGTCTGTTTGAAGGAGAATTCCCAGGGTTTATGAATTAAACTTATTTGTATGATGGTAGCCAGCATTCTTGTCTGACCCTTGTGAGCAACTGGCCATGGTACAGACTGTCAGAGAGCATAAGGTTAACACTGCATTAACCAAATCATGACACTAGATATACTCAGAAACCAACAAGCTGTGCTATCCAGTCCTTGGAGGAACTGTATGTATCCAATATATCAGGGTTACAGGAGCAAATGGGCAGGGTTTTCACTTTTGGTATCACAATTAGTTTGTTCCAAAACACCAAGCAAGTACAGAGAGGTATTTTAATCCAAAACAAATACCATTTCAACCAATGTCTGCTTTTGGATGAGTTTGAATCTCAACACATAGACAGAGGGAACAGATTCCATCCAATAATAGATTGTAATGGCAGGACTCACATAGTCATATAACATGTCACATATTACATATCACATAGTCATATAACACTCATGCGCATGACATTTCTTAGTCAATAGTGGGTTAGCCAAAAGCTAATTCATTTCTTATAGACTTCCTTTTTCTTCCAATCCTGGAAGGTGTTTTTATCGAGCGCCCTGTTATGACTATCATCATATATAGGAGTGGCTGCTTTGTTTCATTGCCTTTATAGTGTGATAATGTGATCGTGTGAAACTGTGGTCTGTTTGTCAGATATGATTCAATACAAATTGGATTTGTGATGAGTTGTCATTCTGTAGGTGGTACCTCCTGCACCACTAGGGGGCAGACGGTAAGAAGTTAAGCATGAGTCTGATGTGATTCAGCAACTCCCTCACTCACTTCTTGGGCTTCAGAGAAAGGTTGCCTTTAAGATGATAGAAGCAATACCCTAATCAGAAGACCTGGTGGCACTGTGGGCCACACAACTGCACAATCTATAAAAAACACAGGCAAGCACATCTCAATTTCGCCCTCTTCTTCTAGATTTCTGCTGTTTTATATAACTACGTGTGACAAATCATGGGTTTAGAATACTCTCACTAATGATAAGTTGTAAGTTCATCCAATGGGGATACATGGTGCACAATATGGTTATTGTATTATGCCTAGTTTGGTAAAAAATAAAACACTGTTCACCGTTTCAAATGCGGGTGAAAACAAACCGGAAAAAGATGTTCTCAGCTCCACTCCTACATAGAAAGCTCCAACTAATAGAATACAGTTCATCTCATTCACGCCAAATAAAGACTGCTTCTGAAATCCCATCTCAGTCAATAGCAGACGCCATCACTGCCGCGGGCAGTGAGTGAAACCACATTCTCACATGAACACACATGTTCAGCGCGCGAATATGATGGATCGGGGCTGTCGCAAAGTGTTTTTCGGACAGTAGAAGCGTGTACGTGTTCTTCAATCGACATCACATGAAAACGACTTTGATCTCGCGAAGTGCCTTTTCCTCCTTACTTTTATCCACCCTCTGCATAGAGTACGCTACGTGCAGTTTGCAGTCGTCAGCCATTAGGATTCCGGCCACTGAAGCACCCCTCTCTCTGTCTATGGCCGCGGTATCATCAGCGCCGGTTTATACAACAGCAGGAGGCTTTGGCTTAAAGGAAAAGTCATTTTTAAAGCCATTTGCTGGAAAGGCAGAAGTAGTGGCCTCTATGTTAAATGGCTCCCCGGGGAGCAAACGTCCCGGCCTCCCAAGCAATACATTGACAGAACTTAATTGTACAGGTCAAGTCAACGGCTCCCAAAGCAACCCTGAACAGGCAAAAAGAAACACAGGAGAGAGAGAGAGAGAGAGAGAGGGGAGGAAACGGAGACGGAGAGAGGAGGGGCAGCTCGGTGCGGCGAAGGCCTTCGGGATGGCCGGCGGAGTGACATTCTTTTAAGCTCCCCACAGGCAGTGTTGGGCGCATATTGAGTCGCTCCTCTCAGGCCCAGCTGTACAGCGTAGCGTTGGTAATTGGAATGAATGGGGGCCGGCGATGGCGGAGTAATGGGAATGGAGGCTAGCGCAAACACAGCGGCGGCAGTAACAACACTGCAATCGATAGAGTCCCAGGCCCATCTCTGTTTGATAGCCGAGCCGGGAGAACAGGATCGTTTCGTGCTGTCGAGGACGTGCGCACAACCGGTGCGATCTGGGACTTTCCGGCCTCCACGTGAGAACAGCCCATCCAAACAAAAGGTGTACAACTGGCCTGACTATCGCATGTTTGACGTCACCTGAACTTGCTTGTCCGTTTAAAATCACACTGCTGTATGCTTGCTAGGCCATGGGACAGAGGCAATAGAGGCAGGACCATTTGAGTATTCAAGGCCAGAATTGACACAGTGCTGAACAATCTCAGTTTTTTAGGTAAATGGTGAGTCTGGACCAAGAGTGTCCAATCTAATCCAAAAAGGTACAAGTTTTTGTTTTAGCTCAGCAGTAAGACCTGATTCTACTGATCAAGGTCTTGATTGAAGACCATAATTAGTTATTTAGTTGGATTATGTCAACTAATCACATTGGCCGTTTTTGGATAAGTTTGGACACTGCTGGTCTCGACTCACCATTTGCCAATAAACTGGAGAATATTCAGCAGTGAATTGAGATGAACCAAACAGCCTGCTATCATAATGGTGTTCTTAATGTCCTTCAGGAAGCAAAGCGAGGTCATAATTGCTCGTCTTCAGCCATGTAACTGGGACATATTACATAGGCTGGTCAGTAATGATGGAAACCGATCATTCGCTTATTATAGTGACATCATCATCTAGGTTCCTGAGATCCTCTGGCTCTCTCTCTCTGTGTTCAGTCCTGCTTGGAGAGTCTTTCACAGCGTGGGCTATGGGGTTGATGCAAATTTAAATTCCACTGATACCAGAGGTTTTTCACAATTTGAATTTGTATATTGAACCCCCGCAGTGCCAGTTAAAATTGCACTTTCTTACACAATGAATTTTCCAGTGTGTCTAATGCATTCTGAATCCCTCACCCATGGGTATTTACAGTGAGCGGTGCGCCTCACTCAAGGCAAGAAGAGTGCTGGTGTCAAATCTTTGGATTTGAACCTACAATCCAATTAAACAGTAGAGACGCATGACCAATTCTTCAATCTGCACACAAAAAGGGAGATAACAGAAGAGGTCCCACTGACCTTAGAATGGCACGTGTTTTATTAATTTGACCTTTTTAACGCCTCTTTTGAGTTAGAAACTCACAGTAAAGAAAGGGGGCAATCGGATCCGGCCTACGAACACACCGCAACAACATCGACCTCCCGTTTTTCCCAACAGCGTCCAAAGCGCTTGATGCCGGGGATGACATTTCAGAGCTGACAACCTTTAATGTCTTTGATAGCTCAATCAGGCATCTGATCCTCCCCCCACCCCCACCGCGGTTCGACTTCAAATGCCTGGGCCCGGCTCTGAAAGGAAGGTCAGCCGTACCTGCCAAATTTAGAGAGGCTGAGAGGACGTTGGAAAAGCACGCCTGACGTTACACCCGGAGGTGTGAAGAGAGTGAAAGCCGGGACGGAGGCTTTTCCGTACGCCGCGTCCCCCGGATTTCAGTGTGTCATCATTTTATCTAGTCCTCCTCTAATCCCCGTGTTGGTTTTTTTCATGCACCGTGTACCACGTTGCTGCTGTTTCATTCTCACCATCAGTCCCGTGACAGAGGCTGAGAAAATGTATTTCCCCTGGACGGAAATCCGTTATGTGCTCCCCGCCGATCCGCGCTCGGAGGCCCAGGCTGTGGTTCCCCTCGGAAACGACCGCCTTCTCCTTTACCGCTTTCTTTCCGTCTGCCAGACACGATTCATTGCCGCGCCGTGGCCTTTGACGCCACGTAGATTGGTGGTTTCCATGACGTTTGGGGTTCTCTGTAAAATATTGCATGTTCCCAAACCGACTTTGGCAAGCTACCAATCTCACCAGGACAACATGTCCTTCAGGATCCCAACAGCAGGGCCAGCCGCCAGATAGCATGTTTTCCCAGGAGAACATAAACCATCACAATGGTTTTTGGGACTGTCACAACGTATTAAAATAACTACAAAAAAGGTAAGAGAGATTACACTCACACGCCAGCCGGTTGTACTGTAATAAGCCAACGATGTTGATTATAATGATGAAATGAAAGCCATTTGGATTTCATTGACTCACAGAGAATAGGCAGTGACATTTTTAAAAATCTGCTATTTGAAAATCACAACCGTAAAGTGGACGCCAAGCCAGCGCAGCTGCCGTGTGGATGGTGGATCTCGCCCACGTCTCCAGGCAACGCTCGCATCCTGCGTGTCTCGATAAGTCCTGGCGGGTACATGTGGAATTCTGGTGCTTGGTTGAAAGAAATTCTCAGAGTTTAAAGTGAAATGGAGTATAACAGCACAAAGACATGCTTGATGCTTTCATATGAAATCCTGTTTCCTCCAGACTTGAATTGCTCAGAGCCAAGGCACGTGTAAGAATGATATAAGCTGTTACCAGCCATGCTGAGCCACTTCACGAACAAATCAGCCTTTCCACGGACTTGTGGACATAAACCATGTGAGGTCACGTTTCGTTCAAGGTCTCAGAGCACATGTGAACGAAAATACAAACAAAATTGAATGCATCTTCAGCACGGTGAGGAACATTCTGGAGCACATGGACCAAAGTGTTGCTCTAGCTTTCCAATTTGCCCCAAAGAATGAGTGGCAAGGGGAAAAACTGGGCCCGCCCGGGTCTTAGGTCCGATTCCCAGGTGCCATGCAGCCACTGTACCTTTGAGCGAGGAGGTGCTTAACCTGACTCGCTTCAGCAAATATCCAGCTGTGTAAATACACTGTATGTAAAAGAGGGAAAGCTCTGGATAACAGCATCAGCTAAATCTGCATAAATGTAACATCATGTAAGAAAGCCGAGAAATGGTAACTATCAGTCCACCTGGCGTCATAACAGCCAAAGGACCACCTCGTGACATGGTATTGACAGAACCATTGTAGTCCCACATAGTATCTGAAAACTGCTAAAGCAGGACGTCAATATGCAATTGTTTCTGTCCCCATCAAATAAAACACAAATGAATCAAATGAATGATTTATCAGAGCGGGTGATGATTTGGCCCAGCGGTGAAACACGGGGAGCACGAGTGTCGCCATGTGCACCGTGCCGCGCCTACGCGTGCCCCGTTTATTTAAGGTGGTGATCCAGGGGCTTGGTTGCCAGGTTTGGCACTGGCTTCTCCACACATGAAACCAGTTAACATTGTGTGAAGGCTTCAAAGGAATACTGGCTGAATGTCACTCCCACTCACAGAGATGCTACATTATTCATGAACTTTGCAGAAAAAAACGCTTTATCCAGGGCGATTTGCTCAGCCCCCGTATTCGCCCGCTACACGTTTCAGCAGTCGGGCCCTTAAGAGTGCTTTCACTCTCCTCCCAGACAGCAAAAAAAGAAAAAGCCATTTCCATTACCTGCTTGTTACATCGATAGCAAAACGGCCCCAACTGTGGTGAACCAGACATTGGAGGTTACCAGTGAAAGGTTGTGTCACATCTTGTCATGTGTACCTCTAAAAGTCAGCAGTTGTGATAGGAAAGTGAATCACAAAATAAAAATTATATCACATGCACAGCTCCCAAGTAAAATTTTACTCTCTGCACCCGAAAAACAATGTTTCAACAAGTTAGACTCTTTGTCTTCAGAAGCACACACTAAACTGATCCACGGTTAGGCTGCAAAGATGTAGCATTAACATTTAAATTTGTCCTTCTACATACAGTTACCAAAAGTTTATATGTTTCAACAGTGCAATAAATTAATCATAGTTCCGACTGAGTGAAATTCAGTACCTGAACTAATTTTCATAAACTGCTTAGGAAAAGGCACAGAATGTTACTATGGGAACAAAGACTTCTTCATGCCTCATGAATATTTGTATAATTTACAACTCACAATCACATTGACCTGAACAGATGATAGAATATGAAGCACATATGATATAAATTGTGTTGGGTACTTCACCAATATCAAATATGCTATGGCACAAACTCTATGAGAACTCTTATTAATACAACAATCATAATCATAATAACATAATAATAATAGTTTCTGGATAAGTTTTATTGCAGAATGCAGGATCATTGTGCAGAATACATCAGAGCAATGCAATTTGTTCAATAATTCACTGGAAGGTTTTTCATAGCAGTAGTACCATTATTAATATCTTTATACTGGCATGTGAGAAACTGAAACCATAGGTAGATTTTTTAGAGGAAGAAACAAACTAATATTGGTACCCGGTCTTGCTACAGTACTTTGATCAGCACCTTTTTGAATTGACACCTAATCTTTGTATCGTATTACAGTCTCCTATTGGTACACCAGCCTTGGTAAAACCCATTAGTGTTGCTAATAAATCAATCAGTGGGACTGATCCTCCCAACACTGAACACAAACCTTTGACGAAAGGTTGGAAGAAGAATCGACCAATGTTTTACACCAATATCCCCAAAGGGGGCGTGCGGCAGCGGTCATGGCTTCTCAAATAAAGGCATGTAATTTCTGAACAGATTAACTTGATAGAATTTAATTTCAGAGTAGCTAGAATTTACTGTCCCGATACTTGCCCAACTTAAGATCTTAAGACAGTAATGAAAATGTGTGAATCTCCTAATGTGAAGGGTATGGAAGAAATTATAAATTTTTGGTGAATATACAACTTATTTATTTAGCCATTTTTGTGGGACACTGCCACTCAGTGGGTAATGCTGTCTAGATAGCGAAGTAAAATATATATAAAATGTATTTTAATCTTGACAATAGGAAGAGTAACTCTGACAAAGTGGACGTGAAGCATTTAAGATAAACAGAGGGGATTTGAGGGACATGCAGGAAATGTAAAGCAGCCCAAAGCTTAGTGCGTCAGTTTGTCACGCTGATGCGCAGATGCATTACCTCAGGATGGCTGGGTGACAGGACAGGGATGTGGCTCTTTGTGCTGGAAGTTTGTATTAATGAAGCATGTGCGACTTGCACACACTCACAGTGTTAAAAAGCCCCTCCGCTGCCCTTAGTTTTATTTTTACATTACATTACATAAATGGCATTTGGCAGACGCCCTTATCCAGAGCGACGAACAGTTGATTAGACTAAGCAGGAGACAATCCTCCGCTGGAGCAATGCAGGGTTAAGGGACTCGCTCAATGGCCCAATGGCTGTGCGGATTGTGGCTACACCAGGGATCAAACCACCGCCCTGTATTTGGATGCTGCTTAAACGTGCCTCAGAACTGTTCAAACTTGGAACAGTTTCACTGGATAAAAAATATTTGCCCTAAACTGTGTATATATTTTTTAATTAGGCGAAAAACTAAAAGTGTTTGGTTGTTCCCCAGTCTCACCTACATAGACACAGAGACAGCCAGTTATAGTGGGGTGCCTGATCAATACTAGCTGGAAGGGCCATTTAATGAAAGGCTCTTGGAACCATGTCTACAACCCAAACATGGTGGAGGATCAATGCAAGTTTGGGGTGGTATAACAACATCTGGAGTTGGTGATTTAGTTTTGATTGAAGGCATCATTAATGCTGATAAATGCAAACAAATATTAAAATATCAAGCAATATACTCTGCACAAGCTAAATTCATTGTACAGCAAGATAGTGGCACACTGCTACATCTGTTGCCATTCTCAGACTGGCCACCTGAACATCATTAAATGTGTTTGGGGTTCCTGAACCATCTGTATAAGAAGCAGAAGAGCTGAAGTACTGTATGTTCATCAATGGGAGCAACTGGTGCACAGCTAAAGCATGTTCAAACACACTCCACCCCACACAGGCCTGCTACAGCACTGGGGGGGAACTGGGTGGGAAGTTCCAGGCATTCCTGGAAGACGCTCAGCTATGCCAGCTGTGTTCCTTCCCTGTGAGCTCCGGGACTGGCTCAGTTAACGACTGCTGACACTTGAACCTGAGACTGACGGACCCTGCCTGGGCTTATGGACAGTGCTTTAACTGACTGAATGAGCCACTCAGAAGCCCAGAATTCCTCTATCTGCTTTAGGTGGCACAAATTTACAGGCGCACAGTGAGGAGGGGAGCTCCCTCCTTTAGTTGGCATAGATGTGCTTCCAGATCCAAGGGAAAGCAGTATTTAATGAAAAACAGAAGGGGAAAAAAAACTCCTTGATTTACCTGATGCTGTTTTACAATCAAGTGGCCCATGGGTACAGCCAAAATGGGGGTTGAAAAAAACATATTTTTGTGATAGGGCAGCAGATACATCCTTTGTTTGTTTATTTTGCTTCTTTGAACAGTGCTATGAGATGACTCTGCAGTTTTAATGAGAAAACTTTCCTCTAAGATGACTCTGCATTTTTAAAACATTTTTTAAAATTAATTTACTGAAGCTGAGGGCCTGATTACAGTGCCACAGTACGTGATACACCGCACACCAACACACTAACAGATCACCACTCATTTCAAAACACAACTTTATGTCAATGAACCCCACGGCATTAGCTTGTTAAACCAGTCAGCGCCTCACTGTGTGTCATTCTCAGCACTGATGGTGTCGCTCGACATGTGGGCTCAGTCAGTACCAGTGGAGGAGTGGGGATTATCGAGGCCACCGAATGAGTTCACTACCACACCATTCAGGTGCAGATAACAAGCACCTGCCATTGCAGCCACACAAAAAACGGCTAACATAGCTGAATGATTTCAATTCCTTTTCAACACGTTGTCCGCTTTACCAAGCTTTCACGTTAAAGGACACAGATTAAACTGAAAGCGAGTTTCAGGGACCAGGTAATGCAGCATAATGCAGAGTATTGTATTTTTTGTTTCTTTTTTAAAAGCAGCTAAGCAAGGTTTTCTCCTGTAAATTCCTCTTGGAAAAAAAAATTACTTGTGTGAAAATGCACTCATCTGTTTTCATTAACAGACAACAGCTGTGGGCTGCTTAATGATGCCTGAGAATGTTCCGGAACAGGCCCCGTTTCACCATCCTGCATCCCCCGCAATCACAAACCATCGCTGGCTTAATTGATTTAAAAGTTAAACACACATCTCACTTCAGCCTGTCTCGAAACAAAACCTTTGGATACAAAAAGCCATTTCACACACCATTAGGGACACATTTCGCATATAGCTGTCAGCAATAAATAAATAAATAAAATAATTACAAAATAAATTATATGTATATGTATATATATATAATCAATAATGTAAAAGAAACTGAGACCGAATAATGGGTGGGAGGGGTGGGGTTCCCAGGTGAGATGGCTTAAATACAAAAAATAACTCATAATTCAAGTTCATTAAGGCTTTATCTGACATTTAGTCCCCATATGGTGTTTGCATTCATATGTACATAAAAACCCCCAAATGATGATTAAAAAACAATTCTCGCATTTTATGTCATTCACAATCGGGTCGGCGATAACACCACCTGGCTGTAATGTCATTTAAATGTGCGGAACAGGACGTGTGCTGTTGCTGGTTTGCTGGCAACTCAAAATTGCTTCAGCATAATGGTCAATGTTTTCAGTGGCTAGCTCTATGCAAGCAAGGGGCACTTCAGGAGAAAGGTAATTATTACTTACATTCCCCAGGCGGGAGCAGTGCTACTGCTATTAACAAGTGTGGGCTACTTGTCAGGGCCCAGGTCCTATTGATTAAAGGGTCATTGATTGATGCTCTTAACCCAGCAGTCAGCTCCTCTTCGTAAGTGAACCTGCGAGTGAATTACTGTGCATTTTTGTTGGGGGAACAACAATACGTGTTGAAACGGATGCGACGACCGAGAGTTACTGTTGATAATGTGTGAAAACGGGCATTCTTGTGACGGCAATATGTATCAGGTCCATCCATGTGTTTAAATGGTGCTGCTGCAATAACGTGGCAGTCTCACACCGCCTCCTCCTGCTGGAATGGTGTTTAATGGAGAATCCTTAGATAAGGAGAAGGGCAGGCTTTCGGGCCTTCTCTGCTTTTTTCGGCTTTGCTAGAGCAGACAGAGTTAAAGAATAGCTTGCGGTACGAAGTTGATATGAGTACGAGTGAAACAATGGTCGGCGTTTTATGTCATTTTTTATCTCCTTTCGAAGCAATACATCAGCTTCGTTTTCAAGAAATCGTGTTTTAATCTCAAAGTCCTGGTGAAGTACTACGCAGCCCACAATACTCAAGTGAGTTCCAACAGTTCAGAGATGTTGCCGTTGTCACTGCTCTCTTTTGCGGGTGGCAGCCACTGAACTCTATACTCTCTGTGGTGGCATCCAGGAAAGTGCAACGTACTATAGTCTCCATTGATTAGTTAACAATTCCGCTCATGGTTTCTCTGGCAGATATGATCTGCTTTTTTAGGGATTAGGTTCTTAATAAGGAGCACGTTTCCCTTGACGTTTTTGCTTTCCCTTATGAAGCATGATTGTCCGATTCAATTTCAAATTCACAATTAAGTAACAATTGCTGTACAAAACGCACTCTGCTGCTGCTACTACTACTTCTTCTAGTAATATTAATTATTATGATTAAGGGTCCAAGCACACAATGCTGGAACCCTATTTTGTTTATTCCGATTTTTATTATTATTCTGCCCTTAAAGTGTTTGCACAGCAAAAACTGTATATCATACAGCAACCAAACTTGGCGGCTAGGGTTCTATGGTAAGGAAGAATACAGCGATTAGCCAGATGGTGGCATTGTAGCAAGCTACAATGTGTTTTGGGCTATAACTCTTGAAGCATTTTTTTTATTATTAGGATCATCAATAATGTTGTTGATGTATACAACATAATACATCTTTGGACATAATACATCATGATCAATTATACAAATACACATTATATCAATCATGCCTGTCAAGGTGACGTCTCTTGGAAGAACATTTCAGCATGGAATTTCAAGACCACAGTTTGGACCCCTAGTCCGGCAGGTCAACTTTTATCTCCTCAAAAGCACTCTCGGTCCAGTGGATCCAGCTACGACGCTCCGTGTGAAACTAAAAACTGAAACATCCTGGTCACAAGCCCAGTTCCTTGGGACCATGCCAAAGCCATTGTCATTGTTAAGCCTCAGTCAGCCAGTCCATTATAAACAGACTCTAACTCCAAAAGAGGTCTCCCCATGAGTCTGTGTGAGCGTCGAAGAGCAACATGCAGGAACGTGCTTAAATAATACATTAGTATCGGATGCAATCACACATACTACCTAATGGCTGCTTCAGCTGGATCTACAACAATTCCAATGGAAAGAAGGGATGGACCCTGAGTGCACCAGAGGATCATTCCCCCAGGAACAGTCTGGACAGAGATTAATGGCACATAGAACAAAACAGGCTCTGTGATCCATTCACAAATGGGTGAATGCCTTTCCGGCGAGAGGCAGTGAGGCCGTCAGAGGATATCTATTCCCGGATTGGTAAAAGTGTATTCGATTAAAGAAGGAAGCAAGAAGGATGACCGTTCCTCATTAGGGGCTGGGTTAACATATTGCACAGGCATTAACATCCATGTCAATAGGATACCTGGGAAACAATGAGAAGTAAGCTGTGTACGATAGCTGTAATCAAAATAACCAGGGATTTAGGAACTGTCGATTATTTCATGATTATTTTCCTACAATTTTTAAATATGTAGTTTGCTCTTGCATCACCCCGATAACAGGAGCCACTACGCTCTGAGCCGTAGCTACCATTTCAGCAGAAACCCGAGTGCCCCAAAACATGGGCCTTTCCTACCCCTGGTGGGGCAAACCCAATCATGCCCCACCACTGCAGGCCTGCATTACTGGGTGAAGCTTTCGTCTCAGACAGTGTGTAGTAGAGCTTAATGAGAAAACAACGTGTGGTGACAGTTGGAAATAAATGAGGAAAGGCCGCACCTCAGGCGTCTGCTTCGCTGTTTGACCCCTCGTGGTTAACGTGTCTTTGTCCTCACGCCTTTTAATATTCATGTATTTGCGAGCCACAAACGAGAGAAAATGGAGCCTTCGGACACAGGGACAGGAAGCAGTATTTGCTGTAACAACAGCCAAACCCCTGAGAGATGCACCGGCAGTACTTCAAAGATAAACACACGCATCGCGCGGCGAGGAGTTAAACCGTACATTCTATTCCAGGGATGAAATATTCATGTCTTTTGCAATACGTTTATGTTATCAGTTTAAGCCCGGAAATAGTGCAGTTTCCATAAGGGGAGGACTAGGATTACCCTCCAAGTAAAGGGATGGGAATTTAGACAAGATGGACTGGAGGGAATCGAGAGCCATTATTGATCTGGCAGCATCCTTGAACGAGATGACCTCATGATTAAATACGAGCTGCTGTCTAAGCTGCACAGGTCAAAGCTTCCAGTCACTGGGCTGTTAACAGCAGGCCAGTAAGTCTTTCAGAATGCAACATTGATCGACTGATACCCCACCCACACAAAGAAAATCCTACAGTTACTGCTACTACTGCTGCTACAACGAGTACTACTACTAGTGCTAGTAATAGTATTCGTAACTAGTGTTACGAATAGTACAACTAATAATAATAATAATCTCTGGTCTAAACGCCTCCTGAACAACATATTATATTTATATCCGGATCATTTGCGGTCTCAATTCTGTGATAAAAAGAACAATGTATAAGAATTCTCTTTATATCTTCCATAAATTTAAAGCAGGCATTTCTCCATTACAAGAAACACATCTCACTGACCGTGAACAAAAGAAGCTTGAAGTGAAATGGGTATCACATATTTTTTTTCCAGACCAAATGAATACAACTGGGGGCTTGAAGTCAAGACTCCGAGCAGAATTAATTTTAAGATTTTTGTTCTTTTGTTCCTCCAGCAATGTAACACTCCTGAATGGAATAAACAGGTTAGAGTAGAATAAAAAACTCTTAATTTATTCCTACCTTATATTAAAATCAGCCTAGTAGCCTGTCTCAAAACCTATTATCTTTCTGACCGTGTTTCCGAAAATAGTAATAAACAAGTGCATTTTTCTGTTATTTTTCTGTTATTTTTCAGTGGTGCACATGTTTTTGCCTGCTGTGTTTGTCATGACTGCCCTAGTCATGACTTAAGTGTCCCCGCCCGATCACCACCCGCCCCGGTTTGAAAAAGAACTGCATCCGGTAGATGATGAAAAACACAGTGGGCAGACAATACCACACTGCATTAGCACTGAATAACTTGGCGTGGTGAACATAACACCATGAGAAAGTTAGAATTGCTTTGATATAGGGAAATGACGAGGGGCGGGGGGTCCCATCGGAAGTGACAAAACTCTGCTATCACTCACAGCAGAACGAGCAAATAATCTGATAACTCCAGCCATTTACAGGGTGTAGGGTAGCAGCGTTTACAGAGGTCATATAAATACAGGCTTTATAAACTGTGTACAGTAAGTCACATCCAGCAATTGACTTGCGAACATAAATGGATGGTAATATCAATATTATCCATGTTGAGGGATAAGAATCAGCATTGTTTGCACTAATAAATCCACCGAGATAACAGTAGCCTAGCATTAAAAATGAAATGATACTATTCTCTTTATCATAACACAATCAAGAAACCGCATGGGGGCTGGGGCCTGAGCTCGTTGCAATAAAATGCATTGGCTGGCCTACTCATTTTCTGCAAGAAAACCAAAGGCATAAAATAGCAGAACCGTGATATAAATAAAATGTGCCTTACACTCAAACATCTTCTTCTTCGACTTCCACTGAGCAAAAGTGGTCACAAAAGGCTATCCATCCTCCGGCCATCAATAAACTAAAGCGCACTCTGGGGTTGATTGTGGTGTGTGTAGGCCTACTTGTTGGCAAGCTACGAGCAGAAGTGGAGTTGCTGGTAGAAGTGTGAGCGAGTAGCAGCAGAAAGTAAAAAAATAAAAACAAAAACAGCTGAGGCAGGGCTGCTGCTGTGTGAAACCGCTCTGCTTGTTGAATTTACGCTGAGCAGACCCCCTCGGATGATACCGGTCCATCATGCTCAGTAAGCCAGAAAGTTCATGTAGCCAAATCAAACGCAAGTTCAACAGGAAATTTGAATTGCCTGCCGCCGCTGTCACGACTTTGTGCCATCACAAACACAGGGAAAAATTTATTAAGCGTTTGTGAAATTGCATGGGGGCGGGGGGATTTTTCTAAATTTTTATAAAAGTTTTCAAAGTTCTTGCTCATGAAAAGTAATGTTGATTTTACGTTGCTTTTCGTGTCTGATTTTCGTTTTTGAAAGCCCTAAAGAAAATCATGATTTTTTTAATACTTTATGCTCAGAACGAGACACAAAGCTGACCTAAATATCAATCTATAGATGACGTGATCATATTATTCAATTGATTATGTTATGTATTTTATTGTATGTTTTGTGGTACCTATATTAATCATTATGACAGATAAACAGAGCGATTACATACTGAAACACAGGGGGGAGGGGGAAACTGCTAGGGATGGGAAGGATCGGGATGGGTGATATTAGACCTACTATGTTTGTATTGCATTCACATTTTTTGAACATGAATGAATACATTAAATAAAAAGTTGATTACAAAAAAAGCATCTAATGTCCAAATTAATCCTGTTTCCATCTCTGACCACTCCCCTATGTGGTCACACAGCGGTCTGTGTTTTAAATCTTTGACACCCATATAAATATATCAAAATCAGCATGGGCTGCTCACTATCTACAGTTAAAATAGCTGGTGAGATAGCAGCTGCTAACCTACTGGCAAACTAATGTCAGTTTAATTAACTGACTACTAGTTCTAGTAAAGTACAGCAGTGTGAACAAATAATTTATTCAGACACTATTTATAGTCATTGTTTACTTTTGTTTATCATTGATCATCTATTTTTTCAGAATGTATTCTTTAATCAATTTGTGAGAAAACATGGTATTCAGACAAGTTGTGTGGGTTGACATGTATGCGTACTGTACAGCAGGCTCGTTTTAGCCATGACACGCCGAGTCCCACAATACCAAATTTACACCAGTCGCTAATTTTAGCAAGCAGAGCGGATGTGATGCGGAAGCGATGAGTCTTTTCATTTCCACACCCATATTAATGAATGTTTTTTATTTAAACCAGAGGCAGAACCGGAGCTTCCAGTTCTGGAAGCTTCTTTTCTGCCTTTAGTCTGGGATGCCAGAGCAGATGAGCTGTGCGTGGAGCGAGGCAGAAGGCAGGAGGTAATGTGGTAACTACGGAACAGGATAATGTAGCGTAGTGGTTAAGGTACATGACTGGGACCCGAAAGGTCGGTGGTTCGATTCCCGGTGTAGCCACTATAAGATCCGTACAGCCATTGAACCCTTGAGCAAGGCCCTTAACCCTGCATTGCTCCAGGGGAGGATTGTCTCCTGCTTAGTCTAATCAACTGTACGTTGCTCTGGATAAGACCGTCTGCCAAATGCCATTAATTAATGTAATGGAAATCCTGGTTAGCAATCAAACTGCCACAGTATTCTGTACCCACGGCTGCTTCAAGAAGGCTGGAGAATTTACTCTTTTTAGCTTCCCCAGAGACCCAGAGAGGTAATAAATACAAATAATATACTACTATACTAATACAAATAAATCATAATAAACCTGACTTACAAGCTGCTTTGGAAATCCTGCCCCAAGTCAGGGGACTATCAGAAAGATTTCAAAGGCGTACCTGTAGAGCGTATGATAAATAAACCTAAGCTTGAATTGGGAATTTCCACTGAGTAAATTCACAAGCAATTTTCATTTTCGATTTGTTTTCTAATATGTGTGTACATGCTTTTTCAGAAGGATGATGCAACTAAAAAAAAGGCAAAACCAGCATCTACCATCAAAAGGTAGATTTGTAGATTGACTCCCATTCATTCTGGGTGATTCTGAGTATATTGAGTGGCAAATCTTCCCTTGAGGCGAATTAGCTTTGGTTTTACCACTTTATTTGGAAACCCAGTTCAGTTAAAAGAGCCAATCAGATACCCAGGTCTTCTCCAAACTCGAACACAAACGCGGTAACTTTTTTCTGAAATTAAAGCTCCCAGCATGCTCATCAATGTGCTAGCTCAGCAAGCCCTCTGCTTCAAGCAGTGGCGAGCCAACAAACTCCCAGATTTTAGCGCAACGTGGACCAATCTCAGGGTTTATTGACTGTAAACAAAGAGGTTCAGAGGTAACGATTGACGTCCTTGCTGCTGTTTACAAAAGCTTATTGAGAATGGAGGCATATGGTGGTGCAGTGATGCACAGGGATGGGAATATTTGCTGAGGGATTTCAGGAATGGGTTTTATTCGTGTAAACATCTTTGCCTCTCAAACAGAAACGTGACATTGCTGCGTTCATTTATATTTTTTAAAAAGCAGACCTACAGACTTGGAACACCTTTGTCAATTTGTCACGATGAAATTATGCTGGGGACTTCCCCTCAGTCAAAATCTGTAATTTTTCATTTTTTTTCCTCAAGGCAAGAATATGTAAATTATGTATGCCATGGAAGGCTGCTGGTTTCCAAATGAACGACCAAACTTCAGGCAATATTGATGAAGTGTTTGTATTCTGCTGCTCATTCCAAATTACCTTACAAATCTCATACAACATTTATTTAAAAGAACATCACACTAATTAAGAACCTCACTTGGCTGTGTGCATCAGACTTGTCTGTGTGCATCAACGTGATATATCTTCACGCTTATAAAGTCCAAGATTGGGCAGAAAAGTAAGTGTGGGGGTCTATCATCAACCGTCATTTACATCCTACCATCCTACCAAACAAAATAAATCTCAGCACTGAAAACAGCCATGCTTCGGACAGAGGCTCTGAACGTTGAATCGCTTTCCAATTGCTCATTTTTGTCTTCTTGCTTTCTTTCCTCTATCCTAGCTTCACCCTAGCTTCACCCATGAGAAGACACAATGGAAGGAAGTGAGGGAACGATGAAGGACTGAGGAATCGAGGGACACATGTCTTCAGAAAATGGAATAACTTTTCTCGTTCAATCATGGATTTCAAGCCACGTGGATCCAAAGGTGAGATATTTTGTTGCTCAAGCATCCTTCAGGAGCCTCCTAGTTCCTTCAAGGAGCATTTACCGGGTGGGAATGTCCTTAAAGATGGTGAACATCGATCCATTTCCAGGTCAGGGGAGGACTGAGGAGACGAGGACAGATAAAATAAGCAATTGAAATAAATCCCTGATCATGTTAATAGCTCAGTATACAACCACTTTGAATTTGATTCACAAAGGCCGAAATGAAGCTTCACGTTGACTTATGAGGCCTTTACATAACCGAGATATTACACGATACGTGACCTGGTTTTAAAACTTCACTGGATCAATTTTATTCTATATCAGAGTTTGTTCTTTTATTATGTAATAGATTGCCTGTTGTGCTGTGGCAAGACTGTTTCCTGCTGTTATATTGTTCTGTTTGCCAAATAAATTTTATATTCTATATGAAAGATGGTGAGTTTTGTGTATTTATCTATATCTGCACTCAGCTCATGACATGTAGAGTACATTTGTATGGGGATTGGTTTCTTTAACAAAAAAACTATAAAAACAGCAGCACATGGAACATTATTTTTGAAAGCAAACAGTATTTGATTCAAGTGATTAAGACCCATTATTAAAATTCAATGCACTGTACATGCTTTCCATCCTTGAGTACCTGTCTCTGCTTGCTTTCTGAGAACCAGGTCTGATATAGCTATTTTAATTTTGTTCCATACTATGCGTCTCAGATTGAGAAAAATCTGAAGAGACACCACATACTAACACATTGGCTCAAAGTACAGAGTCAAAAAGAGCAGAAACTTTGGAAGAGAAATACCCACACACTTGATGTAATGCTCCAAAATCAATGTTTTAATATTGATGAAGGCTTTGTATGGCTTAACCTTCAACTCTATTGCTGGATTAAAACTTTGATTTTGAAGCATTACATCAACTGTGCGAGTCAGATTTCAGATTGACTCAGATTGGGAAAAGGAAATGCCCCATCAAGGCTATCAAGATTGTGCCCCAGAAATCCTGCTAAGCTGTGTGCCACTTAAGACCAGCGGGCATTTGTCAAATTCTGAGCAGTCAATCATCGACACAGCCAAGGAAATCAATTAAACTTCCAGTGGTAGGAAATGGCTGACATTTACCTATTCTGGTGTCGGTGAGGGCGAGGCATGCTTGGAATATGAATTATGTGAAGATTTAATAAAGTCTATGATTCAGATTCCAGTTAAAAAAGCCCATAAACCTGTTCCAGCTGCTGGTCTCCGGGCAGACTGAATGATGAAATTCGTTCTTAGTAAATCACCTGTTTTATACTCAAACACTGGTGCTTTGGCACAGTGTGAGAGAGTCAAGTTTTATCTTTATATCCAATTTAAAGCTGTTCGTGTTTTGGAAAATACTGAACGGCTGAATAATCCGAACTGAATCGAAGTACATCTTTAACCTACTGATTCCAGTTTTTTAATACTCATCTGTAGTATTTTATTCATACCTTTTCCCTCTTGCCCTCCTCCTCCATTTTAAAAACACATGCAATCGCATGAAGGCAAATTTGCATTCGAACATTTCTCAGAGATGGAGTGTGCATATTTACTGTTAGATCTCACAGCCCGCCCACACGTGATTGGTTCCCGCTGACGCAATAGCCAATCGTCAGGCATCCAGTCATGCTGGGAGCCATGGGGCAGGTGGGGAGGTATTGCTGTTGTGTTTTTCTGAGAAATGCGCTCATCGCATTTTGGTTGCTTTGACAGGAGCGTCTCTCTTTGCATCCTGGGCTCTGTGGGCATGGGCTTCTGCTGTGCTGAACACTGGCCTTCCTGGCTGTCCAGAACAAACATCCTCAGAAGACAAAGTCATGTCAAGGTCATCAAGCTAATGACCTAGGGTCCTTTTTAAGGGAGCAAATCTGAATATTAGTTTCCATATCACCTCCTCTATAGCCTTCAGACCATTGTTGGTGTTCCACTACACCTTGCATTTAGTAGGATGCTTGACCAATGGAATGGTGAACCCCAAAATAGCTGTTGCCCCCACAAGCCACCAGTCAACTCACTTCTTAGAACAAATAATGAATAATTTGCTATTTAGCTGATGCTTTTATTGAAAGCGGCTTACAGTTGATTAGACTAAGCTGGGGGGAAAATCCCCCATGGAGCAATGTGAGGTGAAGGGTCTTGCTCAAGGGCTGTGCGGATCTTATCGGGATACACCAGGGCTCGCACCACCAACCTTCTGGGTCCCAGTCATGTACCTTAGCCACAAGGCTACCAGCTGTCCCTGTACAACAAGTCGTATCAATTTTGCTTTGACGAGGCCCTGGATTCCGGCAAAGAAGTGACACTAAGTAACACTGCGTGAGCCACCCCCTTTGTGAGGTTCATGCTACAATTAGAAACACTGGAGGTGACAGCTCAGCAATTTTCTTCAGCAGGGCCGGAATGAGATGCCAGGGCGCTAAGCTCAAGCCCTTTAGCATGCAACGCGCTCTCTTGACAAGCCATAAAACATTCAATAAAAGCACGGCGCAGTGAAACAGCACGGCCATTACTCCACCGACGCACTCCGCGCGGCGAAAGGAGTCAGTCGTTCAAAGCTACCTCTGCAGTTACGTCAGAGTGACGCGGCGTTATTTAACGCGCTATCACAGGGCCCTCTCTTGCCCACGTAGTGGAGTACTGTAGGCTGCGGGCACCGTGCCCCTCGGTGGACGTCCGTGTGATCCGACACAGCCTTCTTTAGGACATTGATGTGATTGTCTTCCTGTGTGATTCACCCGAAGCTGAAAGAACACGATAACATTTCAGCTCAATGCATTTTTCCCCCCAAAAAAACATATCCTTCAAAATACTCCGAATAAAATGTTTTTAGTATCCAAATATCCTTAAAAATATTTGGCACATATCCTACCCAATGAGGAAAAAACTAAACACGATTCAAATCTGTCATTGAACTGTCACTCAACAGATGGGTTCCCAAATGACCCACTTAAACGACAGAAAATAAGAACAAATCAATACCACAATTACCTGGAATACACAGAACCCAACGGATTCACATGAAATGTGTCAGACTGTCATCTGATCCTGTTCACATACTAGCGCAATCCGTTATTCGGTCATTAATCTATTTTGTTTTTCACTCCCAGCAAAGCAAACACTTGCCATTTATTATTATTGATTATTAATTTGCTTACCGGAAACCCTTATCCAAGGCTACCAGCCAAGATCATATTTTATATTCTACAGTATCGGATTATACATCTGGATATTAACAGAGAGTTTTCAGGATGAAGCACCTTTTTCAAGGGTAGCTGGCGTTTAAACCCGTAACATTCAGATTAACAGACGCACACTGCCACCCTCGCTGCTGATAACACACAGAGTATTTCTGAAACGGAAGGAAGGACAGAGGTGATCAGAATGAACAGGAAATGTGAAAACCATGCCACACAAATGACACTCACACTGACGAACCCCGTGAGAGTTCACATCACAGCCAGATTTCATGTGGTTTTCTGCAAATGCAATCTGTCCATTGTAAGAAACTGGGTTATGTCACAAGATGGAAACTTTGTTGTGTCTGTGGTTTATAATTTTATTCCTCTCTTTTGTGTCCACCTCTGACAGGTCTTTGGATTTATAACCACCAGTGGTGACTGGTAGCCAATTACCTGTGTGAGGCACTACACAAACACTACACAGATACCAACATGCATGTGCGCACACAGACACACACCAATACTCACCTCCAACCTCTATAATAACAAAGGAAAAACAAAACAATCCCTCATAACCTTGGAGGCGGAATAAACCATACATGATTCATAAAATAATGAAAAACTATATCTGATGGTAGTAAACAGTATTCCAAGAAATAAGGCCAGGGGGGTACACTCTATATCACGAAGCAGGATTACTGATTTAGCTGGATAAATTCACAGAGTAAAACCCAGAACCCTTACAAAACTGGAACATGGACCAAAAACAGCCGTTCCAGGTTGTACTCGCTTAACTCAGTAATCCTGCCTTGTGATTTACTCCTGAATGGGAAATAAGGAAAATATTAATGAAACAACAACGCTAATGAAAACGGCAAATGAATTGGGTGAACACGTCCAGTCCATAAATGCTGAAAAATACAAAATGGCTGCCTCACCAAAATAATGCTTTGTGTGGTCGAACACACAAATTCTGATATTGATATTATGTATTCATGTACACGGGCAGAAAATGTACCTGGAAAGAAAATCCGCAATTTACTGGTTAGACATTACAAATATTTTTTCCCACTAACAGATGGGGGGTGGGGTGGCACCCTTAGCTGCCACTGATAGCCACCCAACATTCCCACAGGTCCTCTCCATATGGACTCTGAAGCATATGTAAGTAACATTACCTTCCATTTTTATCAAGCAGTCCCTCACTCAGTTGTGTAGTAACAAGACTGTTGCACGGCTCATACTGTAAATACACTGGCTTTCAAGGCAGTGCAGCTCCCCGCAGTCTGGTATCAAATCCGGACTCTCTGGTGCTGACTTCGATTGACGGCCCTCCAGGGCAGCGTATACTGTAATTGGACATAGTGTTTGTCGAGATAACAAGAGAACCAATCAGCTGGGCTGACATGCGAGGTAGTTGATTGGGTGCTCGCAGTCTGCATGCACCAGCTGCATGCGAAAGAGAGATACTGCGCAGCTCAGCTCCAGTCGACAGACTGAGCAGGCAGCAAGAGCAGGGAGCTGCACTTCGGAGGAATGCTACATTTAACACCAGCGGAGGCCTTCGCAGTGATGAACATGTCAAGGGAGAAAGAAAAACAAGAAAAGATTGCAGTCAAAAATGATTTCCAAAAAAAGAAGATTACAATTACACAACACTACAGGTGATTTGAACCTGCAATCCGGGGAAAAAAAATCCCCTGCTTCACAGCGTAGCCCAACCGACCTACATAGCGGCACACTCCCACATGCTACATTAAATTATGAGAACATTGCGTTTTTGAAGATGGCACTTAAATGAGTGGTTTCCCCTATTCACAAAGTGCTTCCTGTTGACGCCATTCGGAATGGGAGAGATGGGAAAGGTTCATATTCTCAGTTCTCATAAGCTATGGAAAATAAGAAGGCTGAATTCACTGCCTTAGCATTCTCCCCGTGAAGATTGATGGCTCACAGAGGCCAAGAATCAAAACAGAAATCAATGAGAGGACACACATACAAACACGCTCATGCACACACACACACACACACACACACACACACACACACACACACACACACACACACACACACACAGACACACGACCACACGACCACACACAACCATACTCTAACACAGCTTTTCATTATCAAAACAAATTTTAGTCAGACACAAACATGTTTAAAAAAGCCAGGGAAATGCACCACTCAGTGTGCTTGCCTGAATGTTCTGAGGCTAAATATAACAGGGATGTGAATCCCAAAAGGGTGGGTTTACTTCAGAATAATATGAATATATTGCATGCCACACATACCCAACTTCTCATACTGTAACGTTACCATAGAAAATGTTTTTTTTTGTTGTAAATAGTGTATCAGGGCTATATCGTATAGCAATCGCAATCTATTTCCTGTTTAATTTTGGCAGGAGGGAGAGGTTTATTCGATGCATGAACCATAGAAAGATACATAGATACATTTAAAAAAAAGAGATAAAGTAATATAAGAATGGAAAAAAGGTAATAAACAGGGGGTGTTTACTGCTCGTATGTTGCGGGTGCTCTCGGTAGATGGATTTCCCATGTATAATTCATACACCATCTCTTTTCTCCCTCCAGTACCACAGCTGTTTCCAAGAAGGCACGGCCTCCTGAGTTTCAGCTCTCTCGCTCGCTTTCAAAAGGTTGATATTAACATCGCTGGAAACTTGTTCCGTTTGCATTGTTACAGGTGCATTATCTTGCCGACACAGTTTTTCCGATTCTTGCTCATCACTGCATAATTTACAAGCTTCCTTTCTGGCAAGCTTGGTTATAGATTGGCAAGCGAGTCCAAGCGCAGACGTGTAAGGTGCTGTTAGCCGACTCATTTATTCAAATGAACATTCAGGTAGTGTAGCGTTTAATTAATTAATTCAGCAATTTCCGCACTTCCTCATCCCAGGTCTGCCAGTTTCATGATAATCTGCAAATGGCACCGACAGCCATCACAATCACAAGTTATGTGAAATGTGTCTCAGGCTATGCGTCTGATTAAGATCATCTATTTACTTCTCAGGACCTCTTATCTAGGGTGTCTAACAGACCACCCAAAATGGTGTTCTGAAATAAGTCTCACTTCTCTTGTAGATATAAGAGTTTACATGTAACTCACAAAACAACAAGCTTTTAGATCCAGTTAATTTGCTCTCGTCAGAGAGAATCTGCCAGCTCCTTCAATTATATGGTCTCCTATAGCCACTGAAAATATTTCCATAAATACAAGGGCCCACATGCAGTTAATTGCTGTGATTAAATCTCAGCTCTGGATTATTTGTGCTAAACTGATCTGAGATCAGTGTGCCCTACCCTGCACTGAAAATCCAAAAAACTGAGCAAAAGGCATTCCTTACTGCCTAGAACAAATATCATCAGAGGGCATGTCAAGCTAATGACCTTGGGTCCTTGTTAAGAGAACAAATCTGAATCTTAGTTTCCAAAGGGTCATATCACCTCCTCTTGGGCCTTCAGACCATTTTTGGTGTTCCACTGCACCTTGCAATTAGGATGCTTGACCAATGGGACGGTGAACCCCAAAATAGCCGCCCCCACATGCTGGCCACTCAAAAAGAAAGTATCGCCGAAATCGTTGGTCATACCGTGCTGATAACTACACCGACGGAAGCTGAAGAAATCCTGGAATTTTGATGTCTTCTTCTCGAAACAAACACCAACTGAAACATTAAGTGTTATCCAGCAGCTTTAAGGTCTCAGTGAGAAGATGCCGATACATCTTCTTAGAGAAATGATTAATTACTCCGGCTCCATTTCAGCGAGTCTCTTCAGAGACCATTAAAGCCTCCACACCACCTTTCCTGGTTTACATCTCCTCACGCCTCACATGATGTACTGGTCAATGAAGCACCATCCTTCAAAAACAAACAAGCCAAAAAAACTCAAACTGAGATGAATCTGTTGCCAGCGTTGCAAATGATTCATTTTCAATCAATGTTTTTTTTTTTCCAGATGCCATACATTAGTTTCTGTGACTGGTTATTTATTAACTGACATGTTTGTGCGTGCTTCAGGGGATCCGTCGTTGCGACTTTTTCTGCAAGTCATGGTGCCAGCACAAGATTGAGAGCAACTACAGTTTCTTCAATATTAAAACACAAAGCAAAACAAATAAGAAAATGCCCCCCAAAAAAATAACTAATACGACAAACAATCATAGTGAGCATGTGCTGTGGACGTTTCGCAAAACTGTCAACTGCTCGGCATTCTTTCTGCCATGCCTCCTAAATCCCATACTGCATTTCATCTGATGAATTACCCATGAGTCTTCAGGCTTAGACCACGACAGACGCTTTGAATGGTCCACCCGCTGAGGTGTGGAAAACATCTGAATCCACCGATCGCATGAGTCCAGAGCCCAGGTCTGCACGGGTGTCTGTTTCCTATCAGGGGCCAGCTGGATCACAGACCTAATTGGTGGCATCCATTACGGCTCTGCTCACTGGGCGGCATCCATTACGCCTCTGCTTACAGTCACAGTTCCTCCGCCCATCCTTCAACCTGCCATGTCGGTGTATGGTCACAAGGATGATGAAAGTCTGTGCCTTTGGGCAATCACACAGGCCTGTCAGGAGTAAGGGATAAAGGGCCAGTCACCCTTAATGTGCAGATTCATTAAAGAAAGAGAATCCCCATCCCTCCGAATCACGTCCATGGACAAAAGTCAAAATTGAAGCTTGCATCAAGTGAGGAGATTCAATTCAGTATATGCATACACACATACATGCACACGTGCACCCTAATGAATGTGCTATATGAAAGTATTCTTGCCATTTATGACTAACGTAACGTAACATAAAATTTTGTTACAGGGACTTATGTTGGAGAAATGTAAGTGCATTCACTTGATTAATATGAACTATATTTCCGAACAACATTCTCAGATCCGCCAGTGCGCATGCAATATCAGCGAAGGACTAGCGCAAATAAATTACTCTAACCAAGAACAAAGTACAAAAACTAAATCAAAAGAAATTGTAAATTAAATTCCACCATAGAACACTATATAAGTTTGTTATTCAAACTGTTATTAAAAATGGGGAATTCAGGCAGCTTGATAAAATAAGATGACAAAATAAGGATAGACAGTCCTATGCTGGAGGCAATTCATTCTATCAGATAATTTCACAGAACCATAGCACTACGGGACACCAAGTAGACATATTTGATGGCTATTTATTCCTATTCGTACCTATAGAAAAACCAATCTGGATGTGTAATTGCCCGTTATATAGTTATAGCACTCAAGGTTATCCTTTGGTTCCGTGCTTTTGTCTATTCTGAGCACGCTGGGATAGATTGGGGAAGGGGTTGGGGTTATCAATGGGGAAACACCAGGGTTACCGTGGCAATTTGCACCACAGCAGCAAGGAGACACACCTGTGCGTACACGTCCAGATGTGAAAGCCTTATGCCAGGAGCGCGCTCATGCTCATCTCCCAGGGAAGCACAGCTGCCCACGGACATATGGCTGAAAGCTTTGCGCATGGATCAGGAGAGACTGACAGGCCCCAAGATGGCAGTTAGTACGGAGACGCTTGGAGGTTACCGATGGCAGAGAGAAAAAAGAGACGTGCAGCGAGCCGTTCGTCAAAGAAACTGCGATATGATCCGATGTAAATGAGACGAAACACAATCACAACGATGGACAGATTACGGCGTGTTTGCGCGCCAGCTATAGCGGAAGCTGACAGGTTTCGATGATAAATTAGAACGAACCTGAGGAGCGTGATCAATCGCATTCAAAATATACAGGGAAGGGAAAACGTGAATGGAAACAGGCGGAATCTGAAATTGCCTGTTGGATTTAGATACGTTAGATGCACACGTTATCGCCGAGCTGGCTGTCCTGATGGATTTTTATGATAACTGCGGGAGTCCTGCTGTCATTTATAACTGCTCCAGATAGGATGCGTCCTCCGTTTTCATCCTAAGAGGGCGTGGGGGGGACCCTGCTGTAATTTGAATTTTTAGCTCCCTTCCCGTACAGTACTTTCTCCTCTTTCCCCACCCCCTCCCTCTCCCCTCTCTTCTGCTTCTTCACTCCTCCCTGGCTTTCCACTCGCTCCATCTTCATCTCTTCCCCTCTCCTTATTCCTCCTTTCACCCTGTATTTCATTTCTCTACTTTTCTCCCTCTCTCGCTTCTATGCATTTCATTCCATTCATTCATTCACTTTCTATTCATTTCTCCTCAATCCTCAATCTTTTTCCATTGTCAGGGAATTGAATAATAGGCACAATGAAAGTTTTTTGAAAATCATCTTGTCAGATGTGGCTAAACTTTTGGTAGTGTAAGCTGAAGCGCAGAACCCAGAAGTGAAAGGGTTGAATACGTGAACGTTATGTTAAAAGGATAAGTATAATAAGCTAAAGCCTCAGCCTTCACCTTTTCGGCCAATATTGGTATTCATTATTTCTATGTGCATTCATTCTGTAAAAATTGTTCATAAGGACCGAAATAAATAACTACTACTACTACTACTACTACTACTGCAGTACTGTCTCAGTTTCCTTCAGTTGGCTATGTGACCACAGTCAGTGCTCTCGTACTCTTTAGCTTTAGCTGTGTTTTTCTCTGTCCACTCTTCTTCCTCCCTCCATCTCTCCCTAAGTTCTTCTGTCCATCAGTCTCTTCTCCTCCCTCCTCAGTTTGTCTAACATCCTCTCTCCATCCACCATCCATTGCTCACTCACTCTCTCCCACCCTCTTCTTCCCATTGTTTTTGTCCACTCTCTGTTCCTTCTTTTTGATCTCTCTCTCACTTCCCCCTCTCCCTGTCATTCACAGGGCACTCCCTCTCAGCCAGAGGTGGACAATCCAGGTTCAGAAACTAAAAGTCCTCCACAGTATTCTATTCTAATCACCTGGATTTGCTGATTAGAACATTTCTTCAACCAGGAAGTGGAACTAATTAGTGAAATGGCTTCATGGGTGGAAGAGACACAAAGCAGAAGTTTTGCTTTCTGACCCATGGACTTCCCACCTCTGCTCTCAGCTCCCAGGCTTGCTGTCTATCACTCATCTCATGTCCCCATTCGCCAGCAGCTGCGAAGGGGAAGAGCCTCAGTGCTGAGACACCCAATCCCGGAGTGTGGTTGTGGCCAGTGGCGGGCGTTACCTTAAACCATCCAATTTACTTCAGTGGTAGCGACTAACTTTTCCCAGCTGCTCACAGGGATTAGCAGAGAGAGCCCGCCTACCGCAAATTAACATGACATGCCTCTATTAAGTAGTGCCGTCTATAAATCAATCCATCACGAAAGCAGGTTACCGGTTTGTGGCCATCTGCTTCCCACCTCTGTAGCCAGCCATATTGAAAGCACACAGCCATTTACTGGACTACTGCAGCTGCTTGACATCATACTGCCACCTAGTGGGTGGGCAAATTGCTGACATTTCTATTTGAGGAGCTGTCAGCTTGGTTTAAATTGCCATTTGGCACTGTGCTGTATTTGGTTGGATGCCTTATTGTAAAGGTGACACTTTAAAATAAGGTTACATGAATTGGCCTTAACAAACATAGCTAATGTCAACATGAATTAACTAATGAAAAATAATGTATATGTTATCTACAAACTAATGCAATAGCCAAATTAATATTTATACATGACAAAACATTTATACAAAACATAGAATAACAATTAGTCAACCATTAACAAATACATTTACTTCTTTCATTCCCGTATGAATTAGCATTAACTAATGTAGTTGTTAACATGAAATATATTCCCAAAGTTGTACACATCAACATCCCATTAGTTAGTTAACAACTCCATTAGTTAAAACCAATTCATGTCACATTATTGTAAAATGTTACTGATGCACATGTAAAATAAAAACGATATAATTTGAACTGCCAATTAAGCATCTGGTTCGCCAATGCAAACCATATGCTGCTTCCAAGTGACGTAAATTTAATAAACCATATTAAGCAGTACATTAAGACTAATATAACCTTAGAATGTGTTGCCAGTTGTTTTCCCTTCGTATTTCTTCATATCACCATATGATTTATGACTGAAGTCGTTCAAAGCCTTGTAATGCATGAATTTCCCAGATTTGTCGCAAACAGCCTCCCCATATTGAAATGTCAAATTTACGGAATTAACCTGCATGCAGCCAGATGGATTTCTGTGCACTATGCAGATCAGGGCATAACTTTTCATATGAGATGCAACCTAAAGGCAATATAATTAAGTAAAGTAGATGGCTGATAAACCATTAATCCCGAGGTAAATCCTACATAATCCCTCAATGATTAAATATGAATATTATCCCCTCATCCATTGAAATACAACAACAATCTAAAAATAACCATGGTGTATTTGTATTTAGAAGGTTTGCCTGTTGGTTGGTGAAATGGGTGTCAGTATCTCAGCTTTAATTCAAATGTGCTGAATGTGTTACCAGTGTGGCACTGAGGTTACCAGTCTCTCTTAAAGGGCCTCCACACATTACACACTGGGCAGGAAAATCACCACACATGGATCTACAGCAGACACAGACATTTTCAAAATCATTGTCAAGCCAACGGAGGAAAATAAGAACACCAACATCCATCATTGTGCCGATTCATTGCCTTCCAAACCACACACCTCGCAACAAGTTTTTTTTGTAATGGTGCTGAAAATAAAGAATAATGAGCAGTCCCACACAATTCAATCATTAAATTTGACCTCAATTTTCATAAGGTAGAGGGTGCCTACAGTCCCAGCCCTGAATGTCCATCCCTGAGCTAAAATAATTTCTGCTCCATCAGCAGTGTTTATAAATCACTGACAGGGAGATGTGGGTCATTTCTGAAAGAGGGAAAAATAGGATAGGCTTGCAGACAAGGGTATATCCAGATGTTTGTTATAAAATATATACTGTATATAATGTTTGCCGTCATCCTCCAATAAAATTAAACCAAGATATTTGTTTCTATTGGTTTGATTGGACCTGTAACTTGATTTAAATAATGTGGATGGTTCAGAGACGTGGGGGCACCCACATGTGAAACACCGCCGAGCTAACAGTCTCTCTCAGGTCACTGTGTTCCTATCTGCAATAGAGAAGAAATCAATACTGCACTGAACTAATTGCAGAACATGTGCCAATCCTTGTGTGGGTTACAGATGGCAGTAATCCTGGGGTTGCGAACAACGTCACAACATTTTACGCTACATAATGCACACAGAAAACATTTGTTATTAGGGTGTTGCAATCAATTGAACCACTTATTTAAAGATCACATGTGAAGGTTGATTGGGCCGTGCTGACACAGGACACACGTCTCCATAGACTCCAACACAGACCCCATACATTTTCCCCTCTTTTCATATGTAATCCCACTCAGGGTCTGTATCAAAGCAGGCTACAAGCATCACCACGGGAAAAAAAAAATACAATAAAAATCTACAAATATCTGGGGACTTAAACAACGGGCTTCATATATTCCGGTCAATTTCAAGGGGTTAAGAGAAGGCCCAGTATAGGCAGGTAATGGCAAGTTCTCATTCAGATGCAAACATGCAGATCTGCTCATTAATTAGACTCAGGCCTGTACTCTGTGATGCACCAGAGCCATCTCAGTGCTTAGACTCTTTCAGCCCTCTGCTCTTGCGGCTGCTAGTCAATTTTTGAAGCTATTCTATTGGCTGTGTGTAGTTGATATCGTGACAGATTTCTGAACTGCCCAAACCACAGTAATAGCTAGAGCGTAACATAGATTATAACTCAAGACTTCTGCAATTATTCAGTTATTACCAAGTGCTAGATTATTTCAGAATTCCCTACTCAACAACTTTTCACATCTCCTTCAAAGCAGTAAATGACATTACATTACAGGAATTTAGCAGACACTTCTATCCAGATTGACTTGCATAACTTTCACATTTTTACATAGTATCCATTTATAGAGGTGGATATACAGTATACTGCAATGCTAGTCAACTTCACGCCCAGCAGACCTTCCCATTTAACATCAGTTAGCACCTACTTTTTGCAGATTAAATTCATCACCTTAAAACAACAAAGCTTGTTCAAGTAGGTGGCTGGTACTGGCTGCCCGGAACAAAGACTCATTGATTGGAGAAAGATGAGTCACATCGGGGTTCACGACAAATTGCTTGCCTGAAAGAGAATTGATTGATACCAGAGAACCTGATTATGAATACATGGCTCTCGTATGAAATGCAGAGATGATTAGTTTCAGTTCTATAGATCCCCTGGTAGATAAACAATGCCTTTCCCTGCCCCTCGGCACTCTGTTGAACATGGTTTGGACGTTTGACTACAGGAGTACACAGTACACTGTGTTCTACACTACACTACACTCATTACAATACATGTGATTTGGCTGACACTTTTATCCAAAGCCACTTAAAGTTGATTACACTAAGCAGGAAACAATCCACCCTGGAGCAACGCAGAGTTCAGGACCCTGCTCAACAGTCCAACGGCTGTGCAGATCTTATTGTGGCTAGACCGGGAATCAAACCACCGACCTTGCGGGTCCCAATCATGTACCTTAACCATTACGCTACAGGCCCCTCCCCAAATCACTTGTTCACCTAAAATGGAGTCTGCACCTCCTCTCAGTTCTTCCTCTGCACATCGCAGAAGATTATTAATATTAATATGGGTTTCACAGTGCAGGTCAGCAGGCCCGGCTCATTGCTGCCATTGGCATTTCTTTACGCAGCCAATGAGGTGACAGCGCTTGTATAAATGTAGGCGGGAGCGCCGACCTTTACAAGAGAGTGTGCTCTCTCTCCCTCTGTCCCCCTCTCTCTCTCTCTCTCTCTCTCTCTCTCTCTCTCTCTCTCTCTCTCTACTTCTGTCCCCCCCTCTCTCTCTCTCCTTAGGAGAGGAATTAGCTGTGATGATGGAGCAGCATGGACAGCGGTCTGGTCAGCAGGGCACTCAGATAACACTAAAAGCTTTACAAGAGAGTGTGCTCTCTCTCTCTCTCCCTCTGTCCCCCTCTCTCTCTCTCTCTCTCTCTCTCTCACTCCCTCTCTCTCTCACACGCACACTCATCACACGGTAATTCATTTTGCAGCAGTGCAATTTTCCCATTTAATAATTTGACCCATTGCAATTTCTCCCAAATCACAGTGCAGTAAGTCTCAATTAAATTCAGGCAGCTTGGAGTTTTATTTTTTTCTACCCATCATTTTTCAAGACTGCATTGTCATAATGCATCCCCCCCCCCCCCCCCCCCTCGCCAACACCCAACTGACACCAGACAGTGCGGCAGCCTGTAGCGTAGTGGTTAAGGTACATGACTGGGACCTGCAAGGTCGGTGGTTTGAGGTTCAATTCCCGGTGTAGCCACAATAAGATCAGCACAGCCGTTGGGCCCTTGAGCAAGGCCCTTAACCCTGCATTGCTCCAGGGGAGGATTGTCTCCTGCTTAGTCTAATCAATTGTACGTCACTCTGGATAAGAGCGTCGTCCAAATGCCATTAATGCTGGGCGTCCCTGCACACACCCAGGCCTAGATTCCGCAGTCAACACGGGGGGAAATTCACCGAACCACCCCCATGAAAAGTCATTTTCACTCAGATTTCAGTTAACTGCAGGTTGGCTCAGCTGCTTCATAATTACTGAAGTGTTCCACGGAAACCCATTTATAGCATCCAACATCACGGCTGCTGAAGGACCATAACATGTTTCACGCTTTCCCCCACATTTTGCATCTATATCGAGCTGCTTAACTTTCTCCAGCTGCATGAATCACAGCTCCACCTCCGTTTCTTTGTGCATTCTGACTGACAGAGGTCATTCTCTGATCTCTAAATATGCCAGGAGGCAGTAACATGCATAATCTTTCCGGCAAAGCACTTTACATTTCATCTGCAGAACTGTAGTATAATCTCACTGGCTGAAAACAAAGAGGACCTCACTGAATCTGCTTACTTTAAGCAGTTTGACTGGACAATTATCCCGTAACCTCTAACTCAAGCTTGAAGCTTTCAAGGTACAAAAGGGAAAGTCTATGCATGTCAAACCCCTGATGGAATGCGTTATAGACAGAGTAAATGCTTCCTTTAATGGTGGATTTTAAACATAGAACATAGTACAATTACAGCTTTCTTTTCTGCAAAAAAAACTCTTCTCTTTCTGTAATGTGCTGAATCAGTAAAGATTTCCTCTTCTTTTCTTCTTCTTCTTCTTCTTCTTCTTCTTCTTCTTCTTCTTCTTCTTCTTATTAGTATTTGTACTAGTCCTAGTCCTACAAGCTAGGTAATGGCCTGAGATTGATAGCATTATCATAGTTGTATTAAGTAGAATGTAATGAGTGAAATTTTGTCACGGAACAACAGAGCAAAAATAAACAAATAAACAAAAACAACAAAGTTAAGCAAAGACCATGAAATTATGTTGAGTAATCGAAAATTCTGACAGCGACGTCGTAAAATCACAGAAGAAGCAATTCCTATTCTTGGGAATCAACCTGTAGTTTCTGCTCAGGATGGAAAAAAAAAGCAAGTATGAAAAACCCGTGGCTTGGTTTCCTTCAGTCGTCCTCTGGAAAGGCCACAAGTGGATCCAGTGGTGTTGTTCTTCGGTGGTGTGTGGCTCACTGATAAACTCGGTTGACATGTGAGAGTGAAGCAGTGACGTCTCCCAGACATACCGCAGTCCTGTCTCAGACGGCATGGCCTTCATACGCCCCTCCTCTGGCCTTTCATTAAGAGATTAAAAATGTTTCATTTAATCTCCTTCATCTTGAGCTGTGTGTGTCTCCTCATGCAAATTACCGCGTCTCATTTTCACACAAGCCTTTGATT